>NC_034613.1:42724006-42734640 GCF_900095145.1 Mus pahari | reverse complement strand
CACACACACACACACACACACACACACACACATATGTTCATACACATACATATCTACCACCTACTCTATACTCTTCCCGCCTTAAAAATATTTATTTGTAATAGTGTTAGATACTAGACACAGCCATTCAGGAAAACTGAAACTTGGCTGGGCTTCCTTACATGTATCTTCAGTTTAAGGCTGTTTTACTTGTTCTGGGCCTAATCTTATTTTTAGAATGTTAGAAAACATCATAGCCTCCTCTCTAGCCAGGACCTCTGTTTTGGCTTTGTTTTGTTTTGTTTTGGAAACCAGGTCTCACTGTGTAGCCAAAGCTGACCTTGAACTGCTGATCCTCAGCCACCTGAGTTCTGAAATCACAGAAACGGGGCACCACACAGTTTCTACTGGTTAAAACCCCAAGTGGCCAATTTGTTGCAGGGGCTTATGGATGCCTGGAGCACCCCTTTGGGTCTACCTAGACAATGTGGAAATTGAGGAAAGAATTGGGTTTTGCAATGGGAGAGGTCCAGGCTGAGATAAGTTGCTGCTCCTTGATTCAGAAGCTAGACAGTGTAAATTAAAACTCAGAACAAGGCTAAGACTAAAGACATCCAGGTTCAGGTTTCTGAGAGCCACAGAAAAGCAACTCAAGTTCAAAGAACAGGCATTTGGCTTTTTTTCCTATAAAGATCTTATGAAGAGAAAGTTAATTTCTGTGACTCATAAAAAGATTTCCAAAGCTACATGATGTTTCTATGCAATTATGTCAGAAGAAGTTGATGAGAAAATAAATGTCAATGCTTTCTACAAGTGTGTCCATGTATATGAATGTGTGCTCTCGATGACCAAAGATCAGGAATAGTGTTAGTTGGCAAGGACAAAAGAAAGTTCATCCTGGTCAACAGCTAGGGCATCTCCATGTGCACCAAGATACCCAAATTTGACTTCATCGGTGATGGGTTGCTGGGTGCATGGCAAGTGTGTTTGTAAGGCTACCTAGGAAACAGCAGACCTTACTTCAATTCATAGGCACCAAATTGGGCTGCTGGGAAATTATGAGCCTATGCTGTTTGGATGTTTCTGGGTGTGGAAAAACCAAGGGACTCTGCATCAGGAAGAACTAAAAACAGGCGGTGCCATCTGGGACCTCAAAGCACCGTGATAGAAAACAGAGGATCAGAAAGGAAGAATCAGGCACACGTCCAAGAAAGCCTCCAGTATTTACACACACTATTTGACTTGACTTCTACATGTTGCTACAGCATCACAGGGAAAAAATCCTTTCTGCAAACATGAGAAATATGACCTCCAAAGATAATGTTAATTGTACATCTTGGTTCAAAGAACACTCTAATCGCCATGTCCCTAGCGCTTTATTCCTGTAAATTGTTTCTGAAGCTGATGCCAATAGACAGTGACCCTGAGAGCTCTGGGGTGACCCTCCTCCACCCGGCAGAGGCATCCAGCCTGCTTCTAGTCTCTGCTGCTAATTGCCTAGGGATTCCTACAGGGAAAAGGAAAGGGACCTGAAGTCTGCCCAAGTTGCATGGGGAGCTGGGATCTGAGGAAGTCTAGCCAGGGAGAGAGCAACGGGAGGAGGAAGCCTAGCTCCATCCATTAAGAATTAAGTCCACAGATGGGCCAAAGGACAGGTTTGAAAGAGAACAGGTCTATAAACTCTCAGGGGCTGCTGCCATACAGCTGCCTCAGCCTGGGCTCTTGGTTGCACTCATTACACTAGTAAACTTGTCCACATCTATGTCAGATATGGACCTCAAAATAAATAAACGAAAAAGATAACTATAATTTGTTTGATTAAGCAGTTTTTCAAGAAAACCCTAAAACTAAAGTGAGGAGTAAACATCTTGTTCTGGAGACATCTTAACTGTTTACAGTAATTAATGACAACATATCAACTGAAACTTGATTATATTTAAAAACTTGAATGATTACAATTTTTTTAAAAAAAATTTGTCTTTGATTTTTTTTTTTTTGTAATTACCCATGTCAAAATTCTCATGAGTTTTGGTTTGCTCCCCTGTTGCTTTTCCTAGTCTTGGTCCCCTCAGTTCTCTTCTCTTTTTCTTCTCTAGTCACCAACTCAGGTACCTCCTGGACATCCAACTGAGTAGGCAGGGGCCTTGACATACTTCGTCTTGCTCTGTCTAAGAATGGAACATTCTTCTTGCTTGTTACTATCAGCCAAATGCCATACCAAGTGTACTGTAGACATTTTACTACATCCCACTGAAGAACAAAGAGGAGATCCTATCCTCTAAATGCTAGTGGATATGCCTCTAAAAGATGGAGTGCTTTCTCTGTCCTTTGCACAGAAAATTTGCCAATCAAAGGTCCTTGCCTTCCACAGTCCCACTCATTGCCTTCATGACAGACTCCCTTAGTGGGGGCTCCAAGACTTTTTTATGTTTATTTTATTATAATTTATGTGCATGCTTGTATGCATTTGTGTGCATGCATATGTGCATGAGTGTGTATGATATGTGTGAGCACATACCTATAGAGGTCAGAAGACAATATTGTGGAATCAGTGTGTTCTTGAAATCAAACTCAGGTTGTCAGCTTTATGCAGCAAATGCTTTTACCCGCTGAGCCATCTGGCTGGTCCAGGCCCAAGCTTTGACTTCCCAGAATGCTTTGCACTGAGAAAACCTGAGTGATGATTCATAGAAAGGAGACTAGGATTCAGCCACCTATTGTATGTAGCTTATTTTCCCAGAACCCAAACTCTCCTCTTGCCTTCAATAGTCAGTCTTAAGGGACTCATGGTACTGTATCCCGCCTGGTCTGTATATGTTGTCCCAGATGAAGCATTTGAAAATCTTTGCCTGGGAATGGAGTGAAAGGCATTTTCAGAAATATTCAAAACATGCATCTCTGCTCCTCAGTGAGAACCAGAGCTGAGGATGTGACGTTTATAAGACATGTCAGTGGAAAAGATTACTTTTCTTAAAATACATTTGTTAAATGATAGGTAAAACAGCAAGCGGATGGGAACCTACAACTGGGAGACATCACAGGAAGAGGGAAATATGAATTTTATTATAAACACATGTATTTTATTATTCCTCCCAGTGAGGACTGGGGCTGGGAATCTGCAGCTGTGAAAAGGCAAAGGGAGAAAGCAGTATTTTTAGCCATGTCACTATAAAATATACCTTCTCCTGCACTGCTGCCCATTTCCCTAAACAAGACCCTCTTGGAGCCTCAGTCCAGCAAAGATGAATATCCACATAAAACAAATGACTAGGAGGCAGCTATTCCTCTTGTCCTGGAAAACACCATCTGAAATAGAACTTGGCTTGTCACCAGCCCCACCCAGGCCCAGCTTGCTCCCCCAGGCTCCAGCAATCAGGCTGCTGTTCTTCCCAGTATGAACCTTGGAAATTACCCACAACACACTCATCTCCCACAATTCTACCTCTACCCAGTGTTAAGCCCTGCTGGCTCTTTTTCCAGAAGCCTCTTTGAGGACAAATAGGAGAAGCCATCGTGTTGTGAGGGTTCCTATAGGCTTTGGTCATAATGCCTTTCACCCACTACCACCACCACCAGCAGCAGCAGCAGCAGCACCACCACCACCACCAAACCACTTTCCCAGGATGAAAGCAAGAAGACCAGTCAGAACTTAACAATAGCTCTAAGGGAGAATTTTGCTTTGTTTTGATTTGATTTTGGTTTTGGGTTTTCAACACAGGGTTTCTTTATGTAGCCTTGGCTATCCTGGGACTCACTCTGTAGAAAATGCTGGCCTTGAACTCTAAAGAGACCTACTTGCCTCTGTCTGTTGGGATTAAAGGTGTGTACCACTATTGCCTGATCTCTAAGGGTATTTTTTTTTACTTAACTCTACAAAGTTCTCTGCTAGGACCAGACCTTCAGATCAGTTGGTAGGGTGCTTGCCTAGCATGCATGAGCCCTGAGCTTACTTCTTAGTATCATATAAAATTGGGCAAGGTGGCATATACCTATAATTCCAGCACTCAGAAGGAAGGTGAAGTTAGTAGGAGTAATTTAATGCCATCCTCAGCTACTTACTGAATTTAGAGCCTTGCCTCAAATAAATAAGCAAGCAAATAAACAAATACACATAAAAAATACAGCACCTTACTAATAGAATAGACATAAGAGGAGAGTCCCCATCTCTCTCTCTCTCTCTCTCTCTCTCTCTCTCTCTCTCTGCCCCCCTCTGTGTGTGTGTGGGGTTGGTATGTGAAATGTATGTTGGTATATATGTTCATGCATGCACTCAAATGTACATGTGCAAGCTAAGAGGTGAATCTAAGATGTCTTTCTATACTTTCCTCTTTATTTTAAGAAGTATTATTATTGTTATTGCTCATGGGATGATGAGTGTGTGTGAATGCAGCCCCGCATGTGTTACAGTCCCATGTGGCGATCAGAGCACAGTTGTTCAGGAGTCAGTTTTCTCCTTCCACCATGCAGTCTGGGGATTGAACTCAGGTCAGCAGATAAAATCACTTCTGTAACCCAGGCAAGGCCTGAGCTTGCAATCCTCCTGCATCAGCTTCTTGAGTAGCTAGGACTAGAGGCCAAAGCCACCAGGATCCGAGAAGAGAAGACCTCATGGAACAGGATGCTAGGTGTGTGTTATCTCCTCCTCGGCTGGCAGCACTTGGACAGCAGGCAGAGCTGCTGTTCTGTCAGGGCCTTTCAGTCTACTTCTTTCTTTGCTTATCCCCTTAAGTCAAGAACTTTCTTCTTTGTGGCATCCTGAACCAAAAAAGCCTGGAGCAAGTGGGAGTGACAGGCACTTTATTACTGACATGTCATCGCCTACAGGGGACTGCTCTGCCCAAAAAAATGCCATTCCTCCAGCCACTTTGCAAATGACCGAATTCTGGGTTTGCTCAATCTTTCAAGCTGCCAGGTTCAACCTTGTCGTCTGTTTCTCTCATTACCTTTGGCATGGTTTCCACCCTAGGGAAGGAAGAATACTCAGGGGCTTGCTTCTCTCTAGGGGCTCTAAAATATGCCCAATCTTCAAGTGCAAATCATCTATGGTCCCTAAGAACTTACCATTACCCCTGCCCATACAGCCAGGGCAGTGCTGGGGTCTCTTTTGTGCAAAATACTGAAGGCCAGGTTCACATTCTGGTCCTTGTTTTCAAACTGTTTCTTAGAGAAATATTGTCATTTGGGGAAACAATTCTGTCAGGAAGTCATTTCAGGCAGGCACACACACACACACACACACACACACACACACACACGATCAAATCCACAGTATTTCTCACAAATAATAAACAGCCTATGAAGCCCTTCCGTGGGACTCTAAGAACTGCCATTTGGAAGGGAGGTCAGGAAGTGGAGCATAAACATCTGGTGTTGGAAAGGGCTGGCCTGGAGGCTGCTTGCAGATGTGAAAAACCATAGACTTCAGGGCCTGGCCCCAGAGCACCTTCTTTTTGCTGTTTTACAGGACTGTGTTTTTGTTTTTGTTTTTGTTTTTGTTTGTTATTTTTTGTTTTGGTTTCTGGAATATTGAGTCACCCAGTCCTCAATTAACACCGGAGGCAGTCCATAAACATGTGGACTATTTATCAAGTTGATGGGTCATTTTCACTGACTTACCTCTCCTCTTTATTTTTTTAATTAGCCAGGGTGCTAATTTGCTTCAAATTTCTTCAAATAATTGGTGCTGGGAGGTCCTGAATCCTTCAGCAGGGTTCCTTTGAAAGTCACTTTCTCAATTCTCACTGGTTCCCTGGGCATTTGCAGGAGTGGATTACCATGGTAGGCCAAATACCTTTCTTCCCAGCAACTTGTCTGAGATCAAGTGCTTGAGCAGAAGGAATGTCTAAGAAGATAATGGCCGGTGACAACGGGCTCATCCCAAAACAGCTTTCACCACAAGGGTCCCAGACATTTGATCAAAAATTAACTACTTAACGTCTCCAACACACCTGCATCCTGATTCACAGTCATCAGCTAGCTCTCCCCAGATGAAATGTAGACCTAGATAGAGTAACATTCCCATGCGGAAGCTGTAATTGCTGCAGTTGAACATTGATGGACAGTTTTTGGTTAACATCCAAGATTTTACACTGTAATGAGATCTTCACTGGAGGCTCCACGGACTCCCAACCTCCCCTGCTTTCTCATCTAATTGGGAAGGTGATGCACGTCAGCATATGTCTCAAGCACAGGCTATGATTTCTAAAGCACATTTACTTTGCCACTGGCTGGGCATGATGACATACACGCCTGTAATCCCAGCACTCAGGAGGTGGAGCAAGAAGGTCAGGAGTACAAGGTCATCTTTGGCTACCCAGCAAGTGGGAATCCAGCCCCACCCCCAAAATAAAATAAAATAAAATAAAAACTAAGGGCTGGGGACATTGTTCAGTTGTTAGAGTGCTTGCCTAGCATGCACAGTGCCTTATACTGCATGTCCAGCACCATGGAAACTGAACATGGTTGGGCACACAGGCAATCCCAGTACTCAGGAGGGAGAGCCGCATGATCATTCAAGGCCATCATAGCTACATATGAAATTTAAAGCCAACCCAGGCTACATGTGACATATTCTCTCTCTCTCTCTCTCTCTCTCTCTCTCTCTCTCTCTCTCTCTCTCTCTCTCTCTCTCTCTCTCTCTCTCTCTTGGGGGGGGGGGTGAGACAGGGTTTCTCTGTGTATCCCTGGCTGTCCTGGAACTCTGTAGACCAGGCTGGCCTTGAACTCAGAAATCTGCCTGCCTCTACCTCCTGAGTGCTGGGATTAAAGGCGTGCACCACCACTGCCTAGCAAGACATTGTCTCACAAATAAATAGGACTGTCAACATGGCTAAGCGAGTAGAGAGACCCTTGCTGAGTAAGTCTGGGACCCTAATTTTGATCTCCTGACACTCCTGAGAGGCGTGTGCACATGTCCATGTCTACATATGCACAATAATAAAAAAAACAACAAAATTTAAATGTAAGTGAATCATGGTGGTACCTTTTTAATCCTAACTCAAGAGGCAGAGTCAGGTGGACCTCTGCAAGTTTGGGGCCAGCCAGGTCTACATAGAGAGTTCCAGGGTAGGTAGGGCTACATAGAGAGACCTTGTCTCAAAAACTCAAGAACTTAAAATGAAAGTGTATATAAAACTAAATATATAAAATGTGAGACCAACATGTTGTGGTGAGAGGGAGAGCTAGAGGAGACCCACAGCTAGCAAACATTGAAAGCTGGAAGTGGGAGCAAAAAGGAACAGAATTCATTTTGAAAGTACAAACAGTCCCCAGATAGTAACCAAGATGCTCATGGATATCCTATAGCATGCTTGCCACCAGCCTAGGCAAAAAGGGATGTAGCTAGATCCTTGGAGCTTAAAGCAAGGTGAGGAGAGAAGTGGGAGAATACAAAAGAAAAGATACCTCTACGTGGTCAAATAAAACCACCAGCGGGGGCTGGTAAGATGACTCAGCGGATAAGAGCACTGACTGTTCTTCTGAAGGTCCTGAGTTCAAATCCCAGCAACCACATGGTGGCTCACAACCATCCTTAGTAAGATATAGCACTCTCTTCTGATGTGTCTAAAGACAACTACAATGTACTTGGTGTCAGGTTTTCCCCTCTTCTGAGATGTCACTACAATATGGGATGTCCTGTTCTTTTGCTTGCCATTGTGTATCTGTTGGTGTATTTATTTACTTAGTAGTACTGGGGATGAAGCTCAGGGCCTCACACATGCTATGGAAATAAGCTACCACTGTGAGAGTTAGGGGCCCAGGATAGTTGATTCTGTAGATTTACTTAAGAGATAGTCTCATGCATTTCACACAGGCTTCCCAGTCCTAAATGCAGTAAGGATGACCTTGAACTTCTGATCCTTCTGTTTCCACTTCCTATTTAGATGCTGGGATTATAGAGATGTGGTGCCACATCCACCTTTTTAGTGCTGGAGATGGAACCCAGGGTGTTGTACATACTAGGCAAATAATGCTCTATCAATAATAAATGCTCTATCAATTGAGATACAGCCTCAGCCCATTATATTCTGTTTCTTGATCTGGATAATAGTTGCATTGATGTGTTCAGATGTGAGAATCCATCAGTGTCTTACTGTACCTCATTAAATTCCTATAAAACCTGTACTTTGAACAATATCAATCATCTTTTCACCTTTTGAGATTCCTTCTGTTGGAGGCTAGAGTGATGACTCGGTAGTTAAGAGCACTGACTTCTTCCAGAGGACCAGAGTGCCATCCCTGGCACCCACATGACAACTCACAAACTCTAGTTCCAGTGAATATCAGTGAATATGATGTCCTCTTCTGGTCACCAAGAGCAATGCATGTCTATAACACACACACATACATTCTGGCAGAAATATCTCATACACACAAAATCATACACACACACAGAGAGAGAGAGAGAGAGAGAGAGAGACAGAGACAGAGACAGAGACAGAGACAGAGACAGACAGGCAGGAGAGACAGAGACAGAGAGAGACAGAGACAGACAGGCAGGAGAGACAGAGACAGAGAGAGACAGAAAAGAGAGAGAGACAGAGATTCCTTCTATGTTGGATGTTGTGGCTTGTACCTCTAACTCCAGCATTTCAGAGGCTGAGGCAGGAACATGTTAAGTTCAAGGTTACTCTAAGCTACTTAGTGGGTTGGAAGCAAGCTTGGCTTACTCTGTGTGGAGTGGTGGTCATGGAGTTGCTTATCTGTGCCAACATCAAAATGTCTTTTCTCAACCACTTCTCTGCCTTGCTTTTTGAGACAAAGCCTCTCCCAAATCCTGTGATTCATCACTTCAGTTAGACTGGATCACCAACAAGTATTCTAGATCTAGCCTTTTCTGCAACCCAGTACTGGGGTTGTAGCCATGCACTAACGTGCTTAGCTTTTTGTGTGGATCCTGTGTATCCAAGCTCTGGTTACAAACACAAACCAAAGGCTCCTTGGGAAATATGTGATAAATGAATACATCAGGGCTAGGGATGTAGCTCAATTGGTAGTGCTTGCCAAGCTTATTGGAAGCCCCGGGTTTGTTCCTAGCAACTCATAAACCAAGCATGGGAATTCATGCCTGTAATTTCAGCACAGAGATAAAGGTGGCGGGGGGTGGGGGTGGGGGTGGGGGTGGGGACTAGAAGTTTAAGGTCCTTAACTACATAGAGAGTTCCAGGCTAGGTTAGGATACAGAGATCCCGTCTTGAAAAAGAGGGGCTGGCGAAATGGCTCTGCGGGTAAGAGCACTGATTGCCTCTTCCGAAGGTCCTGAGTTCAAATCCCAGCAACCACATGGTGGCTCACAACCATCCGTAATGAGATCTGATGCCCTCTTCTGGTGTGTCTGAAGATAGCGACCGTGTACTTATGTAATATAATAATAAATAAATCTTTGGGCTAGAGCGAGCAGGGACTGAGTGAGCAGGGTTGACTGGAGCCAGAGCAAGCAGAGGTCCTAAAAATTCAATTCCCAACAATCGCATGAGGCCTCACAACCATCTGTACAGCTACAGTGTACTCGTAAACAAAAATAAATAAATAAATAAATAAATAAATAAAGCTTTTAAGAAAAAGGAAGGAAAAGGAAGAGGAAATACAATTATAGGTAGATTTGTGTTCTTTATTACATAAACTTGTATATGAGCATACAGGAGGTAAATCCCTTGGATTCCTTTTTTATTAAAAACCTTGATATGCCCTCACAAAACCTCAGCAGGGACAAGTCTGAATTCAGTTCCTGGAGCTCAAGGTATAAGGAGAGAGCAGAGTTCCCAAGTTTGTCCTCTGACCTCTACACCACACATAGTAATTCATTAATTAATCAATTAATCAACATTACACAGAAATGAGTTTCCATTTCCAATATGGAATCAGGAATTGTTCACAGATTCTCTTCCCTTAAGATAACAACTAGAAATTCTAGGCAAACTATACAGAGGCAAAGATCAGTGAAAGAAGCCAGAGCTTCTGGGGAATGGAAGGAAAGGAAGAAGTCAATTTTGAAAGTAGAAAGCAAGGAGTCAGTTTCCCCCATCCCCCATTTTTAATGCAAGAAGAAACCTAAAATCCTAATAGGAAGCCTGCCATTTTTCTGTCCTGAAGAACAGGATGTCAGAAATGCAAGATTGAAACAATGCTGAGGGAATCTAGAAAACAGGAAGGCAGATCAAGGAAGCCACATACCCTGTCCCTAAACTGTATCATGAATCATGAATGACATATCATGTGTGCCCATAACACATTCCAGTTACCTTAAAATTTAAAGATATAAACTGATACTTAAGTTTATGGCCTCCATAAATGAAGGAAAATTTCTAGTCTAAGATTAAGCTCACTTAAAAAATAATAACAACCAACTCTTTTTTGGAGGAATATAGCATAATCCAGAGTCTCCACAAGCCACCAATTTATATAACATTTAATACAATATTATTTAACGTTTTAAGGAGGCAGGGTTATAAGACCTATCTCTTTAAAGAGAAAAGATAGCAATTCACTTGAACCTTGCGATAAACCAGATTAAAGAATTGCCAAGTAAGATAGTTAAAGGCATTAATAAAGCTATGATCAATGAGATAAAGGAAAATATGCTTTTTAAAATTAATTTTTTATTATTATTTTCTTTAATTTCATTTCAAATGCTATCCTGAAAGTTCCCTATACCC
>NC_034613.1:42714176-42718551 GCF_900095145.1 Mus pahari | reverse complement strand
TATATATATATATATATATATATATATATATATATATATACATATATATATAATATCATGTATATATGATATATTTTATATCATGTATATGTGTTATATTTTATATCATGTATATGATATATATGATCTAAATATATATCATATTTATGGAGAGAAAAAGAACATGATAGGGACAGTGAATAGACTTGGCAGAATGCAAAAAAAGTAAAGCAACTGATAAGTATGAAAACAGACAAATGAACACTTTCTAATCTTTTAACATCTTTAGCCACCAGATAAATACAATTCAAACAAAATTGAGATTCTATCTCACTCAGTCAGAATGACTGATGACTGTCCTTAAGATAACAAGTAACAACAAATCCTGGACAGGATGTAGAGAAATGGAAACCCTTCCATACTATTACTGGCAATGTGAATTATTTCAGACACCATAGAAATCAATATAGAGGCTTTTCAAGAAGCTAAAAACAGAATTGCCATATGATTCAGCCGTATCATCCTGGACATATACCCAAAGGTCTCTATGCCAACATACTACAAAGATGCTTACACATCTCTGTTTGCTGTATCTCTATTCATAGTAGGCAAGTTATAAAAATTGGCATAGGTGTTCCTGAACAGATTAACGAACAAAGAAAATGTGTTACATATACATAGCCATAAAGAACACAGAAATGTTTGCAAGAAAATAGATACAGGGGTTGAGAGATAACACAGCTGTTAAAAATTAATTTCAGCTGTTTTTAGTTCCCAGTGCTCATATAGTTGCTCATCTTTCTATTACAAGCTACATATGCCAATAGAAATAGAGAGAGAGAGAGAGAGAGAGAGAGAGAGAGAGAGAGTTTTGATTCAAAAGAGACGAGTTTAAATACCAAAATGAGCAGGCCCTCAAGTTTCCATAGACAATATTAAAAGATCCAATACATAGGTAATTGTCCTAAAAGATGCAAAACCATTAAGAATATATTATGCAATATCCAAAACTTCTAAAATTTTTAGAAACCACAAACACAACAGATACAAAGAAACTATTCCAGATACGTTTTAGTCACACAAATGAAAAGCAAATGTAAAGATTTAGTCTTCCTTGAAGTGCCAGGGTGTATGATGGATACCCAGCCCCCCCCATCTGCTCAGAAGAGAAGGGGAGGGAGAATAGAGAAAGGATTGTGGGAGGGAGCGACTGGGAGGTGGTAGTGAGCAGGATGTAAAATGAATAAGTAAAAGGTAAAATTTAAAAGAGAGAGAGAAAAAAAGGTAGTTTTGGTTTGAGCGTGTAACTCAGTAGTAGAGCACTATCTAGATGTGGGAAGCACCAGCATCTGGGAGGTGGAGGCAGGAGGATCTGAAAGCTAAATCTGTGTCTTAGTTAGGGTTTTACTGCTGTGGACACCACGATCAAGGTACCTCTTAAAGGAACATTTAATTGGGGCTGGCTTACAGGTTCAGAGGTTCAGTCCATTATCATGGTGGGGAGCATGGCAGCATCCAGGCAGGCATGGTGAGGAGGAGCTGAGATTTCTACATCTTCATTTGAAGACTGCTAGCAGAAAACTGCCTTCCAGGCAGCTAGGGTGAGGATCTTAAAGCCTATGCCCACAGTGACACACTTACTCTAATAAGACCACATCTCCAAATAGTGCCACACTCCAAATAGGGCTGAACATATTCAAACCACCACAGCCTGGGATGCATGGAGCACTGCCTCCCTCCCACAGCAGAAAGTGGTATGGAGAAGAAAGAAGAGAGTATATTTGTTTGTTTGTCAACTGACACACTCTATAGTTGTCTGGGAATAAGAAACCTCAGTTGAGAAAATGCCTTTATCAGATTGCCTATAGTCAAGACTTTGAGGATATTTTCTTGATTAATGATCAATGTGGGAAGGCCCAGTGAGAGTGAGTACCATCCCTGCGCAAGTGGCCCTAGGTGGTATGAGAAAGCATCTAAGCAAGTCACGTAAGTAGTGTTCCTTCATGACTTCTGCTTCAGTTTCTTGCCTTGAGTTCCTGACTTGACTTCCCTTCATGAGTGACTACAAATGTGAGCCAAATAAACGCTTACCTCCCCAAGTTGCTTTCAGTCATGGTGTTTATCACACAAGCCTTACTAAGACAAGGGGGGAAGAGGAAAAAAAAACTGAAGAGAAAAGAAGGAAAAAGAAGAGGAAGAGGGGTGGATGAGGAAAGAAAAATTGCCAACCCAGAATTTTGCAATTAGTGAAATTATCTTTCAAGAGTATTGTATGTAAAAGGACCTAGGTTCAATTTCTATACACACATACATACGTACATACATACATACATATATACATGTGTTTATGAAAGATGTATACATATACACATATACATACATACATACATATGAAGAGAGAGAATGGAAATGGGTTCCTATTCATTACTGGTTCCTCTGGGAACTTCCAAACATAAAATCAGTAATCAGAAAGGATTTATTTAATCAGCTACATAGATATCAAATGTTGGAAGTAGTTTCAAGGACTTAGAGAACAAAACAATGTGTTACTATTCAGAAATCACCCAGTGCCAGTAAAGCTACAAATAAATTCCTATTATTGAAGACAAGGCTAAAGTCTCCCCTTCGTCTCTGTAAATGAATGGAGGCTTTAACCAGTATAGTCTTTGAGCTTGATCCTTTCATAAGCACCTGAGGGAGGCTATACCTCATGATGTCTTATCTGTGCTGGGATGTCTGTTTTTTTCCCGAGGCCAGTTCCAACTAAATAACAAATGGAATGAGTACACAGACATTCTTTGACACCCAGAAGCATCAACTATATCAAGGTTTTAAAGAGTTGATTAAAATAGATCTCAAAAGCCAGGCATGGCCGGGAGGTGGTGGCGCACGCCTTTAATCCCAGCACTTGGGAGGCAGAGGCAGGCAGATTTCTGAGTTCGAGGCCAGCCTGGTCTACAAAGTGAGTTCCAGGACAGCCAAGGCTACACAGAGAAACCCTGTCTCGAAAAACCAAAATAAAAATAAAAAAATAGATCTCAAATTCAGTATGCTTATTAAATTTCATTATATCTGAATGAAATAGAAGGGTGATAAGGTAATTGTTGAAAGCTGATAGAAGACTAATTTTCCTTTTAAAAAACCTTTAACAGTGGAGTGGTTGCTCACACCTTTAATCCCAGCACTCATGAGGCAGAAGCAGGTGGATCTCTGAATTCAAGGCCAGCCTGGTCTACAGAGAAAGTTGCAGGACAGCCAGGGCTACACAGAGAAACCCTGTCTCAAAACAACAGCAGCAGCAGCAAAACACACACACAAAACAAAAGAAACAAACAAAACAATATTTTTTTTAAAAGACCAGTGTGGCATCCATGTTTAATCCCAGAACTCTTAGGCAGAATCAGACAGATCTCTGTGATTTCAAGATTTGCAGGCCAGTATAGTCTATGGAATGAAGCTCTTTCTTAAAAATATAAATGTTATCCTGAGGGTCATGGGGGTAGCTCTCTTGTCCACAGGTGGCAAGGGGTAGGGTTGGAGGGGCATCTTTCCTGTACCCATGTCCCTTCACAACAGATGAGAGGCGGGGCCAGCTCTCCCATATTTATGCTACCAGCATCAGCTCTACTGTGCTGCCCAGGAGAGATGCAGGGGGGTAGGGGACAAGGGTTTACAGTGTGACACACTGCAGTTTCTAGACATGTTTTATTTGTTTGTCTAAATATTTTTATTTTTATTTTATTTTGTGGGGGAGCTTGCAAGGCTGGAGGGTGGACATGAAGGGTCAAAGGGATGGAGAGATGAATGGGACTGAGGTACATGACATGAAAGTCAAAAAATGATAATAAAATGTTTTAACAATATGAATGTTTTCTCCTTTCCCCTTGTTTGTGAGAAAAGGTCTTTCTTGCTGTTTCTTCCACAGTGTGTACTCCAGACTAGCTAGTTTGACAGATTCTAGGCAATTCTTCCGTCTCTGCCTCCCACTTCTCTGTAGGAATACTAGGAGAGGTAGAGTTTAGGAGTGAACTCAGGTAATCAGGTTTGTGTAGCAAGTGCCTTACTGGCTGATCCAGCTCACTAGCCACAAGAATAATTTCTTCTGTGTTACTCAGGCCTGAGCCTCCAACATGTTACCACTGAGCAAACTTTCAGCTACTTACAGAAATGAATTTAAGCCATAATGCTGAGTTTGTATAGTATTGGTATATATTTTCTTTTTGACATAGTGTCTTGCTCTATAGTCCAAGCCAGCTTTGAAACAAATACTCATCCTGATCAGGTTATAGGCACACATCACAGTAAAAGGCTTTTAGTTTAACCTCTTTCTACTTCTTCTTCTTCTTCTTCTTCTTCTTCTTCTTCTTCTTCTTCTTCTTCTTCTTCTTCTTCTTCT
>NC_034613.1:42706907-42713629 GCF_900095145.1 Mus pahari | reverse complement strand
TCCTCCACCTCTTTCTTCTCCTCTTCCTCTTCCTCCAGGTTTTATTGAAACAGAGTCACAAGTAGCTATCACTGTCCTGGAACTCCCTCTGTAGACCAGGCTGGCCTCAGACTCACATAGATCCACTTGCTTCTGCCTCCCACTTACTGGAATTAAAGACGCATTCCCGCCATGACTGGCCATGCTTTAGCCTTCTTGAAAAGCAGCTCTTCGTGAAGAAATAAACTACTCTTGTAAATTTTATTCACTGAAAAAATAATTAGAAGCTCTGTGTACTGAGGCATTCCATTCAGTGTTAGTTACTGTGAGAACTTTGAGGTTGAAAACAACCATTGCAGAAAGAGGGAAACAATTATGAAAATCAGTTTCCATGAATGCAACAGAACATTAGAAAGCCATTGAAATATATTATGTGAAAAATAAGAGACATGCTTGCTCTGGTGCTCAGTAACAGAAGCAAATTACAAAAATTACATGTTTCTCATGGTATGACTGCGAATATACACATACTAATTGATTTGAGAAAACATATTGAGGATTTCCTACATAGTAGATGTGCCTGATAAAGGAGTTGCTGAGGTGAAGCTGTGACCCCACCCACTCAAAAAGGTTAAGACTATGTGAAAGACAGTCTGGCAAGCCAACTGCAAGGTCTTGTAACTCACAAGATGTTTAGGAAGGGCAGAGAGAATATTAGTCTGCTGAAGAAGTCAATAAAGACCTAAGGGAAGAAGGAAGACATATGTGGGCAGTAAAGGAGCAGAATATGAAAATGAGAAATCACTTGAACCAGGTGAGGTGGTATGAATATACTTGGTTGGCCCAGGGAGTGACACCATTCAGAGGTGTGGCCTTGTTGGAGGAAGTATGTAACTGTGGGAGTGGGCTTTGAAAACCTCCTCCTAGCTTCCCATGAAGCAGTCTCTCCTGATTGCAGCAGGATCAAGATGCAGAAATCTCAGCCCCTTCTTCAGAACCATAGATGCTTCCGCCATGATTATAATAGACTAAACCTCTGAAACTGTAAACCAACCCAATGAAATGCTGTCCTTTATAAGAGTTGCCTTAGCCATGGGATCCTTCATAGCAATGGAAACCCTAAGACATCACAGTAGTGAGATCAGTTATTTTTATGCTTTTTACATTCTTTTATTACTAAATTAGATTGTGTAAATCCATTTTCATGCAAGTAGTGAATGCACATGCACTTTTGAACCTATCTCCCCTTCCTCATACCCTTCCTCCCCTTTGGACCCATCCCCCTCCCTTTTAGTCATTTCTTACTTTACATGTTTCTTTCATAAGGGGCTGGAATGTAGCTCAATTGGTAGAGTGCTTGCATGACTTGCAGGAAACCCTAGTCCCAGTGCAGCATAAACCATATTCAGAGTGCTGTAATGGACCCCTAATCTCAGCATTCGGGAGGAGAAAGCCAGAGGATCAGAAGTTCAAGGTCATCCTCAGTTACATAGCTAGTTTCAGACCAACCTTGTCTACAAATAAGAGACAACAGCCCCCAAATTCCACATTGCCCCCAAACAAGAGACAACAGCAAAATCCTTGTTTATAAAAAAGCTGGGGGACAAGATGGGAGCGATGCTCAGTGGTGGTGGAGTGCTTCCCTAGCATCTGTTAGGGCCTGAGTTCTCCCTTAGCATGAAAAAAGAAGGTTGAAAAATGAAACCTGTACCTGGCCTTAAGTGAAACAAAACTCATCTTATTGTACCGATAAAGGACAGTTTAAAATGTTCTCTGGGAATCCTTCCCACCCATTTGTCACATAATAGGGGGCTGACCCTGCAGCATCTAGGCACCACACCTGAAATACCCAACCTCCCAAGAAGAAGAGCTTTTCCAACTCCCATGGTGAGGGCTGCATGGATAACCACAGGAAAAGCGCCCCTTGCCCACACAGAGGCTGGAATGATCCAGAGCAGATTCCTGGGGATGGGGCTTAGACAATCCCATGCCCTTTCATGGGATGACTGGCTTTCCTAACTTGTGCAGTACAGGGCTCTTCCTTAGGCCCTCGGGAGGTGAAAGGCAGCTCTGCACAAGCTTGGGGCTGGAGAGGAGCCTGCTGAGATTTGGGTGGAGGATAACTCCATTAACTCCTTAGTGCCCGGTTCTCAGCTCTCCAACTGGCAGCTTCAGCATCACTTGGGAACTTGTTGGAAAAACAGTAACTCAGCCCTTCCTCCACAGGCACACTTTTCAGAATCTGCATTTTAATAAGCTCCCCAGGTCATTAGTATAGGAATTATAGTCTGAGCAGCTTTTGTGAAAGGCAGAAGGGAATGAATCCTCCATTTGCAATCCAAGGCCTTGGAACAGCAATGGTAATTTCAGGCTTACCTCTGAGCCTGACTGCTGGGACTAAAAGCAGGTTTCTTGCAGCCCAGCCTTCTAAAATGCTCAAAGGGTGGAGTTTCCAGCGGGGATGCCAGAAGGACCTATGTCTGTGATAAGCATCCATAAAATCTAGACTGTCTGTGTTTGCATTCCTGCTATCTTCCCTGAGAGTCCTTTGGGTTAAAAGGTCAGGACTTAAACTGTACATATAAGGAGAGAAAATGGCATGTAATTAATGAGCACAGACTCTTGAGGAAGTAGGCAACCTTCCCATCTATGCCCATTATTTTGACTAAATAACTGGACTTAGGCAAGTTGTGTGAGCTCTATGAACTTCGGGTTCCTCATCTGTGTTATCATAGTAGCAAAAACACCTCCCAGGATTGTTGAAGATAAACAAGCTAACATCCAAAATATGCATAGAAAATACTAATTATTCACTAAACCATGGCCTTTTTCCCTTTCAACCTTCCTCCTCATCCAGTGCCTATCTCCAGCCTAGCACATTTTTCTTAGGAACCCGTTGACTACATATTAGGAGATTGATCAAATTAATGGTCCTAGATACAATGCATTTTAATAAGTGACTATTTTTCTAAATATCAAAGAAATCTTTCTTGTTAATGAAAACATTTTGGAAATCCCAGGAAGGTACAATGAAATATCCCAAAGATACAAAAGCCAGACATGGGGCTGGTGAGATGGCTCAGTGGGTAAGAGCACCCGACTGCTCTTCCGAAGGTCCTGAGTTCAAATCCCAGCAACCACATGGTGGCTCACAACTACCCGTAATGACATCTGACTTCCCTCTTCTGGAGCATCTGAAGATAGCTACAGTGTACTTACATGTAATAAATAAATAAATAAAACATTTAAAAAAAAAAAAAGAAAAAAGAAAAAAAAAGCCAGACATGGTGGCATATGTGTATAGTGGCAGTGGTTAAAGGTTAAGTCAGGATGGTTGAAAGTTTACAGCCAGACTGGATGACATAGTAAGACCTTGTCTTATTTTTGTTGTTGTTGTTGTAATACAAGTACCTATGGACATAACATATCCATGGTAATGTTTAGGAATATTTAGCTCCTTAGATATTTGTTTGTGTGCATATGTACACACATACACATAATAATTAGCTACTATAGGTGCTTAAGAATATATGCATACATATGCATAATAATTAGCTATATAACGATACTGTTGATTTACTCAAAACAATCCAGTGCTTTCTGGGTGCTGAGTGTGGGGGTTCTAGACATCAGGTCTCAAAACAGCCAAACTGAGACACTTTCTTGATCCCATCCATGACCAGCCTCTGTAATGTCCAGGATACCAGTTGTAGAGCAGCACTTTCAAAGACTATGTAGGAGAGGAAAAGGGAGTAATCCCTCTTCCTGCCCATCATAAAGCAGACACCCCAATAACAAAAGACAGATTAACAAGGGGAGTGCATAGCAGGTTGATTTGATCATAGTTTTATGTGAACTATCCACTTTTATACTTAGGTTTTATGAACCACCAACAGTCTTATAGAAATGGGATTGGACAAAAAGCTTAGAACCAAATGCTAATAGGCTGAAGAGAGAGAGAGAGAGAGAGAGAGAGAGAGAGAGAGAGAGAGAGAGAGAGAGAGAGAGAGAGAGACCCAGCACAGCTTGTCCAGATATTTTTTTTTCTCTCTGCAGCATTCCTTCTGGGAATAGCTTCTTCCGGTAATGGGTGGGGGGGTGTTGGGTCTTCTGATCTACTATCAGACAAGATAAGTTAGGGCAGTTCTTTATGACTAGGTCCACTGAAAACAAAAAGACAGGGGAAGTCCAGAGTCATATTTTCAAGTTTTATGGCTGGCTTTAGGGGAAAGAGGTCCTGTTGCTATGTTCTGCCTTGGGGAAGAGGAATTCTAATTTATATGGCCTGCCTTGGGAGCGGAAGAAGAAGAGCAGGGGGAGACAGTTCAGGAGAAGATCAGAGAGAAACTTGGTTTCTTAGGTTGCTTCAGAGCCCTTCATATTGGAATTTTTTTGAACCCCAACAACTGAAGTCAGAATAAAGGATTGTAATATTGCCCACGTTTGAACTGGTAACCAGTCGAATACTGTCTGTATTTCAAACTCGAGGCTTTTTAAAAAGAGAAACAATGAGACAATGAAAAGATGATATCAAAACCAAGGTTTGTCTCAACTCTAGTTTTGTGTGTTGTAAACCCTCTAAGTCACAGAGAGCAGAGGATGCTCTTTTACTCCTCATTCTCCTGTTTCCACTTCCCAAGTGCTAAGATTGCAGCTGGACCAGGAATGGCTTGAATTTCCTGCTTAAAAAAAAAACTTTAAAAAAGATTATTGTTGGCTGCCCATGGTCCTGCCCCCCATGCCCAGCCTGCCAACTTTCTGGGGGAAAAAAGATTTATTGCATTAATATTTTTCTACATGTATGTATGTGTACTACATGTATGCCTGGTGCCTGGGGAGACCATAAAAGCCTAAGAGATCCCCTGAAACTGGGGCTACAGACAGTTGTGAGCCACCATGTGGGTACTAGGAAATGAACCTGGATCCTCTATCAAGAGCAATCTGTGCTCTTAAAACAGCTGAGCCATCTCAGCCCTCTGAAATCCTCCCTTTAACTGAGAGACAGGAGGCATTTGAAAATGAGCACAAGCGATATATTTTCATAGATCTAAAGCAGAGTAGAGCTTGTTTAACTAAAGAAAATCCTCACAGCCTCCAATCAATGTGTTGGTCCTGGGAGGAGCTGGAGACTCACAGGTAGCTCAGTAGTAGAGCATATGCTTAGCATGTGTAGGACCCTGGGATTCATCTCCAACACACACACACACACACACACACACACACACACACACACACACACACACATACACACACACACACACCAGTTAGCATCTAGAATGAGGCAGTTACAAAGCTTTAAGAACATCGTTGAGGATCTTGAAATCAGAATGTTGGTGGGCATAGTGGCATACACCTGTAATTCCAGAACTCAAGAATCCAAGAGGTTAAATCCAGCCATTTAGGAGTAGCAGGCTTACCTACAAGCCTTAAGTTTAATACCATGTCTATGGGGAAGAGGGAATATGTAAATGAAACCATAATCTTTATTTCCTTGCACAGCAATCCTCAAGGAAATCCTATTCAGCTAAGGTCCTGGCACATATCTGGCACCCAGTCCTACAAGAATGTAGACCTGTGCACTTGTGGTCTCTCTGGTCTTTCTCTTCCCAGGCCTGAATCTAGAATGTCATGGTTTGATTAAAGATCACTTCTCTTTCTTCACCCAAATTTTGTTCTTGATCTGGATAATCCTTGGTTTGAAGTATGAAGGCTAGGTTACAAATCCTCACTTCTACCATTTGTAATACATAAAACATCCTAGCTATGACATGAAACATCTCTTATCCTTGGTTTCCAAGTCTGTAAAATGGGTATAATTAAACAATTTTTCTCTTCTTGGATTATTGTGGGAAATTATTGGACAGTTTTCAAGAAGTGTGGGGCACAAGGAAAGTAGGTGTTCACTAAATTAAAGGTACTAACTGATCAGTGAGTGGGTGGGACATGTGTTTTGTATGTAAAAGGTCCTGTTGTCATCTCCTGCATATAAGGAAGGAGAGGGTCAGCAGCAAGTTCCTCACCTCCACACACTATTGCCTAAAGCTAACTTGTTCTTTGTTATTTTGTTTTAAAACAAGATGTTATTATGTCACCCAGGATAGATCCAAGCTTACAATTCAGCAGTTCTTTCCTGGCTGGTGGCATTACAGGAGTTTGCATCATGGCTGCCTTGGATTTTGTTTTGTTTTGTTTTGTTTTGTTTTTGTTTTTCGAGACAGGGTTTCTCTGTGCAGTCCTGGCTGTCCTGGAACCCACTTTGTAGACCAGGCTGGCCTCGAACTCAGAAATCTACCTGCCTCTGCCTCCCAAGTGCTGGGATTAAAGGCATGCGCCACCACCGCCTGGCGGATTCTTATTTCTTTAACAAATCAAAACTATTCTTTAATATCTTAACCAAATCCTTGATGCTAATTTCATGTGTAAATCCCAGTTTCTTTCCTTTCACTTTGTCCAAATGGCTACTTCTACATATATCTCACATCTGGAACTTGGACCACATTATCAACCATTTAGCCTCTTTCTGTGTCATAGCTTACTTATTCTGATCTTTTTCTTTGTTTTTGCTTCCTGCGTGTTGCCATTCCTCTTTAACATCCTTCTGGAACCAGTACTCCCAGCTATGTTCACTAAGCTTAATTTCTTTTTTTCAAATCCCACCAATTCAAGAGGCTTAAGAAAACAACAGTTTGCCGGGCTTGGTGGCACACGCCTTTAATCCCAGCACTTGGGAGGCAGAGGCAGGC
>NC_034613.1:42701421-42706662 GCF_900095145.1 Mus pahari | reverse complement strand
AAAACAACAGTTTGATCCCAGCATTCTGGAGTCAGAGGCAGGTGGATCTCTGAGTTGGATGTCATCCTGGTCTACAGAGTGAGTTCCAGGGCAGCCAGGGCTACACAGAGAAACCCTGTCTCAAAATAAAATAAAATAAAATAAAATAAAATAAAATAAGAAGGTAAGTAAGTAAATAAATAAACAAATAAGTAAGACGACAATAACAAGAAAAAATAGTAATCCAGCTCATGGATGGGAGGGTAAGGTGGGATGATCACTACTTTCTCTATAAACCAATGAGCACTGTGGTTGTAACTTTAGTCACTGAGGAAGCTGAAATGCCAGGATCCCTAGAATCCAAGAATCTAAGGCTAGCCTAGACAACATAGACAGACCCTTATCTCAAAACGAAATTGGACTGAGGGTATAGATCAATGGCAAAGTGTGTGCTTGGCATATGTGAGACCCTCAGTTCCATCCTGGGATACCATAAGAAAAAGTGATACACACATTAAATTCTGAAAGCTTACATGGCTATTTAGAAGATGTTAACCTGTGTAGAAAGATATTTTCATGAAACTGGGGCTAGTGTAAGACCCTGTTTCTCTGCCAAATTCTAAGAACAGCAAACAAGACCCTCTTACTCGCGATAAAAAAGAGATCCAGCCCTTTACAAAGCATAATCTGCATTTCTAGGACCATAAATATCTGTACTGCCATTTAGTCTTATAGGTAAATGTCTAGAAAATTACTCAAAGGAATAGCAAGTAATGTTAGTGAGAAGACTTTATACTCATGCGCAATCAGTGTGGGTTTAGTTTTTGACAGATAAACATTGGCCACTAAAAACAAGGATATTTTTAGTTAAACCAGTGATGCTGAGTTCACTAGGTACTATGTTCAGCTACAAAATAATTACAATGAAGTCTACACATAGAAAAGCTTATAATTGTGGAAAGCAAGGTATGGGTTTGCATGAGTGCACGTGCACACGCCCCTATATATTGGGAAATGTCTAAAAACAGCAAATTACCACTACTGTCAGAGAGCTGTAATTATGAGTGAATAGGGTTTCTCTTTTTTTCCCCTGCTTTTCGAAGTTTCTGTAATGTGGCTATATTCTTAATTTATATGCTTATATATGGAATATATGTTACAGATATATGGATATATATGTTGCAGATAGTGTGTGTTTGTGTGTTCCATGTATGTTTCTTTTATAAATATCCATGCTGGGGAAGCAAGGTGTTCTGAACAAGGAATTCCTTTCCTTTGGGACATTAAGCAGTGGCCCTCAACTGTTGTGTTAGTCAAACCATCCAGATTCCCCCAGGGAGAGTCTTTGCGGTTGTTCTGTTTTTAGGGGCCTGTTATTGAATAGACTAGTCCCTTAAGTCAGAGACTGGAAGATGGATACAGTCTGTGCTCTTCTTGGACCTTGGCCACTGGAAGCCCTAGTGACATCTCAGGCATGCTATAGAACACCTGGAGGGAAGGAAATGGGAGGCTAAAGGGAGCTCTGCCTCCAGGGTAGTGAATGTCCTTGCAGTGTCTGCAAGCAAAAGGAATGGCATTCCTTTCCCCTTTGCTCCAGCACTGTTTTGGGGGAAGAGAAGGTTAAACAGTATTAGGGAAGAAAGACCCAGTGGTTAGACTTTTTTCTGAGATGGTGAATTGGCCAAATACTTCTCAGATTTTAGTGGCAATTTAGAAAACTCAAAGAGGCGATTCAGGGGTGTGTGTGTGTGTGTGTGTGTGTGTGTGTGTGTGTGTGTGTGTGTGTGTGTTGCAGTGATTGGGGACTGAGGGCTTCTTCTAAAGTGTGGACTGGATTTCCAACAGAAAGGACTGGATTGGGTCCCTTGTGCTGTAGGACTAGTAAAGAAGTTGGAAAGGAAAAAGTTTCCCCGAGTGTTACCTAATATGTTCCAAACACTTTAAAAGCAGTCTCCCTTTTCATCTTCAGGTGGCTCAGACAGAAAAGTATCATTACCATTGACAGAGTATTATTACTGTTACAGAAGGAAAAATATTGAGGCTCAGAAAACAAGTGGCCCCCGTCACAGGCTGGTCAGTGGGAGAGGTAGAAGGCAGAGCTGCATCTTTACTGGGCCACCATCCGTGCCTCTGCCCTTTCCTTTAGGTCAAGGCCTGGACCTTTCTTTTGAATTTGAGGAAGCTGAAAGCCAGAGACAGGAAGTGATTACACCTTGTTGTAGAGCTCATCAAAGAGAGGGCAGGCCTTGAAGGGAAGTCCTCTGATTGCCCAACTGGCTGCTTTTCCAACTTCTGCCAAGCCACCAACCTCCTATCTTTGGCAGGAGGTCTGTCCCTAACCTCTTCCAGAGTTCGCCTTTTGGAGGCCATTCTGGTTGACTGGAAAGTCCAGAGCGATGCCTCTTGGAATTGTTTACACTTGGGGATTTCTTGGTATTAGCTTGACTCTGATTTTTAGTTTGAGTGTTCACTTCTGTATTTCCTCCAAGGCTGAGACGCATTTGTTGAAAAACATTATCTGTGAACTAAAGGCCATGTAACTGAATACATAAAAGCTGCTCGCCTGGAGCTTTATGTTGGAAACTGAAGTCTGTCCGACCATTGAACATATTATCTGGATGATATCTAATATCCCCTCTTTCGAGTGTGAGAATGAACTCTTTTCTTAAAAGAAAAAAAAAATCAGAAAAGAATATTGACCTTCCTAATGTTTCCCAGCACAAAGGAATCTGTCTACTGTAGGCAGCTCCAAGACAGACCAGACTCAATATGTTGAAAGTCTGGAACCTTCTGCTGTCCCCACAACCCCTAACGTGCTACCCCAAAGTCATAACTCTTATATTGTCATGTGAAGACTTTTGAAATGTTCTAGAAACCCTAAGGGAGAAGAGAAGTAAATTCTCCTGAAAATAGACCAGGGGGGAAATGTAAAGACAGAAAAGAAGTATGCTTCAGATCCATTGAAACAGTCAGTGGGGCTTCATAGCAACATTGCTGGCACAGCCTTTTCATCTTGTCAGCCATGGAAGGCAACACTGTTTTTATTCTGTTTTCATTTGTCTTTCCTCCTCCTCCTCCTCCTCCTCCTCCTCCTCTTCCTCCTCCTCCTCCTCCTCTTCCTCCTCTTCCTCCTCCTTTTTTCTTTCTGTCCTCTGTGCCTAAGGCTATAGGAGAAACTGGCTCAAGTTGCCTTCTTGCCTCTCAGGATCAGCTAAATCTAAATATCATGTTTGGTCTGAGGAGTGTAACTCAATTGGAAAGTAACTTGCCTAATGTTTGCAGGATCCAGTTCTATACCCAGGGTGATAATAAATATATACCGCATTTTAATCTTGTTAGAACCAATTTTTGCCTAAAATCATATCATTTCCCAGGAAGGTATGCATATTAGTTATCATTAGAAACCATTATATATTTAAGTATTTATTTTGTATCTTTAGTAACATTATATTAGGTAATGTCTAACTAACTTATACTCATGCCCGGCCCATGTGTTCTCACTCTTAAGAAGCCCCTGGTGAGCCAGGCAGTGGTGGCACATGCCTTTAATCCCAGCACTTGGGAGGCAGAAGCAGGCAGATTTCTGAGTTTGAGGCCAGCCTGGTCTACAGAGTGAGTTCCAGGACACCCAGGGCTATACAGAGAAACCCTGTCTTGAAAAACCAAACCAAATTTCTGAGCTATAGGACCAGGGATCATCCCGAATCTCAAGGTTGTAAAACACTGGTTGGTTTTGATATGTTTTCCCTAGTCTTTTCCGTTTCCCCAGTAGGCTCTTGAGCCTTTTAGCAGTCAGAACATCTTCCCAATGGAAGAGTAGACAAACTCTTTAGTGGCCTCAGGTCCTCTTGGAGCCAGTTATCTGTGGCTTCACAGAGTGCTTCAGAATGGCAGAACAATGGTCCTCTTTGTGTTTCGTGTCATACCTCACCCTTTCTTTTACTTCAGAAATTTCTCAAGAGGTAAATTCTGGAATACAGATACTTGAAGGTTCGCTAGAGAAGAGTATGTGCAACATATTCAGAGCACCCATAAGACACAAGGCCAGGCTGGAGACTGAAATAAGTTAATTGAATGCTTGCCTAGCAAGCACAAAGACTATGTTCAGTCTCCAGCATTACACAAACTCGAGGTGATGACTTACACCCATTAATTCCAGCACTGGGAGGTTGAGGCAGCAGGGTCAGTAGTTTCAAGGCAATAATGAGTTCAAGGCCAGCCTGAGTTATATGAGAATGTGACTCTTGGTCCCCAGGTCAAGTTCCTTTTGCTCCTCCACAGAATCCATGGGCCAGGGCCCAGTTCTTCCTTGGCTGCTGCCGTACCACCATTCCTGAGATGGCTGCGCAAGAAGGACAGGATGTGAAGCCTTACTGCCTCCCAAATATTCTCCCTGTTCTAGGGCTCAGCTAAGTAGGATCCAGAGTCCATCGCTTAACTAAGAGAACACTTAGCTGATGGAGATCAGCCCTGTCCTCCCCACCTGTCACCATTGTTGTGGTTGTGTCCCCATGTCTTTCTTTCTTGGTTTTCAGAATGCTCCAGTGGAAAACCTGAACCCAGCCTGTCTGACACCATTAGGAAAGGCTTCCACAACAAAGGACCCCTAGCCCAGCGGGAGGGACAAATTCTTAAGTCTTTGCTCCCCACCCCCACCCCCACCTCCTCTGTTCACTGGGCGACCCGTCTGGCTAAAGCATGTGTGCAGGACTCAGCTCTATGCCTTCTTGGCTTCTCTAAAAGCCCAGGCCATCACAGGGTCTTCAGTCATTTGGAAGTTGGAACCCACATTCTACCTTTCAAATCCCCAGCCCCCATTGCTCCAAGTAAATTTAAACAACTGCCTGAGTGGGTCTAAACTCCTCTTTGTGCTATAATTAGGCTGGAACAAGGCTCACCCCAGGACAGAAATACTGTAAGGGGGCGGGTTGTAGACTACTGCTGGTCCCCACAGTAGGGAAGTAACGACCTTTTGAATAGGAGGATTAACACATTAGCACATAGATTCTTGCTTCCGGGGAGGGTTGGATCCTAGGAAAATAGTTCCAGCCTGGATGGGAGGGGTAAGTCAAAGGGGCAGCCATGCCCTCTAAAGACTTTGTGTGTTCCTGGGAATGTGTGTGTGTGTGTGTGTGTGTGTGTGTGTGTGTGTGTGTGTGTTTGTGTGGGGGGAAAACAGGAAGAGTCAGATAAAACACCAATCAGATGTATGTAACAGCTCAAGCCCTTCCCATGGCAACAGACCAGAGCACAGAAGCCTGA
>NC_034613.1:42696625-42700466 GCF_900095145.1 Mus pahari | reverse complement strand
AACTTTCGGGATAGCATTTGAAATGTAAATAAAGAAAATAATAATAATAATAATAATAAAGAGAAAAACTAGATTATGATCAGTATTAGAATATTCCTGTTTTTTCTCTTTTGTTATATCTTTCCTGAGGCTACCTGTGTTAATCATCTCTCTCTCTCTCTCTCTCTCTCTCTCTCTCTCTCTCTCTCTCTCTCTCTCTCTCTCAATCACCAGGAGCCTAGGCTGGCCTTGAGCTCACTGTAGTCAAGAATGAATTTGAATCCCTCATCCTCTTGCCTCCATCTCTCACCTCCCTAGTGCTAAGGTGGCTGGGATGGTTGGCATGTGCTACCAAGGCCAGTTAATACAGTGTTGGGCATTGTGAAGGCTTGTATATGCTCGGCCCAGGGAATGGCACTATTTAGAAAGTGTTAAATGTTGTCTTTTATAAGACTTGGTGTTGGAGTTGGTGTGTCACTGTGGGTGTGAGCTTTAGGATCCTCATCCTAGCTGCATGAAAGCCAGTATTCTGCTAGTAGCCTTCAAATGAAGATGTAGAACTCTTAGCTCCTCCTGCACCATGCCTGCCTGGACGTTACCATGCTCCCACCTTGATGATAATGAACTGAATTTCTGAACCTGTAAGCCAGCCCCGATTAAATGTTGTCTTTTATAAGACTTGCTTTGGTCATGGTGTCTGTTCACAGCAGTAAAACCCTGAGATAGGCATCGAATCCAGGGCTTTGTGCATGCGGGGCAAGCACTCTACCAACTGAGTTACCTCTCCCTCCCCCATCTTGACAAGTATCTCCTGACTCACTGCTTTAAGCACATGGGTTTGGGAAATTTTGCTTTGGTGATTGTCAACAGGTCACCCCTCCCTGCCAACATGAAGCATTACTGAAAGCAGGGTATGGTATTGAATGTTTTCTCTATGAGAAATGCACATTAGAAGGCCAAACACATTTCAAGCTGAGGTGGAATGCAAGATGCCTCTAAATCTGTCTCTGTGTCTATGAGGCAGGAATGGCTGCAATCTGCCTTGTGACTAGTCACTCTTTCAGGGGAATGGTGATTTGTGGGGGGCAAAGGTCAAGAATGCTAATTTCATGTCTTTTGCTCATAGAGTACCTTTAGGGGACTGGTAAATGAGTGAAAAATGGTTTAGGGGTTCATACATCTTGTATTTCCTTGCCAAGCTTGCTCAGTGGCTGTTCTCCCTTGGGGCAGAGGACTGGACTTCTTCTGCAGAGTAGCTAAACAGGTGGGTTGTTAGACCTGCCTGACACAAAACAGGAGAAGGGAAGGCTGACACCTGGAATGACTCCTCTAGGGTCAAAGCAAGAGCAGCTCAAGGCCCTGCAGAAAGTGCTGACACTTTTACTCACTCTCCTACCCTGGAGACCCAACTCTGAGGCCTTCACTTTGCTTGCTAGGGGAAAAGAGAAATCCAGCCTGAGGTGGTGACTCACATCTGTGATCCCAACATTTAGCCAGGTCGACTACCTAAGGAGTTCCAGGCCAGCCAGGGCTATATAATGAGACATAGTTGAAAACAAGCAAACAGCCTCCTCCCCTTTGTTCCCGCAGGATCTCACAGGTAGTCACGTTGAATCGTGTGCATTTAGAGTTTTGGATTTTGCAGACTTGAGCAAAGAAGCAGGATGTGTGGCTAAGAGGACTTCACCTGAAATGTATCCACTTCTCTGCTGGCAGAACTGATTCCCTTCGCAGGCAGCCTGTTTACATCTTTTTTTGTTTTGTTTTGTTTTGTTTTTTTCGAGACAGAGTTTCTCTGTATAGCCCTGGCTGTCCTGGAACTCACTTTGTAGACCAGGCTGGCCTTGAACTCAGAAATCCGCCTGCCTCTGCCTCCCAAGTGCTGGGATTAAAGGCGTGCGCCACCACACCCGGCTGCCTATTTACATCTTAACTGCAACTCCTCCA
Source organism: Mus pahari (assembly GCF_900095145.1). NCBI lineage: Eukaryota > Metazoa > Chordata > Mammalia > Rodentia > Muridae > Mus > Mus pahari. Next base: position 42,698,540 of record NC_034613.1, on the reverse strand, counting down.
CCAGGTCAAAAAGCTCTTGCTTCTCCAGAGTTAAAAATCTGCTGTTTTGTAACTTCTCTCAGAGACACTTTTAAGCACCAACTGTGAGGGTGGGGTGGGGATGGGAGTGGAGAACAGCAAGATGTCTCTACAGGTAAATACACTTGTCACCAAGCCTGAGGACCTGAGTTATAGCCCCAAAACGCACATGAACACACATGGCGGGGGGGGGGCGGGGGGACGGGACTGATTCCCATAAATTGTCCTCTGACTTCCACCTGTACAACAGGGCATATACATGCACAGTTCCCACCCACATGCAAGAGAAATAAATATAATAAAGAGATTTTTTAAAAGAACCGAGTGGAACAAATCTGCTCCCTCTTACCCAAGAAGCCTGAGGACCATTGTCTTCCAAGTCGGATTTAGCATCATGCTTGCTATCATGTGGTTTAGGTGCCTTTCCTTCCTATGGTTCTGCATGTGGAGGATGTTGTTGCCTAGAGAGAGGACCACCCCTAAGGCTCGCAGAGGTTCCACTAGGATGATCTTGGACTCAGAGTGCACTATCCTCTGCTTCTTGCAGATCAAAAAGCTGTCCTTGGGGCTGGTGAGATAGCTTGTCCATTAAAGATGCTTGGTGACAGGCCTGACGGACCTGAGTTTGATTCCTGGGACCCGGAAGATGGAAGGAGAAAACCAGACTCCCACTAGTTTTTCTCTGGCTTCCAGACAAGTGCTGTGGCATACAAGAAACCCTGCTCCCCACGCACACACAAATAAATGTAATCTATATTTTTAAAGTCTACCCTGGATTGTCAGGATGCTGTGCTTTAGCTAATGTGGGAAAGCAATCCCTAAGCTTGCAGAAGCAAGTGTGATCTACCCCCACCCCCAATAGAGTTCGTGCCTTTGCTGTGGTGGTGGTGGTGGTGGAGCATCCAAAAGATGTTTTCCATATTAAATTGTATCTGAAAAGGTCAGGCTTTTCAAAATATAGCCTCATCCGCCTCACCCCCCACTCCTTTGGCTCCTGTCACTTTGAACAGGCAGTTTGCTGTCAAAGACTCAATTTCACAGAAGGTAATCTGGGCACATGCTAGAGAGGTAATTACATCCAATCTATGGAGGGCGGTGACAGAACACCCCCCCCCCCGTGCACCTCCCCCACCCCCATCTGCTCACAGCTTGTCTCTCCCTACTCAAACTGCCCTTGGCATACTTAGACATTGTAGTCTCTTTCACTCTGTGTGAGACAGCCAGCCAGGAACAGCCAGCAGTGAATGCCACTTAACACAAATTCAGATGTTGACCAAGTCTCCAAGGTCAGGTAGTCAGTAACTTCTATAGAGGCCTTGCCTAGGCTGAGTAAGGCGGCTAAGTAAGGCTCTTGTGGCTGGGAGAGGGAGAAGGACACAAAAGACATAAAGGGCCAGGGGCCCTTGTCTCCAGTAAGTTTACAGGCCTAATTAGAGACGGCCAGGCAATTCTCTCAAGACTCAAGGATGCTCAAAAAAAAAAAAAAGTACAAGTGCGTGTGATGGGGAGGGGATGAGAGACCAGCAAAGAGTCTAAGTTCCTTGAGGGGAGAATCTTGCCTTTGTGTGTCCAGAGGAAGGGCCTCTCTGCTGCCTCATTAACTTTTGGCTTGGAGGAATTACAACAGACTTTAGGCTCCCTGGCCTCCTGCTCTTTCCCTAGAGAGCCTAGGGCTCAAGGATCATGTTGACAAACACCAGCTCTGGAGTGACTTCCAGTGGGAGAATCCTCCACACCTTCCTGAGCTGACAGAGTAGGCTTTGGAGGCAAAGAATCTCTCCTCTTAGAGTTCAGCTATGTGGGACAGGATAAAAATGGTAAAGCCTCCTCTTCTTCTCAATCTCTTTCTCCTTCCCTTCCCTTCCCTTCCCTCCCCTCCCCTCCCCTCCCCTCCCCT
>NC_034613.1:42686037-42696355 GCF_900095145.1 Mus pahari | reverse complement strand
CCCTCCCCTTCCCTTCCCTTTCCTCCCCCCCCCATCTGCCATTGCACTTGTTTTAAATTTTCTTCCTGCTTCCAAGCTGGAAATATAAGCAGCCACCCCTATGCCTGTTTTTGTGTGGTGCTAAGGACTGAACCCAGACTTTATATGCACAATGGACAACCACTCAGCCAACCGAACCACATGGCCATCCCCCAAAGCGTCCTTTGGCTTCCTGCTCTGTAATTGCAACAGAAGTAATACTTATCACAACAGCTCCGTCGGGCTCTATGTCTGCCACTTTACCTTGACGGTTCACTTTACTATTTGAGATAAGCTAGTCCAGTTGAAAAGATGTCTTTCAAAGCAAATGACAACAATTAAGACTCTCTGGTTTTAGTTTAGCGACATCCATCTTCCCGCCTAAAAAGGCATTTTCCATTTAAGCAGGCAGAAATGAAAACTGCTAGACTTCTCTGCCCAACTTGGAGCTCTTCTGCAGGTTGATGAAAATAAATCTAAAGAAACAAGAACATAAAAAAAAGAAACAAGAACATGTACATGTCAGATCTTGTAAGCTTTGCGCTTCAACCCCATCTTCCTATAGCAGAGTGTTTACCCAGTTGGGACATGGACTTAAACCATTTTGAATTACTAGATCTTTAGACAGACTCATAATGGGTCTTTCTTTGTTGTGAGACAGAGTCTTGCTCTATAACTCAGATCTGGTTTAATTGGATATACACAGCTCAGGCTGGCCTTGAACCCTTTATCATCTTTCTGCTTCAGCCTCCTGAGTGCTGGGATTCCTGGCGTGCAGCAGGCTCCTTCTTGTATGTATGTTGTGTGTGTGTGTGTGTGTATATATATATATATATATATATATATATATATATATATATATATATATATGTATTTGGCAGAAAGTACTGAACCATCTCATTGGCCCTGAAAGGAGCTATTTTTATTCCCATTTTCTACACAAGTAAAATGATGCTTAGGAAGATTAACTTCTTCAAGGTTGCTTATGAACAAAAGGGCAGAGCAGCAGCTCAAGTACAGGCTTGTTGGACTATTCCATCGAATTTCACTGTAGCAACGAATCTCTGAGTAGGAGGCTACTCCACAGGCCAGTCTAAATGCTTGACCTCCCTGTGGGACAGAAGAAGAGCCTGTGTCTGGGTAGTAGTCCTGCACTGTAGCAGGAAGGACCACCAGTCCTCCTATGAGTCTCACCCTATGAATAGGTGTGTGATTGTCCAGGTTTAGGTGGGGACCCAAAATACAGCCCAAGGAAACAATGTCATTCCACTGTAGCTTAGAGAAGCTGATGACCTCTTTCTCCTTTGACATATGGGGTGCCTTGTGCTAGACTTATCTGCCAGCAAAGAACTGAGCCTGGGGACTCTGAAGTCCCTTCCAGTGTCTGAGTCAGTGCTCCAGAAAGCCTCAGGGACCTGGGACCAGGCCACTTTCCTGGGACCAGACAAGAGACTGTGGCTAGACTCACATTCTGCTTAGGAGGCAGATGCAAGATGGTGTTACCAGAACTGGGGGTAGGGGTGGTGTGGTGTCTATATTGCTGCTCCTTATGCATAATGGATCATAATTATAATACTTGGAATGTATGTGGGGCCTGCTTTCCAGAAGCTCCAAGCTTAATAGAGTGCTTTAGTTTCTCAGTCTCTCACACACAGAGGCACACACACTTCAAAGAGCTGGCCAAAAAGTGTTATAAATAAAATTCTAGAACATGAGTGGGAGGAAAAAACAGAAAATTTTCAGTGGAAGAGTTGAAAATGCACCAACTCCTTGTGGAGTGCTGACAAGCCACAGTTGTGCTATGAATCAGAAACGGGGCTCTGCCCGGGCTTTCTCTTCTCCTTGTCAATCCATGTGTTAAATATGCCATGAATCCTGGTGGATTTAGGATAAGGCTGACAGTAAGATGAGGGCAGTCTCTGTAACCTGGTGGGTGCTGATGACTTGACCACTGTGCCCCCTTCCTTCCAACCACACACGGCTATGTTATTGACCCAAGAGCTTATGGTTCATTTGCCTATTTCTTCCTTCCTACTCTCCCTCCAAGCTGTACCATCTTCCAATCTTCTCTCTCTGCCTAGCTTCTACCTTTCTTGTTCTTTCTAAGGGGAATCCAACCCTTTGACGTTACAAAAAAAGCATTATCTCATAATGTTTTCTATAAGTTTATGATTGTTTTATGATTTATGTGTCCGGTTGTATTCATAGCCATCTTTGGCCACACGTGGCTTGTGGGCTTCCAACTTAACACACCTGCAAGGGTTCAAGGCATTTTGTATTTCTGGTATGACTTCACTTCTCCATCTGTCCCTTTGAGGCCCCTGTGTGTCTGGACCTGCCCACAGTGACCCCAGAACACACTGCCTATCTGGATTTAACACACAGTGCCTGCCTTGTGAGTTAATGTTTAGGTTCTTTGCAAGGCTGGACACTCTTGAAGGACAAGGCCCATACTGTGACTATCTTTTGCTCAGTATTTATGCTCAATGTGTGACTTTATTGTAAATTTCAATTTTACAGGAGTTGTCCAGAAACTTATGTCTTTTATCATTGTTCTCTGTGAATGGTGTTGTGTGGAACTATGTTTGTTTTCCTTTTGGAAATAATGTCTCATGTAACCCAGGCTGGGCTACTACTTACTATATAGTAAAGGCTAGCCCAGAACTTTTATTCCTTTTGCTTCCGCTACTAGAGTGTTAGGATTATAGGCACCCAGGGCGTCACCTATGTTAGGCAAGCACTCTATTAACTGACTTACACCCCATCCCCTGCTATTGCTTTCTGAGACAGGTTCTTACTGTATATCCCAGTCTGGAACTATATAACTCTGGCTGACCTCTAACTTGTAATTCTCTCGCCTTCTCACCCTACCTCTCAAATGCTAGGATTATAAAGCATGAGCTTCAGTACTAGGCTTCTGGTCAGCTTGCGGACTTGAAGTAAATCAAATAGCTGTACACATGATTCATAACGCCTATGACAGTCTTTGTATTCTTTCCCACCCTCCTAAGTTTTGGTTAGAGATTATGTTAGGGTAAAGAATTGCTAATTTTCATGCCTGGATGATGTTTTCTAAAATACCACTTGAGCCACCTCCATGGCTCTGGAACTTTCCTATTCTGGAAGCAGAGGAAAGACACAGAGATGTTGTTAGGAAGTCCAGAGACATGTTCGGGAGCCTCCGCAAATTACAAGCAAAAGAGTTGGTGAAAGAGACTGGCTCTGGAGGGATCTGAAGAACTCTTGGAGAATCTGCTAAACAATATTTTTGTGTGCTGTTTGTAAATGTGACTCGCTTTGAAGCCATCTGTCATACAGCCCTTTGCAGAGAACCGAGATGTATTTAAATCTGTGAAAATGAGTATATTTTTATATCCACCAAAGCGAGGTTTTAATGGATCCCTGCTGCATGTTGTCCAGCGTGTTCTCCTAATTGTCAAGTGATGTTTCAATGGAATTCAAAGAGGGGATGCATCATGGTGATGCAGAGGGAGGCTGTATCACAGTTCATCTTGGTGCAGCAGCATGTCTGTGGGTACCAGATGAACAGGGGCTGCCAGGTGTGAGAGAGGACTGTTTCTTCCTGGGTGCAGGCTCAGGTCAAAGCTGGTACTGGAGTTTAGGGAAGCAGCTAAGGGGTGGAAAGGACAGAGAGCAACTACTTTTCACTTCTTAGGAAAGAGTTAGCTTTGTGAGCTGGAACTGAGCAGTGCTGACAGCTCAGCAATCTTACCCTTGTTTTATCTATCCTTCGTAGTACTGGGAAGTGAACTCAAGGCCTCAACATCTGGGCCATTTTCACTTTTAAGACATCTGTGTTTTCACTACTGTCTTCAGTTCCGACACTCAATACCACCAATTTGATGATGGTTAAGATGCTGAAATTATTGATGGTGATATCAGCTGTAACTCTTAGAAATTTGAAAATCATTAGAATGACTTTTGTTATGTTGCATGGGGGAAAGTAAGTGAGAAAAAAAATGTCTGCAGCTGACAACTTGGTTATGGATGTGGCCCAGGGGGTGGATTTACTTAGTATTATACAGGTTTCTGGGTTCCATCCTCATCAGCACTATCTAAACAGATAGTGGTGGTACATATGTATAATCACAGAACTCAGGTGGTGGAGGCAAGAAGATCAGAAACAAAGTCACCCTCAGCTACATAGAAAATTAGAGGCCAGTCAGAAATACATAAGACTTTATGGCAAGAATAAAAAAAAAAAGTCTGTTGTTACATACATAATGGCTGCTATAGGTTGTCAATTGTGTCTTGGGGAGGCATATTTTCTCTGCTTAATAAAACTAGTTTTTTTTTTGAAGGCCATGTCTGTGCAAAGCTGAAAGATGACCTGGAGATTTGGGACATGAAATTGATATGTGGCAAAATTAGAATTCCATCAGAAGACTCTGTATTCAGAGTCCATGACTGCTCACCACGCTGTAGACAGACAACTCAGACTTCTGCTTAAGAGAGGAATGGTGTAGAACCATCCCATGATAGTGTATGTGAAAACCCAAAAGAACTGAAAATTGGTGCTCATACAAATGCATTTGTACACATATTTATAGATGCATTATTTGTAATAGCTAAAGTGTTCAATGTTACCTCCTCATGGCTGAATGACTAAGCCAAACAAAATCTCACTGCAATGCAAATACAGTAGTCCCTCCTTGTCCACAATTTTTCTTTCTGTGTTTTCAAGTTCATAAAATAAAAGAACATTGTCTTAGTTAGGGTTTGCAGTGCTGTGAAGAGACACCATGACCAACACAACTCTTATAAGGACATTTAATTAGGACTGGCTTACAAGTTCAGTCCATTATTATAAGGGTGGGAGCATGGCAGCATCCAGGCAGGTATGGTGCAGAAAAAAATCATAGTCACAATTGTTAAATAGAAAACTGTAGCCAGGCAGTGGTGGCGCACACCTTTAATCCCAGCACTTGGGAGGCAGAGGCAGATGGATTTCTGAGTTCGAGGCCAGCCTGGTGGTCTACAAAGTGAGTTCCAGGACAGCCTGGTCTACAGAGTGAGTTCCAGGACAGCCAGAGTTATACAGAGAAACCCTGTCTCAAAAAAAACAAAAAACAAAAAAACAAAACAAAAACAAAAATCTGTAGAAATAAACAATGTACAATTTTAAAATTGCACACTGTTCTAAGGGAAATGAGAACATAAATATTGCAATATCATAATAGTTAATCTGATCACTGAGATGTCTACCAAGTGTCTAATGGTTAAGTCACCAATACGCAATGAATACAGGACAAAGAGCTGATTCATTTCCAGGCTGTGATAGAGCCAGATAGTGAGAGGTTTTATTATGGTACTCAGAATAGCTCCCTGGTGATAGAAAGATGGAGAAGTTGAACGATACCTAAGTCTACATCACATGACCATGACTCCATTATGCACCTTGCCACATAGGCATTGCATCACCAAGCATCAGTACAAGGCTGAATATGGTACAATAAGACATTTTGAGGGCAGGTAGGATGGCTCATTTGATCCAAGTATTTTCTGCACAAGCCTGTTCAATCCCTGGAACCCATAGTGGAAGAAACTCTTGGAAGATGCCCTCTGATTGTCGCATGTGTGTTGTGATACATATGCACTCACTATGAGCCCCCCATCCATACATACTAATAATAGTAATAAATAAATAAAATATTTTAAAATTAAATACATTTAATTTAAATTAAATATTTTTAATCAAATACATTTACATAAATTTTATTACAGTATATTGCTGCAATTATTTAAACTATATCATGGTATTTCTAGAAAATAACATAGGAGTACAGTTCAATGTTGTGTCAGATATGCATAAAGTCATGAGCTCCATCCTTAAACTGTAAAACAAAAACAACCCAAACAAGCAAAGTCCCCAAAACATAAAAACTTCTCTCTCTCTCTCTCTCTCTCTCTCTCTCTCTCTCTCTCTCTCTCTCTCTCTCTCTCTCTCTCTCTCTCTCACACACACACAACTATTATAAGATTCTATAGCAAGCAGAGTGGTCAGAACAAAGGCTTCAGTAGCAGTACTGCGTGGTAATCTTGGCTCTACCAGTGGCTGTCTGGGCCCCTGGACATGAGATGTAGATAAGGAAACTAGTTGTTTCTTATTATCTCTGAAATGTGGATGACCAGTTCGTGGAGTTGCCACAGAAATTGCGTAACCCACCGGAAGCACTCAAAAGATTATACAAAAGTATTTTGGAGAAATACATAGATGATAAGAGATTATCTGGGGTCAGATAACAACTACTTCCACCAACCTCAAAGGAGCAAGGAGCTGAACCAGCACAGGGCAGTCAAACTGCAACCACTGAGCCAGATGTGCTGTAAGCCTGACATCTTAGCACTGCAGAGGCAGAGGCTAGAGGATCAGGAATTCAAGATTGGCTTCAACTAAATAACAAATTCATGTCCTGCCTGGCCTACATGAGACAGGGTCTCATGTAATACCAACAAAGAATAGAACAGCTTATAGTAAGTATCCAGGTCAGAGTAGAAGACTGTCCTAAAATATTAATTTTATTTAGTTCTTTTTTTTCTATTTTTTCAGTACTTGTGGGTTTATATATGCTAGTTAAGTAGACTACTATTGAATAATATTTTATTAGCACATATCATTATAATGGGTTTCATTATCCTGTTTTCATACATGTATACAATATATTTTGATCATAGTCAACTGCCATTACCTTCTTTTGTCCCCCTTGTGCTCCTGCTAGCCCCTCTTCTACTTTGATGTTGTTTTTTAAAGAATTGATCCACTGAATTTCATTAGAGGTACCTTTAGAAGCATGAGTGAGGAGTTATTTACCAGGGCATTAGCAATTTACCAGTAGCTACATCACTGAAGTTTAAAGTGGTCCCCTATTCCCAGCAACCATTACCTGTCTTTAGAGTCTTAGAGATGATGTTATTTATTGGTTTTTCTTTGAGATTGAAATATTTTATCCTATAATAAAGTTTCTTCAGGCAGAAGCCAAAGAAACAACTTAAAATAACATCAGGAAGTCCCTGAAACTGACCAGATTCACTAGGCCCCTTCTTCCCCAAAGAGTAAACAAGCCAAGTTGCAAAGATTCTCACACAAGCCAAGCTTTTTGGAAGAAGCAGAAAATAGGCAAACAGCCTGTAGTAGGTTTATCCCAACTGAATCACTTGGAAAGGACGCTCCTCAACCTATTGAGCTGTCTGCAGGCTGTGCAGTGTGCTCCAGGTCCCCAGTTTTTGTGAGCTGTCACCCATGCTGGGGTAGGCTTTGGTGATGTAGTTATTCTGAGTAACCCCTCACCTTTACTCCTGTAAGTAATCCTAATAAAACTCATTGGTTCACCAACTTGGACTTGCATGGTATCTGTACTTTTTCTTTTTGTTCTGTCATGAATTCCCTATCTGGGATAAGTAGATATGTGTGTCGGACTTTGGTGGTATCCCGTTTCTGGTCTGTCATGGGCTCCCTGTCTAGGGAGTATACAGGTGTGTTGTGTTTTCCCAAGAAGTTTTGTCACACAACAGATGTGTAAAATTAGAGGCATCCCAAATTGGCAAGATTGGCCTAGAACTTAATATACAGCTAAGGCTAACCTCAAATTTGTTATTGTTCTCCCTCAGCCTCCTGAGTAGTTGAGATTGCAGGCATGCACCATCAGGCTCAGCCCAACTTAACTCCTTTTAAGCATGACAATCAGGTACCTAGTGTTTCCTGAGTAGTAAAGAGAGGTTCTCAATAGAATTTGTTAATAGTTTTTGAGACATGTTCTCATGTACTCCAGGATGGCCTTGAACTCACTATTTAGCTGAAGTTGACCTTGAATTCCTGAACCTATTTCTTTACCCATTTCTACCTGAGTCTTGCACTTACCTGGTTTCCATGTGGTTCTCCAGTCATGGCTCTGTAACAGGTAAGGGTCCTGTTTGAAGCCATGATGTTTCTGTCTCTACAATTGCTTCCCACTTTCCATTTTCAACTCTTTCTCAGATAGCATCATATTGCCAGCTCCTGGGTATTCCGGGCAGATCTTGGTAACTTACCTCGGACTTCTCCTCAGACCCATTTAGGGGTCCCAAAACCATGATTTTTGAAAAGTAGATAACTGATAAACGTTTAAAGCTAAGTATAAGGAGAAAGTTTGTTTTAATTGAGATATAAGGAATAAGAACCAAAACAAAAACAGGGAGCATTAGACTGATGAGGAAAAAAAGGTAAGCAAGAAAAACAAGAGATCTTTATGGTCGCTTAAACATATATGTGAACATGCACACACAGAGATACACATACACACTCACAAAAGCATGTGATTAAGTTGTACATAAGCATATATATTTTAACCTATATGCACAGATATATACATATACATGCATATGCAGCTTTAGGTGATTAAATTTTGTACGCAATAATAAAATAGAAAACAATCCTCAAACTATATAATAATATAATCAGTAAGCTTTTTTTTTTTGTTTTGTTTTGTTTTTATGAGACAGGGTTTCTCTGTATAGCCCTGGCTGTCCTGGAACTCACTTTGTAGACCAGGCTGGCCTCGAACTCAGAAATCTGCCTGTCTCTGCCTCCCAAGTGCTGGGATTAAAGGCGTGCGCCACCACCGCCAAGCGGTATTTATTTATTAATTTATATTTTTGAGACAGAGTCTCACGTAGACCAGGCTGGCTTCAAACTTACTATGTAGCCATCGATGATACTAAACATGTGGTATTCCTGTGTCTACCGCCACAATGCCAGGTTCACAGGCACATGCCACCACACCAGGTTTGGGTGGTACTGCGGTTCAAGCCTAGGGCTTTATGCATGCTACGGTGGAAGTACTACCAATTGAGCCACAGGTTCTCAAGAATTTTTTTTCTTAATGCAACGTTTAAAAGAAATCCTAAAATTGCCAGTCAGCAATGGTGCACACCTTTAATCCCACACTTAGGAGGCAGAGACAGAGCTACACAGAAATTCTGTCTTGAAAAGCAAAAACAAAACGAAACACAATCAAAAAGGAAAGAAAGAAAACGAAAAAAAAAATCCCTGAAATTAAAGGAAGCAAACAAGGGCTTTCTTGTAGGTTGTGGATATTGGGGGTACGCAAAAACCTCATCTTCAAAGTCCTTGTGTCTGGTCGAAGATTCCAGGTAAATGATCTTAGGAAGCTAGTCTGATTGAGAAAAGCTTGCATAGGTTAGCATGGAGGGACATGGGGAAAGCTACTCCCGGTGTGCTCCGTGTGTTGGATTCCATTCTCTGCCAGGGAGGAGTGTGTGCACAGGTTTCAGTCTCTGGCTCATTTGAATGCATTATTGTTAGAGTGTGGCAGGAACGTGGCAGTGCTGCAGACATTGCCCATCAGTGGCTCAAAAAATGACAAATGTCAAAGTATGTCTGACCTGCTCTCCAACTCTTTTATCTGTGCTATGTCTTTGGAATAGAAATGCCTATTTCCTGCTGTGTCTTCTTAAAAAATGCATATTGTCTCTTCACATAAAGGCTGGGGAGGATGGTGATGCAGATAAAGGGAGGTGGGGGGAAAAGTGAAGAAATTCATGGCAACCTCTCAGGTTTGAAGCTCAGGTTCACAAACCTGTTAGATTACACAGATCCTTAATTAAGAAGTTTCTTGCTGCCATTTAAGGCATTCTGTTGCTTTCTCCGTGAGCCTTGTCTTTGTCAGTTTCTTGATCCTTACTGCAGAGAAGCAGGTTCCAATAAGTCCAGTTGGGGAGGGTGTCCCTCAATGCCTTGAACCCCCTGGAAAGTAAAACTGTCACAGGGTAAAAACTGCCTGCTTTGCTATAGGAGGACCTAGAACCAATCCCATACAGTACCATAGGCCCACTACTTCTGTACTAGTTTCAATTCCAAAGGATTAAGCATGCAACATGCAAAAAGAGGAAACTGAGATGGCTGTCTCCATTTGGATATAGGCCTTATTCTTACCCCTAGGTAAAGGTCATTGATCTTCCAGGCATAAGTCTTTACAGAACTAAAGTGTTATTTATTAGTTTGTTTAAAAATGTTTGATTATTTCAGCATCAACTATCAAGAATGACTTTGAACTTGCTATGTAGCCAAGATGACCTTTAACTTCATGCTCTTTTTACTTTCACATGGGCTTATTGGCATACACTATGACACCCTTTGTGTGTGTGTGACGCCAGGGATTGAAATTGGGGCTTTGTGCATACCAGGCAAGCACTTTATCAACTGAGATACAACCCTAGCTCTTAGATCACTCTTTTTTTTTTTTTTTTTTTTTTTTTTTTTTTTTTTTTTTTTTTTTTTTTT
>NC_034613.1:42653570-42685972 GCF_900095145.1 Mus pahari | reverse complement strand
TCACTTTGTAGACCAGGCTGGCCTCAAACTCAGAAATCTGCCTGCCTCTGCCTCCCAAGTGCTGGGATTAAAGGCGTGCGCCACCACGCCCGGCTACTTTTTTTTTTAAATAAAAAAATGTCCGTAGTGTTGGGGATGAAGGCAAAGTCTCACATACTCCAAATTCTCTATTACTACCCTATATTCCAAGCCCCAGAATCAACCTTTGTATAAAATAAGTAGTCATATAGCATAACTTGCTTGATTGTTTGAAAAGGTGAAGAACCAGAGGACAACAAGAGATAATGGGTGAAATTTGGTTTAGAGATTATGTTGAGTTTGTCCAACCAACATAAAAAATAGTTTAGTGAGTCTCATGAAGTACAGTCTGGCCTGAAAATCATCTTTGTAGCCAAGAATGAGTTTGAACTTTCTTTCTTTCTTTCTTTTTTTAGATTTTTATTTATTTTATGTATGCGAGTACACTGTAGCTGTACAGATGGTTGTGAGCCACCATGTGGTTGCTAGGATTTGAACTCAGGACCTTTGGAAGAGCAGTCAGTGCTCTTACCCGCTGAGCCATCTCTCCAGCCCGAGCTTGAACTTTCTAACTATCCTCTTGTCTCAACTTTTCAAGTCCTGGAATTACAGGACTTGAAATTCAATTCAATGGGGTGCTAAAAATTGGACACAGGGCTCCACTCTACCAACTGAGCTACATTCCCAAAGTTTTACCAGTTCTAAAGCAGTTGCTCACTTTGAAAACCAGAAGATTTCAAATAGAGGCTTTTTTTTATTTCACTGGGGAAATGCCCAGTTTGGAATAGCTCCCAGTGCTAAGGGGAAGAATTCTTAAACAACATGGATTCCGTAGAGGGACAAGGTTGGCATTTTCTTGTGTTGAAGATCTAGAGACAGAAACTGCTGCTTTTTCTGCTTGGAGTTCCCCAGGTAGGCTTCCCTCCCCCCCCCCCAAGACAGGGTTTCTCTGTGTAGCTCTGTCTGTCCTGGAACTCACTCTGTAGACCAGGCTGGCCTCAAACTCAGAAATCAGCCAACCTCTGCCTCCCAAGTGCTGGGATTAAAGGCGTGCGCCACCACTGCCCGGTTCCAGGCAGGCTTTCTTAAGAATGAATCAGAGAACTGTCTATGGAATGGAGAAGAATGACAGTATATACATAGGCTGAATTCAGTAAGGGTGCAACAACTTAGCAAAAGTAGGAAAGGAATCTGCTTTCTTCTCATCTTTTTATTTGACAGTGTGGGGCATTTACCTGTTGGCTGAAAGGACCTGATTTAACTTATTCTCCATGCTTGGAGGACAGCACAATGTGTTCTTCATTCCTTGTGCGTACGTGTCCCACCCCTACTAGATGAGAGACCCCATTGTGATGGCTTGAATATTCTTGGCCAAGGGAGTGGCACTATTAAGAGGTGTGGCCTTATTGAAGTAGGTGTGTCACTGTGGGCATAGGCTTTGAGTGCCTCATCCTACCTGCCTGGAAGCTACTATTCTGCTAGCAGTCTCCAGATGAAGATGTATAACTCTCAGCTCCTCTTGCACCATGTCTGCCATGCTCCTGCCTTGATAATAATGAACTGAATCTCTGACCTGTAAGCCAGCCCCAATTAAATGCTGTCCTTCTATGGGTTGCCTTGGACATGGTGTCTCTTCACAGCAGTAAAACCCTAACTAAGATACCAGGCATGCTATAAGTGCGTTCTATCTAAGCCAACTTTGGCTTATACATCTCCCCTCCCGTTAGAACAAAGCACTATCTCACACATTGTATGAGTGCCAGGCTCAGTTATTAATCTGAAGAAAAGATAGTTCTATAGGATTTAGGGAAGTTACACATTTATTACTGATCCTAAACAAGACCCAGAGCACTGTATTTTCTGACAAAAAATAATATGGGATTATGACAGAGGCTTAGATTTCAGTCTTGGTGGTTCGGCTACTCAAAGATCTCTGTGGCTGTGAATAAGCTATATAACCTGTCTGGGACTTGGTTTCCTTGTCTCTTTTAAAAAGAATTCCAAAGACTTTGCTGTGAGACGGTGTCTCCTAGGAATGTCAGAAGCTAGGCTCCTAATCCCTACCTATGCTCATGCAGGCATCCCTAATTAAAGGCAGTGGGACACACACACACACACACACACACACACACACACCCTGCATGCCACAAGAGAAATCAAAGCAGGAGAGGAACTTTCTGAGAAGAAAAAAAAGTTCAGTGGGAGAGGAATTCAATAAAAGGAGATATGCTCAAAGTATGTATATATATACATATATATGTATGTGTGTGTGTGTGTGTGTGTGTGTGTGTGTGTGAGAGAGAGAGAGAGAGAGAGAGAGAGAGAGAGAGAGAGAGAGAGAGAGAGAGAGAGAGAGAGAGAGAGAGAGAGAGAGAGAGAGAGATTGTAAGCAGGTGAATTCAAACAATGACACAAAATTCAAAATGTCCTTTGTGTTTGAAGGGATGCTAGGAGTTGGGTCATAGCGCCTAGAGACACCTACATGTAAGGTACTATAGCATCACATTGTGGTATGCCTGTGTAATAGAATATTACTCATCCTTAAAAAGGAAGGAAATGCTGAAACATGTTGCCACATAGATGGATATTGAGAACTTGATGCTGAATGAAGGTAGCCAGATCAAAAGCCCCCACATTGAATAATTCTCTTCATACAAAATGTCCAGACTAGGCAAAACTCTAGAAACAGTGGGCAGATTTGGTGGCTTCTAGGGTCTAGAGTGAGAAAATGGAGTATGTGGATTGGTTATGGGACAAGGAAAATGGTTTGGAACTAGCTATGGTGATGACTGAACAATATTAGTTTATTTTGAATGCCGCTGAATTGTATATTTTATTTTTGTGTCATCTGTATGTACTTGTATATGTGCAGAGATGCATGTGGAGGTCAGAGGTTAACCTTGGGGGTTAGTCCTCAGGAGTTTTGCTTTGTGAGACAGGATCTCCTACTGGGACCTAGGGCTCAGAGCTGACCAATTTGCCTAATCTGCCTGGCCAAGGAGCCAAGCACCCTCCACAACATTGGTATTACAAATGGGTGCCTCTACACTGGAGAATTTTTGTTTTATTTTGTGTGTTTTTTATTTTTTTTTGAGACAGGGCTTCTCTGTGTAACAGCATCGGCTGTCTTGGAACTGGCTTTGTACAGTCAGCTGACCTTGAGGAACTCAGAGATCCTTCAGCTCCTGCTTCCCTAAAGGCATCTGTCACCACGCCCCATCCTACACTGGGCATTTCTTTTTTAACTGGTTCTGGATACCGAACACAGATTCTCTTACTTGGCAAGCCCTTTAACAACTGAGCGAATTCCTAGGCCCTCAATTTTATATATCTATATATGGATAAAATGGTAAATTTTATGTAACTTTTACCATGATAATAAGAAACAAACGTGAAAACCAATCCAAAGTCATGTGAAGTTGAACAGTTTGAAAACTATCCGAATTCTCCCAACTTTGGTGAAGGTGCTTCTCCAGCCTCCTTTGGTGTGCCGGGGAGGGGGAGGGGAGATCATCAGGAGCTAGGGCCATCTGAAAAGCTTCCATCTGGGTGATATTTGTTTCATAGATTGCCAGTTGTTCACCCTGTTTGTATTTAAATGAAAGGAGGCTTTGAAGTGGGAACCGCCTCTGAGCCTCTGAGCAGCGCTTGGGGTGCCTGCTTTCCCCGGTAACGTTCAGACTTGTCCAGATCTGCCTGTAGCCAGAGGTTACTGTTTCTGGTAGAAAAGGCTCAAGTTTTGGTTAATAATACACTAAAAGGAAGAGCATCAGTGACTTGAGGGGGGGGCAAAAATGAGTTCCTCTTGCTGTGGGAGGCAATGTTCCAATGTGATCCTTTTATATGTTAGGAAAATCCCTTTCTCTTTTATTGTCAGAGATTTATTTTATTTTTGTTTATTTTGAAAGAGGGTCATAGGTAGCCCAGGCTAGCCACAAATTCCTTATGTCCTTGAGGCTGGTCTTGAACTTTTGATTTTCCTGTCTATACCTTCTGGAATTACAGGTGTGTATCATATACCCAGTTTGGAATTTCATTTTACTATTAATGTTGGTCGCATCTCAGATCATATTTCCCTTGCTGAAGAATAGCTTTATGTGTGCATCAATGGGTGTTAGAGTGCTGTGCTAAGCACTAGCAGTGGCATGAGGACCTCATGGTTAGCAGTTTAAGGATTACCTGGATTATTCAAAAGTTCCTTGAAGACGACAGGGAATTCAATGGAGCTGAGTGTGCATACATTAAATGTGTTGCCAGACATAAAAAAAATTAAGTCACAGCTGGGTGTGGTGGCACAGGCCTTAAATATCAGCACTTGAGAGCCTGAGCCCAGTGGATGTCTGAGTTCAAGGCCAGCCTGGTCTACAGAATTCCAAAACAGCCAGGGCTGCAGGGAGGGAGAAACTCTACCACAAACAAGCAAACAAACAAACAAACAGAAAAGAAATTGGAAGTCCTAGTTACAGACAGGTCATAGTGTGTCTGTTCATGCCACTGCTCTGCAAGAGTTAGTATATTGAAGAGGAGTCTGCAGTGGGCATTCAAAACAGCCCCCATAGCTTTCGAAGGCTCCTCACCGCCAACCATGTCAATATGGTTTCCAAGGAGCAGTGGAGGAAGCCTCCACAAACCCTCTGAGGGCGATAATTGTAATGATGGTTCGTATCTTCACCCTATGTAATTTTATGGGAATTGAGAGTCTAGCCAAATAATAAGCTCCAGCCCTTTTCATCTGCCCAGTTCCCAGCACACTCCCGAGGTGTCAGAGGCACTTCTCACCCTAAGCTCTTAAAGCAGATTGTAACAATAACAACAGTAATGACAAGTTCACAATCTGCACGGTTCCCTTCATTAAAGGAACCCTGGGAGCTTCCAAAACACTCATTAATGGAATCTGACAAAGCTTGGAAGGTGGGAAGACTCACCCATTCCCAGTTTTCTTGGGGCTAAATGTAGATCGGGAAGGATTGGAGATCCTGGGCTGTCATTCCCTGCCACCACTAGGGTCTTTTCATTCAAGAGTCTTGGGACTTTGGACACATTGACCTTAGGTGAGTGCTAATTCTTAGCGTTTCTTTCTTGCAGTGTGGGGCCAAAAGTTTTTCTGAGCAACCTTGATTTAGCTCTATCTCCTTGAGATTCAGTGAATGTTTTCTGGTCACTTTCAGAGTTTGTGTATATTTATTGCAGAACTTAGGGTGCGAGCGTGCGTTCAACAGTGTGTGGGGGATGAAGCAGGTGAGAAGATGATTGCTAGAGTTAGGGACTAGTTTGTGCTCTTGAGGGAACACTGTGTGATGGGAAGCAGGTCAAGGGAGGCCAGGTGAGCCTCTCAGGCCAGCTGTGAGTTCCAGGTCCCCCACAACCCCCTGTGTTGTTTGGATCAAAACAATGCCGGTATGTGAGTGTGCCTTCCTTGCCCAGGTGTTGGTTAGAAGTGGCCCTGGATGCTGGGTAGAAGCAGCGAGGCTGGTATTGGGGCTGGAGGGCTGCTCAGGCCCATGGCGATAGCCTGGGGAGAAAGGCTTGTGGCTCAGACAGGGGCTCAAGGCCCCAAGATCCAGGTCACCAGGATCTCTTGAGACTTGGTCCCTTAAGCGGGAAGAAACTGCCCTTTCCTCTCTTGCTGGGGGGGGTGCGGGGGGGGCAGGTTCCCCGCCTCTGAAGAGGAGGGCTGGAGGGAGGAGCCCAGTAGGGCGTGTCGCAAGAGGGAGCGCTGCGCGCCCCGTGCTGGCCCCCTAGGAAGTGGATTTGGCCCGCTCCAGATCCAACCCAGCTTCCAGGTTTTCTCCTGGCCCGGCCCTGCGTGCTCCCGCCTGTCTCGGGCTCGCCCCCCCTCTCCCCATGCCCGCCCCCTCCCTCCCTTAGGGCCGCCCCGCTTGGCCAAGTTTGCGGAGCCTCGCTGTGCGAGCCGGGCCAGTCAATCAGCGGCAGAGCTGAGAAGGGCACAGCCGCGCGGCCGAAGGCAGTGAGCTGAGCCAGGCTGGGTGAGCGGAGCAGCGCCGGGTGGCTGAAGCCCCGCGCCAGCGATCGCCCGCCGACGCCGCCCACACTCTGCTCTCCTGCGACGCCTGCCATCCCTTCCTTCCCTGAGCCCCTCCGCCCCTGGCTAGCTGGCCCGGGTTCTCTAGCCTTCGGAGTCCCGAGGTCACGGATCCTCTCCCTAGTCCCTTGGGTCCCGCGCCCATTCCACGCCTTTTCCCTCGTACCCCACCCCGCTGGGCGCCTGGCACCGGGGACCGTTGCCTGACGCGAGGCCCAGCTCCACTTTTCGCCCGCGTCTCCTCCTCCTGCCCTCCTCCTCCTCCTCTTCCTCCTTCACTACCAACTCCAACTGCCCGGTTCTCGCTCTGCTCGGGAGTGTTCACTCCGTGCCTCTCTGCCCGCTCCGCAGCGCTGCTTTCCATCCGGTCTCATTCTGTCCCCTAAAGGTGGGAGCGCGTCCGTCAGGGTCCGCACCATGGCACGCTTAGGCTTGCTCGCGCTCCTCTGTACCCTGGCCGCGCTCAGCGTCTCGTTGCTGGCTGCGGAGCCCAAGTCGAAAAGTTGCTCGGAAGTGCGACGTCTCTACGTGTCCAAAGGCTTCAACAAGAACGATGCCCCCCTCTATGAGATCAACGGTAGGTGGGAAACCTGCACCCTCCCCATTACCGAGCGGTGGGCACCCCTGGAAAAGGGGCGGCCCCCCACGCCGCACCAGGTAGCCGAGAGGGAGAAACGGGCAGGCAGGAGAGCCAGCTCCGGCTTTGAGCGGGCACCGCGAGTGGAGGGGCGCCGCCGGTTTATTCAGTGCCACTCAGGTCCTCTGCTGCTGCCCCCCACCCCAGCCCTCTCACTCCCGGGAAGCCACTAGGGACTCTGGCCCTCAATGTGCGTGGCTTGGGCTCTCTCGCCTTTTCCGGGTTGAATTCTTTACTGGGTTCCCCGCTTTGTTGTGTGGGTGACGACGAGGCCGAGTGGGGGCGGGGTGGGGAACCTCCTGGAGTTTTCAGATTCCTAGGGGCGCAAAACGTGTGACTTGAATGAGCCGCTCATTGACGGTCTCCTAAAATTCCTCTCCCCGCCGCCTCTCTTCTACCGCTGACACGGTTTAGTTTTTAGGAGCTGCAAGGGCTTTAGAAGTCACCTTTAAAAAGCGAACTCTTTACTCCATACTCCTTCAAATCCCGACTTTTGGGTTGTCTCCAGCTTTCCGGAAGGTGTTGGATAAAACGGGTATTTCCCTTCCTTTTCTCTTTTCTCACCTCATTTTAAGGGTTAATTGCACTTTCAATTACAGACCTTTGAAAAGACTGATTACAGGAAACCTAAATCTCAGTTTGGAGATGGGTATGCAAATGAAGATGGCTTTGCCTCTGAAAAAGTTCACCGGATTTCAGCGCTGGGGGGTTGCGGGGGGGTGCGTATGGTATTTGGAGAAGTCCTCCTAGAGCCCTGGGTAGGCTGCATCAGGTACGCCCTCCCCTCCTGCTCCGGAGGTCTCCAGGCCCACTGGTGGCAGTGCCTGGGCGAGTCCTTCCCTGTTGTACTAGATTTTTGAAGCCGCCAACTGTTGCGCACAGCCCTGCGGGCTGGCGGCCGAAGCGGCACAGGTAGCTTGTTCACCACGGGGATTCAGAAGGAGCTACGAATCTAACTGGCTTTTGGCCAGCTTAACCTAACGGAGGAGTTAGAGATTCGAGCCCCGAAGGCCAAATCTCCATTCCGAACCTTTCATGGAAGTGTGCGGAGTGCGCCTTTGCCTCACTGTACTGGTTGCCCGGGTAGGGCAGGCAGGGGGCCAGCAGCCAGCAAAGGAAATACTGTAATTTTAACCAGGCGCTTCCAAAAGCTTTAGAAGACTTGGGGGTCATCTTTTGGAAGGCTATTAATAACCTTGGAGATTAAGTGCAGTCATCAATTACATATAAATTACAAAAGTAATTGAGGGAAGTTGCTGGGTACCTTCAGAGTGTAATCGGCCTTCGTCTAGAAATAGAACTGAAGAAATTGTTGGTAGTAGCCCAGGCGTCCACTGCACCTTGGCAGTTGTTAGTAACTCACAGGCTACTGTTGAAAGGCTGTTTGCCCTTCAGCTGCCTGTCTTTTGGGGAACTCAAGTATGTCCTCCCAGACTCATGATTTTATTGGTTGTAGAGCTCTGAAAAGCCCCCTTTCTTTTCCCTCTTCCTCCTGCCCTGCCAGCAAAAAGAGAATTGAACCGGCAGCCTCAGAAGCTTGGGAGCTCTGCAGGTCAAACTTGAGGTCTTTGTGACCTGCGAAGTTCGGGCCTGGGTGCTTCAGAGATGATTGGCGTGAAGGTTACAGTTGTCATTCCCACATTCTGAAGGGAGGCATGCAGCTATGCACTTAATGGGACAGTGACAAGTTTCCATGTGCCTGTGCAAACAATATGTGCCTCTGAGATGGACTAGAGGCATTTTGGCCGCGGGCTGTGAAATCACTCTACCCAGGTACTTCAGGTTTGTGGTGTGCAGTCTCTAGAGATGGCAGCATCCCCAGCCATCAATCTGATGGACAAGGAATTTGGAAAGGTGATGGTCAGGGACGATGGGTGTTCCCTTTGATTGTCACGGGCACTGGAAGATACCTGAGGTACATCTTTGCATAAATGTCTATCTGGACCTGCCCCCCCCCAAAGATAAGGAGTTATTAGTGCCCAGCAGCAGGAAATGGAAGCTAATGTGCTCACACCCAAAACATTTTATTCTTTTTGTCTTGTCCTCATCTCCCTCCCAGGGCTGCTGCTTTTATTTCCCCTTTTCAGTGACCTACTGGACCGCATTCTCCTGAGGAACAAAGGAAGTGCCTTTTTAGCTGGAATCCTTGGAAGACCACCAAGGACTTTAGCTCATGCAGTGCAATTTCGCACCACTTTCAACAATAACAAAAATGCATGACTGAATGGCTCAAAAATGTGGAGTGTTAGAGGCATTCAGTTGAGTCTAGGACACTGTCACAACACAGACAGACCCCATCGAATACCTTTTGATGGCTGGTATAGAAGCAGGGTAGTCTTTACCATCACCCTGGCCTCTCCAGGTGCTCACATCAGCCTCACCTTCTGTGGACTATCCTTAGATCATTTTGACCATTTGGGGAGGCAGTTCTGGGGAAGTCAATGTAATGACTTGGCATGGGCCTAGATCTGAGTGAGTTAGTTACCACACACTTTACTTGGGAGAAGTATATATTTTCTTCAAAGCCAGAGATGATTTTATAGGTAGTGGGTTGCAATGTCTGTAGGACTAGTTCACTGAACCCTAGGCTTATCTAGGTGTAATGTTTTATTTTGTTTGGAAAGAATAATGACGATTGAATCTAGGGCTTTGCACATGTTAGACAAGCACTCTTACCCATGAGATATACCATACCCCACTTCTTGAAGTTTTATTCTTGATACCCTTGTACTTCTAGAGGTCTAGAAAGACTTTGAGCATATTTGCTGTTCTGAAGGACTTGAAATTTTAGGTCGTAGTTGGAACAATTTTGATGTTCTCTTCTTGGTGTCAGGGAGGAAATAAACATGCTTGAATTCAGTACTTAATGGCCAGTCCACATGCCATGATCACACAGCATCTATCTGTAATAGCTTTCATTGACCAATTTTTTTTTTTTTTTTGGTTTGCCTGCTATGTGAAGTATTCTGTGCTTAGCATCACAGAAGCAACAAGAAGGGTAGGAGATCAAGCACCCCTCCCCCAAGAAAAAAACACAGGGGAGATGTGCCATTCACACATACTTGGAATGCACCATAAGGTGTGATAAGTACCATGTGAGTGAGATAAGAAATGTGGCCTTGGCAGTATAAGCATGTGCTTAGCATGTGCCAGACCCTAGGTTCAATCCCCAGCACAAACAAACAAAACACAAACAAGGAGAAGAGATTGGGGCTAGAATATTAAATAGGTGATGGTAGTTTGTTAGTATAAAATAATAAGCTATCTATGTCTTTTTAAAGATTCATTTTACATTGCTGTTTTGCCTGCATGAATGTTTGTGTTAGGGAACTGGAGTTACAAACAGTTGTGAGCTGCCTTGTGGGTGCTGGGAATTGAAGTTGGGTCCTTTGGAAGAGCAGTCAGTACTTTTTTTTTCTTTTTTTTTTCTTTTTTGGTTTTTTTGAAACAGGGTTTCTCAGCTGTCCCCGGCTGTCCTGGAACTCACTTTGTAGACCAGGCTGGCCTCAAACTGCCTCCCGAGTGCTGGGATTAAAGCCACCATGCCTGGCTTGAGCAGTCAGTACTCTTAAACCCGGAGCCATCTCCCCAAGCCCTACTCTCTAAAATCCTAACCATTTTCATTAGGATATATATGTGACAAATTAGCACATTAATAGTGTGCTGGAATTGCCTTGAAGAGTGGCATTTAGTTAGAAATAGTATTGAATTTGTAAAAGCTGCCTTTTCACAACAACATAGAATGATACCAAGGAGAACTTTGTACCAGTCACTGTGATCTTGGAGTCATTGATTTTGTTCTGTTTATCTTTATGAGCAAAGAACCTGTGAACAGGTACCCACACTGGAAAAATGCTCATATATGTATCGCAAAGGATTCTGGGAATTACTTAAGCTATGTTAGGACAGAGAGGAAAGGAAGAATCGAGATACTGATACTGTAAATAAGACAAAGTATGTGTTTCTAGATTTGTGTTTTCCTTTCATTTAGCTGGGTTGGGTTTTATTTTATTTTATTTATTTTATTTATTTTTTGAGACAGGGCCTTATGATGTAACCTTGGCTGTCCTAGAACTCACTAAGTAGACCAGGTTGGCCTTGAACTCACAGAGGTCTGCCTGCCTCTGCCTCCTAAGTGCTGGGGTTAAAGGAACGCACCGCCACCACAGCCAGCTGGGGTTGGATTTTGTTAATTGACCTTGTGATTTCTTAATCTATTGGCATCGTCACTTTGGCTCTCGGTGTGTCAATTGAGAGGGTCTTATTGAATCCCAGGGCCTGTTCCTTCAGTGTTAAAGCAACTGTCTTCTGGATGTGCTAAAAAGAGAACTTAGTAATAGTTCTGGCTTATGCAGTTGAATATCTTTTAGAATGTATAAATATAAAATGTTTGATTCAGTGTAATTACTATTTTACCTTTATTTGACTCACATCAGGTTGCATGCAATTTCGGGATTAGCTGGAGACTCCACTGAGGAAGGAAAAAGAGAGTTTTTCTGTTTTCTGAACATCAGTGTTAGTCTGAGTCAGTCTGAAGTATCCTTCTCTGGTTGTTGTCCAGTAACGTTAACTATTTTATGTAGCACAGGTTTGTTCTTATATGCTCACAAAAACACATTTTTGCCTTCTAATAGCTATTGTGTAGTTTCTTTTGGCTTTGTCTCATTTAAAGGCTACAACTATCATCTATGCAGTCAAAAATGATCACCTTTAATTTACTCATAGAAACTGAGATTGGAAAGGATTAAGAAATACATTCATGGGGCTGGAGAGAGAGATGGCTCAGCAGTTAAGAGCACTGAGTTCCATTTTGAGCACCAATCATCCGCCATTCCAGTCACAGGAAATCCAACGCCCTCTTCTGGTCTCCAAGGGCACCAGCTATGCACACAGTACACAGGAACATGCATGCAAAACACCCAGACACATAGAAGTAAGTAAATACAGTAATTAAATGAGAAGTACATTCAGAGTTGTGCAGATTGTGAGTGGCAGAGGCAGGGTTGGAACCCAAGTCCTCTTTGAATAAACTATGCACTGTGTGGTGCTAAGACAGGAAGATATATTTTCTGGTTCCTTCGGAGGTTCTAGAGATCTAAGTTAGGCAGAATGGTCCTCACACTGTAGTGGAGAGTATCTAGTCACCTCTTCAACAGGCAAAATGTCAAACCCAGTTATAGATAGCATAGAGTACATAGTAGGAGGAATATATATTATTTCTTGGACGATAGGGAGCAGTGAGGGTTTGTAGGGAGAGAAATGCCATGGCTTATGTTGTTTTAGAAAGATAATTAGCAACAGTTTGGAGTTAAAGGAGTTGGTGAGGTGAGAGATAAAGGCAGACAGAGGCTATTTAAATAGTTCTTACCTGCTACCCAACTTCCCATTCTGATTTGGCTGTGCCAGCTTCTTTTTTTTTTTTTTAAGATTTATTTATTTATTATATGTAAGTACACTGTAGCTGTCTTCAGACACTCCAGAAGAGGGCGTCAGATCTTGTTACGGATGGTTGTGAGCCACCATGTGGTTGCTGGGATTTGAACTCGGGACCATTCGGAAGAGCAGTCGGGTGCTCTTACCCACTGAGCCATCTCGCCAGCCCGCCAGCTTCTTTGAATGGAGTCATCCCTCTGTGTTGAGCTTCTGTGGCTCCAGGTATCTTAAATCACCCTGTTTTCATTGAGTTCCTGCTGAACTTTCTCTAAGAGTTCGATGCCCACCAGTAACGAGATGTTCTAGGTGACGTTCCCATGCATATGGTTCTATGGCACCCGTGATGTAATGGCGTTATACTTCTATAGTATATAACAAACCCATTGGTCTGTTCTACTCCCAAGAATCTTGAACCTAAACACTTAAAATAGGGAAAAAAGGAGAGTAAATTTTCACGATATGTTGATGTTCCCTAGAGATTATTGTTTTGCTTTGAGGGAGTAAATGCAGTTATAGAACTAATAACTGAGCATTATAGGCACTTACTTTCTTTCAAACATTTGTTTATCTGTGTGTATATGTGACAGTGGCAGGAAGTTGGGATACAGGTGTGCTTCAGATGAGCTTGTGAATGTCAGGATAGCTTGGGAGTGTTGGTTCTCTTCTACCTCCATGTGGGTCCCCAGAATTGAGCTCAAGTGGTCAAACAGGAGGTACCTATACCTGGTGAGGCATAACCAGGATCCTGTTCATATAAATTGTAGAAAAATTTTAGAAAAGATTCAGAATTCTGTATTTCTTCGTGCCTTGAGATACAGTTTTAGGAACAGATAACTGAAGTGGTTATGATTTTGCATACTTTGAAGAGCACATTACCATGTTAGGTCTAGAACATTGAGTTTGTTCAATGTATGTGAGTTATGCTTTTTACCAAAAATCTAAATTTTATATTTACGAAGGTATAATAACAGCATCAGAATATTTTATATAAATAAGCAGATATATTAAAATGTGAACAGGTAACAACATTTCCAATTCCACTTGGTGAAACATCTGTTGCTTACTAGGGAGAACATGAAAGTGCAGAGAATTCATGAAGCCATTCCATCCTGAAGGTAATTTGAAATATTATATTTAAGTTCTGATGCATTTAATTTAGCAATCTGGTGGGAGAGAAAAAAAATCAAAGAGATCCATCAGCCAGGTATTCAACTTTTGAAAAAGAAACTCTAACAAATGTTCGAAATTAGGGGAAAAAATTGAATGGAAGAGTTAAAGAAAGTCAATAACCTCCAGGAAGCCTGGAAACTATGTAAAAACATCTTATTGGAAGCCCAGATAAATGTGTGCCAGACATCAAAAAGACCAGCTGCTTGGGGGAAGGAAAAAAAAAAAAAACAAACCCGGCATGACTAACTGGCAGAGTGAAAGAAGTTGCTGCAGGGGGGAAAAAAAAAAGACATCTCTCACAAAACAGAGGCTAGGGCGGGAGAAGTCCACCAGGTATGGTGAGGCAGGTACAAACTAGAAATTAAGTGAGACAAAAGATAAATCTTACGAGGTAGATTGAAAATTCCTCCACGTTACCAAGATGGTGAAAAAGGTAGGCGGAGCTCAACTTTCCAGAAGAGAAGCAGTATGGTTTCTGATTAATCACCTAGAGTTCCTTGCCAGGAAAAAAAAAAGATCCTGAGATGGAGGGTTGGGTGTGTAGTTCAGAGATAGAACACATGCTTAGCATGCACAGGGCTCTGGATTCTGTCCTCAGTATTAGTCATTCAACCCGATCAATAAAAGCATTTGGATACTGGGAAGCAGACATACATAATTTAGGTTTAAAAAAGTTATGTAATTGCGATACCAGAGCTGAGAATACTTAAAATGCCTATTTATTTTGGGATAGGTAGGGATGTTGGTTTATTAACGATGGAAAAATTAATTGAGGGAGAAAAGCAAGTCTAGTGCCTTAGAAGTAAATGGAGACCTGCTTTCTTAGAATGAATTTGTCTGATACTTTTTTTTTTTTTTTTTTTTTTTTTTTTTTTTTTTTTNNNGGAACTCATTCTGTAAATCAGACTGGCCTCGAACTCAGAAATCCGCCTGCCTCTGCCTCCCACGTGCTGGGATTAAAGGCGTGCGCCACCACGCCCAGCTGTCTGATACTTTTGAGGAGGATTTTCTTTCTTTGAAAAGGAGGGGTGGGGTGCTATTAGAATGTAGATTTTGAATGTAGAATTAGATCAGTGGTTGTCAGTTCACTATAATATTACTGAGCAAAATCTGTGAGTGGGGCTATGTCTTGGCTGACTGGGTGGCCCCCTCATCTGGTACTAGGGATTGAACCTACACCAGGCCCTCCTGAGCAAGGCAAAGTCCTGAGTGATAGCATTGACCTTCTTTTTTGTTTTGAGACAGGGTCTTGTCAAGTTGCCCTGGCTGGTCTTGAACGCACTCTGTAGCTGAGGCAGGCTTTTAACTCAAGTTTTCCTGACTCAGCCGCAGTGGCTGCAATTTCAGGCCTTTGTGTGTGTTTTTTTTCTTAATGATTATTTGCAGTTAAAAACTACTGTCAAGCCGGGCGTGGTGGCGCATGCCTTTAATCCCAACACTCGGGAGGCAGAGGCAGGTGGATTTCTGAGTTTGAGGCCAGCCTGGTCTACAAAGTGAGTTCCAGGACAGCCAGGGCTGTACAGAGAAACCCTGTCTCAAAAAAAACAAAAAAACAAAAAAACAAAAAAACAAAAAACAAAAAACTACTGTCATTAATGATGTCTAACGTTCACCACCTCATCTCTTGAGTTACTGTCATTCTGAGATTCTGAACACTTCAGTGAAATTGGCTCAGGTAAAAACTCTCATTGCAACACTATGCATATTTGCTTTAATTTTGGCTAGTCTGGGGTTAAGTGAATACCTATTAAACTTGGGGAAATATATTTTAAATTCAAGATAGAAGCACAAACCAGAACCATTGACTCTTTGAAAATAGAGACATAAGGACAATGAAAGCACTTTGGAGGGAATTAGAGGGAATCCAGCCTTCTTGTCATATATTGAATAAATGTCAGTGTGCATAGTGATATTTCTTCCCTTTCTCTCTGTTGGTAAAGTAAGCCCAAATCTCTTGATTACCAACTTTAATGTTCTCTTTGCCACGTGTTGATTTTCTTCAAGAAAGAAACGTGTTGTCTTATCAAGAAAAAGAAGTACAATATATCCCTGGGCTTCTCCTCAGCACAAGCGTCCAGAACACAGCTGGGAATGTGGGAACTGGTGGGAAAGCTAAGTGATGGAGACAGCTGTCAGGAAGCCTGTGCCTTCTGCTTGGAGAAAAGACCTTCTGAACTTTTCTCATCAGTAATCATTGAGCGGAGCCGCATGCTAGGCTCTGGGGATTCCAAAAGGTGTCAAACTGGAATCAAGCTTCTGAGTTTACATTTGAAGCAGGCAGATAGATTTCGTAGATAGCATTTATACAGGAGATAAAGTATATCTATCTGCTTTCCTAGCCTATGGCTGATAAGTTGGTTAAGTGTGCTGCCTGGGAGGTCAGAGGATGTTATAGAAAGGTTTTTGAGAAACCTAAAACTTGACATGTGATGGAAGTGAAGAGGCTAGTATGAATCTGGTGAGTGACCCGAAGCTGACCACATCACACACACAATCAGTTTGTTGATCTGGGGTACCTTTTTCAATACTTAGACTAGAGCCACTCCTGAATTTTTAAGAGAATTTTTAAAATTATTATTTTAAATTATGTGCATATGTTTTCCTGTGCACATTGTGTAGATGTTTGCAGAGGTCAGAGGTGTCAGTCCCCTCATGGTCACAGGTGGTTGTGAGACCCCTGCCATGGGTGTTGGGAAACAGACACTTGTCCTCTTGGAGAGCAGCATGTACTCTGAACTGTTGAGCACCACTGAGGAGCATCTCTCCAGCCAGCAAAGCACCCTTTTTAGGACAGGAACCTTTGGCTTTGATGTGTTCTGAAGTGAAAGTTGAGAAAGTTCCACTGGAAATCCTGGGCAAGTGAATGGAAGCTCTCAAGGCAGTGGCAGCAAGGGACAGGGTTGGGGGGTTCATGGTCCCCTCCCCATCTTCCTCTTCTCTCTTTCCACTTCCCCTTTTTGTCTCAGCCAGGTCTTTTGATTGTAGCCCAGGATAGCCACAATTTTTCCATCCTCTTGTCTCAACTTCCTCAGTGTGCTGCCAGTATAGTTGTGCACGCCATTTTACCTAGCTTGTGTTTTTATTTATTTTCTAAAAGGTTTATTTATTTATTTATTTATTTATTAAATGTAAGTACACTGTAGCTGTCTTCAGACATTCCAGACTAGGATCTCATTACAGATGGTTGTGAGCCACCATGTGGTTGCTGGGATTTGAACTCAGGACCTTTGGAAGAGCAGTCAGTGCTCTTATCCGCTAAGCCATCTCTCCAGCCCCTCATGTTTTTATTATCTATCTATCTATTTATTTATTTATTTATTTTGGTTTTTCGAGACAGGGTTTCTCTGTGTAGCCCTGGCTGTCCTGGAACTCACTTTGTAGACCAGGCTGGCCTCGAACTCAGAAATCCACCTGCCACTGCCTCCCAAGTGCTGGGATTAAAAGCATGCACCACCACCACCCGGCGTGTTTTTATTTTATAAAGAAAAAAAAATAGGTTAAAGCTCAGCGGTAGAGTGCTTGGCCAGTGTGTTCAAGGCCCCAAGTTCTGTCTCCAGCTTTCCATCCCTAAAATAAGTTAGACTGTATATTATTAATGTAATGGCTTATTCACTTGAGAGCGTTTGGCTTATGATTTTCTTCCCCTCCAGCTTGTCTTCTAAGCCCTCTAGAACATCCAAGTTAGATGAATCGCCTGCTGTGCCTAGTTTGGGAAACCAACATTTTGACCTAAAGTCACAAGATACAAGAAAACTGACTCTCAGGTTTAAATATTTGAATATTGGTTTCTCTTTTAAACATTTACCAAACTAAGTAAATGTATAATGATAAGAAAAGAAATGTTAGAAGTTAAGGATACTTAACTCTGTAGGTATTTGAGCCTTTAAAAAAGAAAGCCTCCTTTGCCTGGTTCGACCTGATCTGAGAGGCCAGACCCATGGCCTCTAGTTCTGTCATACCAGGTGGCCTAGTAGGTTCTTGAGAAATGTTTTGTGGTTTACAAAAGTACAGGAATTATTAAAGTTTTATACTAATAATGCGAATAGATTTTTGGGGGTGGTTCTGAGGATGGAACCCCAAGGCCATCATTGAGCTCAGCCCTTATTCTAGGAACTGGCATTTTTATTCAACCTTCTCTGTTAGAATGTTTTTGTCTTCCTCCAAGTTCATATATTGTGAGCTTAACACTGCACATGCTCATGGTGTTGGGAGACTTTTGGGAGGGAGCTGAGCGTTTTTGAATGGGGTTAGTGTCCCTATTAAAAGGCCTCTTCGAGATTCCTTGAGCATATACGGTCAGTAGTGAGAAGCCTAGCATGTGTGAACTAGGAAGGGGCCCCTAACCAGACACCGAATATGAATATGCCAGCACCTTGATGTGGAACTTCTTTTTTTAACTTATTTTATTAGATATTTTCTTCATTTACATTTCAAATGCTATCCCAAATCTCCCCTATACCCTCCCCCCACTCTTTTTTTTTTTTTTTTGTGGAACTTCTTCTTAGCCTCCTTGGTGGCGTGCAGTGCACTTCTGCCATTTATAAGCCACATGTTCTACTTTATTACAGCTACCTAGACCTTGGTGCCCAAAGGGAACAGGGCAAAGCCTAGCATGTTTTGTTCCTCTCCACCTCCAATGTGGTGCTATTACTTGGCTTGCTCTGGGCTGAGGGGACAACATTGCATATGGTTTGCTTTAATCCCAGGAGACTTCGCACATTGTCTGCTCCCGCACCGAGAGCAGCAACTCCAGCAACTCGCTGGGCTTGCAGATAAGCTTTCTGAAGCTTGTGGGCTTCTGCTCCTTTCCTTACTCTTACCCAGCCCCATCTCGATTTCTCCCACCATTCCTTTCACACCAGCTCTGCTCAGAGCTAGCCTGGCTTCATTCTGAACCATCCAGCTTGTGTCTCCCAGAGTGGCTGGAAGTGGTTGCGTTTGCACTACAGAGCTTCCCTTGGTTTCCCGTAAGCCCTTGAGAGCAGCATCCCAGCAAGCCTGAAGTCCCTGGCATAGGCGTAGAGGTTTTGTTTTTCCTTCCTCCTTTTCTTACTGTTTCTATTCTCTCACACATTTGTCTCCATTGAGTGTTCAGTCCGGTGCTCAGTCAGAGACAAAGACAAAGCACTCTGTCCTTGCAAACAGCAGTGGAAAGCATGTGGTTAGCAGCTCCCACTTGCAATGGTCCAGTCTGAGTGGGAGTGCCATTTTTTCTGGCAGTCACTTCACAGAAGTCCCTGTGTGTGTGTGTGTGTGTGTGTGTGTGTGTGTCTGTGTGTCTGTGGGTGCACACCAGAATAGGTAGTCATTACATTCTTTACAATTTAGAGCCGAATTTTTATCTACTATTGTCAAAATTGCTTTAATTATACAATATTCCCCTGGGCTAAGACTTTTTTTTTTCCAAAAAAGCAAACCAAGACAAACTTCTCACCAACATAGCTTTACAGTCCTTAACAGTTGCTCCTTCTCCAGGGAAGTCAGTGGGCTAGTGCTTTGGGTCCATGGAAAGAGTTCCTTTTTGTTGGCATTGGGAGTGGGGGAGGGGGTTTGAAATGAGTTCATTTTAAACTGCACTTGAATGAAACGCCCCTAGCTTGCCATGTGGTTAATGGTTGGCCTTGTTTACCCCCAGTTTGGCACTAACTGTCTTCGCTCTCTTTGCTCTGCTGCTTCATGTCCACTGGGCCTGGATGCCCTTGGGAGAGACTGTTCTCTTGGGAGGTCAGGCAATTGATCATTAAGCAGTCTGGCACTCGGAGGCCACATTCAGGTACATTCTCATTCAGGTACAGAGGCAAAAGAAAGAAAGAACTTTCCAGTGTCCAATGTCTGTATCCATTTTCTCATGGTCTGAACCAAGATTCCAGTGACTGGGTGGGATGTAATTTTGTTTAGATGGTCTTCTATGTTACTGGGCCATGGTTTCAAGATGTGTCCCGAACCTACACTCTTGATCTCAGAACAGTGCCATGCTGATCCTGGTGCCTGTCACCTCTTGCTTGGATTTATTGGTGGCTTATCACCAGTATCTTTGGTTTCAACACAGCAGCCTGTCTTCTTGTTTTCTTCCACTTAACTCAGATCACATTAATTTCTCTGCTCAAAAGGCTTTAGTGGGAGACAGTGAGATGACCCATAGGCATTTTCCCCCAAGCCTGATGACTTCATGTTTCATCCCCAGGACCCACATGGTGGAAGGAGAGACTCAGTTCTCACACGTGTTCCTCTGATTTCCACTTGTACACACCATCATCAAGTACCTACACAAAACCAAATCAAATCAAATCTAAGTAAAGGTTCTAGTTGCTCCCTGTGTTCCCCAGAGCTCCTGAAGCCCTATGGTGTCTGCCCATTAGGTGTCTTTCGGACAAGTTTCTCTCTATTCTGTGATGCTCCTGGTTCTACTCTAGTCTTACTTTCTTCTGTTCCTCAAGTATCCAGGCATAGTTGGGCCTTTGCAGGTCCCATCCTAGGCCCTCACCTGTGCTATGTAAATAATGTACTAGAGGGTTCCACCCCCAAGACTTTGTGCTTCTCGGTGCTGAGAATAGCCTGTAGCCAGACTATAGCTCACTCTCTCGCAGATTTCAGGCTTCATCACTCACTTATTGCCTCACGACAGAAGCTTTTTTTCTATCCATATGTAAAATAGGAAAATGCACCCCCCCACCCCCCAGATTTTGTCATGCTCTTTCTCTGATTTCTTCTTTGTGTTATCACCATCCAACCTTGGGGCAGAGACCTTGATCTCGTTGTTCACGGCCCAGCAGTCGCTGACTTTAATACATTGTCAGATATTCGATATTTGTTGAATGAAGGCATAAATAAGCTTTTTTTTTTTTTTCTTTTTGGATAAGCTGCTCTTAGGAGAAGGCTTATGGTGACCGTGAGACAAAATGCACATCTTAACCTTTTTTTCCTTATAGGAAGGGGTAACTGGGCCAAGGATTCCATCCCTATTGAGTTAGCTGTTCACTGACAGGCACTGAAATCAAAGTAGTGAGAAGGAGAGAACTTAGTACCCGGCCTCGTGGACTACCAGAGATGGGAGGACAACTGTTTTCTTGCGTGTTTCAGACCCATGAGTGTATTCTTATTTACTAGGAGCCTTGCTTTTTCATCGTCTCTAGCTGCCTGCCACCTCAACCCATGAACATGCTGTTTGTGTTTCTGGCAGTCAGTCCTGAGGCCAGTTGTAGAATACCTTATCAGAGCAGTGCAGAGCTTATGGACCTGTTATCAAGACCTAGAAGGAATCCCTGTGGTTTTTTTGTTTTGTTTTGTTTTTTGTTTGTTTGTTTTGTTTTTCTGGCCGTAGACTCTGGATGGACATCCTTATTGACGCTTGTTGGACTTGGATGGGAACTAGAAAGTTCTAAGTTAATTCTTGGATCATTTTTTCTGTTGTATTCTGGAGAGGAATCAGTGTACAAGCACCAGAGGCTTCGGTATTTGTGAAAAGGCAGTGTTCACTCATCCCATAATGATAGAGTGCCTGAGGATGGTGTCCTTTAGTCCAGTAATGATTGTTAGAGTACACCACCGGCTCAGCAAAATATGGTTGGAATGTCCCTGTCAATTGGTAACTTTCTTCTCTGAGCCTTTTCTTAGTGATGACGAGGTGGTGTGCAGGTTGCTTCCAGGAGGAGAGGAGGACCCTGGCCCCTAGCCTGGAGCGCATGTACAGAGAGGCTGCTCACAGAGATTAGGACGGAAACAAATGCAACCCGAGTGATAAGTGTAGCACTTTCAGGGACACAATGGGAAGCCCCGTGACGCTCAGCCCAGACTCTCACCATTTCAGGAGTTACTAGTTTTTCATTTTATTCTGTTTTCCTTCAGTTCTCTCTTTTCTTTCCTATTTCCTTTCCCGTGCTTAAGATTGAAGGACTTCAGGGCTGGGGAGATGGCTCAGTGGGTAAGAGCACCCGACTGCTCTTCCAAAGGTCTGGAGTTCAAATCCCAGCAACCACATGGTGGCTCACAACCATCCGTAACAAGATCTGACGCCCTCTTCTGGAGTGTCTGAAGACAACTACAGTGTACTTACATATAATAATAAAAAAAAAGATTGAAGGACTTCACATAACCATAGAACTACAGCCCCCCACTACATTTTTTCCCAGAAAATTTAGATGACTATTGTGTATAAAATCCATCTTTAGATAGTGATTTCTTCAGAAATTCGAAGTCCTAAGGTGCTGGTACCATGTGTGTAGATACTAGAATGTAGGCAACTTTACTTACAGTCACAATGAGTAGCTGTGAGATCCTAGTATTTGGAGCATTAACTGGTTATATTTCTGGGTTATCTGCTCTTTCACAAATCTCCTGTTCTCAAGAGCAGATCACAGTGAAATGGCAAAGGCTGAAGGTCCAAGCTCCAACTGATGCAGAATCCTGACTTCATAGTAATAAATTGGATATACCAGTTTGTAGTCAGAGAGTCGGGTCTTTGCTTCATGATGGCAATTGTTTCAGTACAAATTGAAATGTGATTATTATGGCCAGTGCCTTATTTAAAATACCGTGGCTTACTATTATGATGAAGGTAATTTGTCTAAATCAAAATAAAAGTGCTTCTTAAAATTTAATCATTGCCAGGCGTGGTGGCACACGCCTTTAATCCCAGCACTCGGGAGGCAGAGGCAGGCGGATTTCTGAGTTCGAGGACAGCCTGGTCTACAGAGTGAGTTCCAGGACAGCCAGGGCTATACAGAGAAACCCTGTCTTGATGGTACTGTGGTTATGAAGGACTTGTGATGTAGACTCAGTCATGGGAGTTCATGATAGAGCTTAAGCAGTTCTTGTCTAACTGAACTTACGGGAAGAGATTCGATGTAATTTTTGTTGTTTGATTGTGAGACATGATCTCCTATGTAGCTGAACAGAGATTCACCTGCTTCCGCCTCCTGACTGCTGGGATTACAGGTGTGCACCACCATGCCCAGCTTCTGCTTTTATTTTATTTTCAATTTTTTTGCATGTTTATGTGTTTGCCTTGAAAGAGAAAAAGAGAATGATCTATTTTTAAAGAGCCCAGCATTTATCACTTTCATCAGCTTCTGTCCTGGAGCCCCGGTCATTTTCTTGGTTGCCTCTAAGCTTCAGAGTGAATTCAATACAGTTGAATTCCGGGGAAGAACATGTTTATGATAACATGTTACACATACAGCATGTGTAAAAAAAAAAAAGGGCTTGCTAATCAAATGAGTGATGTAAATATGATATTAGAAGGTGTTTAACATCCACAAGGGAGGAAAAGTGTTAATAAACATGTCAGGAACCATTGAAACAGAAGCACTGTGTTAATTTCAACAATATCTCTTCATTTTCTTCTTTATTTTGTGGTGTGTGTGTGTGTGTGTGTGTGTGTGTGTGTGTGTGTGTCGAATACATGTGGAAGCCAGAGAATTGCTTGTTTCTTCCCTTCCCCAAATGCTGGGGTTTTGAGCGTGCATAGCTGTGCTGGCTTTTTTCCCCTCCCAACTTAGGATTCAAACTCAGGTCCTTAGGCTTTTCCACTGGGCCAACTCCCCAGCTCAATATCTCTGTATATAAAAGTAGATCTTGAAGTTGTTTTCATTGCTATACTTCCTGGGGTCACTTGTTAGTAAGTGGTAGATCTTCATTTCCTTCAAAATACTGTATGGTTCATCCCATATTCCTTCCAATTACTCAAATTTATGGAAGGCATTTCTCCAATTGACCATATTAATATAAGAGACTAATGGCAGCTCTGCTGTTACGACAGGATATTTGTTTTCTTTCTTGAAGTCCCAGCAGCTGTTGTACCCTCATGTTTTGCACAGAGGAAAAACAACAGGGAAAATTGAGACATGCTTTTAATATGGGGAGAATGTAGCTGATCACTCAGAATAAGAGGAAATGATTGCTTTGGCACAGTTATTAATTTCAGAAATGTCTTTGAATGTATGCTATATGCTTGAATATTATGCCAATGTTCTGTGGCTTCCTAGGGTGACATTTAAGAGATGGAGATTTTGATCCCAAGTTTTGCCAAATATGAATTGCCTCAAGTTTTAGGACATTTGTTGTTAATTGATTAGAGAGGAATTTTCATCATTTTCAACAGTTTCTAGAAATGTGATCAGTAAGTTAGGTCAGAGCTTGTATGTTTTTTATTTTTATTTTAATTTTAGTTTTTTTTTCAAGACAGGATTTCTCTGTGTGGCCCTGACTGTCCTAGAACTCACTTTGTAGACCAGGCTGGCCTCATACTCAGAGATCCACCTGCCTGTGCCTTCTGAGTGCTGGGATTAAAGGTGTGAACCCTCATACCAGGCTAGAGCTTGTATATTTATAGTCACATACTTGGTCATGTTGAAGAAAGTAGTGATTGGAGAGATATCCAAGAGATCGTTAATTTGTTATGAAGGGTCTCAATTATGATAGTCATTTTATGAAATAATGCCCACCGTACATCATTTATTTTTTTAAAAAATTTCTCTGTAACATAAGCCTGCCTGGAACCTGATATGTACCTCAGACTGGCCTCCAACTTCAAATTATCCTTTACTTGATATAATTTCTCCTGATGGTTGGGATTGCCATGATGGGTATGGGCCATCAAACCTGGCTTATCATTATTTTAATTAAGGCAGAGTAGTAGTACATTTAAATGTTAATAAATGTTCAATGTTTGTGACTTTCTCATACACTACAAATTTCTGTGCACTAGATTCAGGCCCGTGAGATAGATGCTTTGTGCCCAGGTCCCTTTCCAAACAATTGATTGTAACTTTGACCAGCACGTCTCATACACCTCTCTTCTCTTCCCCCATTGCCTAATATTTGTTTTCTTTTCATCAGTCAATATTGAATATTTTTCCATTTAAAGAAAAACAAGAGACTAAAATGATTCCATCAGCTCTCTAGCTGCTGTAGTGATGGCAATCTGTTAGTCCCTCCAACACCACGGGTGCAGTTATAAAAGGAGCTAGTTACTGATCCTTGAACCATATGTGTTTAATTAAATGAAATTCTGGCAGGACATGAAACTTAAAAAAACAATAATTAATGAAAACCCCACCTGCTTAAAATTATTTTAGCCTTATTCAATTGGATTCCTACAATCAGAAGGAAAATTGTTATTTACAACAATTATTTTGTGTAACAAGAGATGACATTCACTGAGCAGTCATTTTAGATAGAATTTGAATACATTATGTGGATTAATCCACTTAATGCAAATAGGAAATACAAAGAGTGAGCACAGAGGAGAGAATTCCAGATGGAATGAAGAATTTAAAACCAGACCTATTACAATAAATGAACTTTGGGCTTCCGGGTAGCTGAGGCAAAACAGGACACCCACCTGCTTATGCTTCCCCGCTCCCTTATCTGATAAAAGGAAACATAACAGTTCTTCAGACAAGATATTTTCTTAGTGTTCCTAAATCTAGAAAGGATTTATTATGGCAGGCTCCTTTGTAAAGACATTAGACAGGGTAAGAATCAGTGTTGTCAACATGATTTCACATGGCCGATTTCTTCCACTGATTGCCCATAAAGCCCAAAGAAACAGGAATCAAGAAACTCAGCCAGGCTCTCAGGTCTGTGGTACCATCATGGATCTTTAGTCTAAAGAGTGAGACTCTTCCCATCTCTAGGGTCCTTTGTATCTGTGAGTTCAGATCTCTTATTCTAGGAGCCAGAATTCTCCTTTTACATAGCTACCAAGACTGTGTCAACAGGAAACAGTAGCCCATTACAGTAATCAGAAAGCGGAAAATACTTTTGTTCTATGCTGAGTGTATATCATACAAATTCAAGAAGCTGTGTGCCATTTGATTCTTTGTCCTTTTTTTAAAAAATTGCAAATTACATATACTTATTTATTCCATGTATTTTTGTGTGTATATGCAATGATTCATGTGTGACAGTCAGGGGACACATTGTAGGGGTTGGGGGTTGGCTCACCTTCCACCATGTGTGTCCCAGGGATTAAACTCAGCTCTTCAGGCTTGGTGCCACATGCCTTTACCTGCTGAGACATCCCATCAGTCCTTTTCTTCAGTATTTATTTTTTCTGATTTTTTTTTTTTTGAGACTAGGTTTCTCTGTGTAGCCCTGGCTGTCCTGGAACTCACTCTGTAGACCAGGCTGACCTCGAACTCAGAAATCTGCCTGCTTCTGCCTCCCAAATGCTGGGATTAAAGGCATGTGCCACCACTGTCTGGCCTGATTTTTTTAAAAACATAATTTTTTAAGGTTAACTTATTTTAAAAGGATTCTTTCTTGTAGGTGTATAGATGTTTTGTCTGCTTGTATGTCTGCATTTGAGTGCCAGATGCTGAGAGTTATTGACAGTTGCGAATTACCATGTGGGTGTTGGAACTCTCAGCATCTGGCCTTTGAAGGAGCAACTAGTGCTTGGAATGACTGAGCCAATCTCTCCAGACCCTAAAGACATTTTTTCTTCTTTCTTTCTTTCTTTCTTTCTTTCTTTCTTTCTTTCTTTCTTTCTTTCTTTCTTTCTTTCTTTCTTTCTTTCTTTCTTTCTTTTTCTTTCTTCCTTCCTTCCTTCCTTTTTCTCTTTCTTTCTTTCTTTCTTTCTTTCTTTCTTTCTTTCTTTCTTTCTTTCTTTCTTTCTTTCTTTCTTTCTNTTTCTTTCTTTCTTTCTTTCTTTCTTTCTTTCTTTCTTTCTTTCTTTCTTTCTTTCTTTCTTTCTTTCTTTCTTTCTTTCTTTCTTTCTTTCTCTGTGTGTGGTCCTGGCTGTCCTGGAATTCACTTTGTAGACCAGGCTGGCCTCGAACTTAGAGATCTGCCTGCTGAGGTTAAAGGAATGTACCATCACTGCCTGACAAAACCTTTTTTCAGGTTCTGAAAATGGCACCCAGGGACACGTGCTCTGATCTCTAGCCCCAGCCTGTGCCCTTGAGATCTAGAAAGTGAAAGGGATTTGGTGGTTCCAGACAGCATCTTCTCTTTATTTTTCAGGTCTTTGTTTCCTGCCAGCCCTGATTAATAATTATGCCACTGGGACTTTGTACCTGGGTGCAAGTGGTGGCCTCTTGAGATTATAGTTTATGGCAAGTCACAAGTCAAATGCTTTGCAGTAGAAGATACTCTGTGACAACCACAGTGACGAGTCACTTCTGTATCTTTTTTTTTCCCTATCATAGTCCAGCCCTTCTCACATGGGTATATTTCTACATGGTTTAAACCACAATACCTAGCAAGCTGGTACATCTGGGTTTTGTTTTGTTTCCCCTTGTGCTACCAGTTGAACCTTAGGACCTCATGAGTTAGCCAAGTGCTTGCTTCTGCTATTTCCAAAGTGAAATTATGAACATGGCTCTGTGGCTCTATACTGGCAATTTTTACAAATGGCTGAATTTTGTGTGTGTGTGTGTGTGTGTGTGTGTGTGTGCTGGGACACAGCAATGACCACCTTTATTCTTCTCTTCAGTTTTATTGCCAAGTTCTTTACTTTCAGGAGACAGTTAAAGAAGGAAATGTGCCCTGGGCATAAAGCCTAGTCTTAGCCCAGCATACTCTCAAGCTCTTCAGAGAGCCGGGAAGGCAGAGGGAAGCAAATTGGAATGCTTGGCCAGCCAATTAACACCATAAGATCAGGCGCCCCTCCCCTCAGCATTTCCCCAATTGACCTGCCCTCTAGTTCTTGCCAGGAACCTGCCTCTCTTTTGGTTTCTAAAAAACCAAGTTTAGCAATATTCCTGGAAACAGCCAAAGCGTTTACTGGTGGAAAGGCGGATTAAACCTGCAGGTTGAATGTCCCCAGTTGAAGGGGTAGTACCTTTTCTCTGGCTTTTATCCTTTCATCAGTGGAAAGTTTCCCATACGTATGTCTGAGTGTCTCACTTCAAAACATAGACAGTGAACAAACAAAACCCTTCCTGCTTACACCATGACTATTACTTGTGAAATGGATCAATTCAGCCTCGTATTCTTTTATGAAACTAAGTGTGCCTAGCCTACTGTCTGTGTCTGGTCAAAGGGCGTTCCCTGTGTCATTGGCTTCCACGGTTTGTCTGCCTTGAGCTTTGTGATCGGCAGGGTACAGTCTCGCCTTTTCAATTGCCTGCTTCATCTTTTATCTTTCAACAGGTCCTGGAAAGCAATCATCCTATAGCCTCTTTGCAGCATCAGTTTGTGAAAGATCTGAGGAGGCTTGTTTTATTTTGACAGGTGGCCAGTGAAACAGGCGCTTAAAGGGTGGAGTAGAGGGAGGAGGAGCAGAGACCTAGCAAGAGAGCAAAGGTTAGCTACTTCATTGGGGGCAGTCTGACACATGGGGAACAAGGTTTTTATATTCTTTTCCTCAGTGGGACCTAAAAAGAAGGTCTGGCCAATAAGACAAATTGTGCCTATTCTGCAAGCATATCTGGGCCAGTAGGCCGATGTATGCTGAAGGGAAACTGATTTAGGACCTTCAACATACAGCTGTGTAAATTAGGTCTCTGTGAGGAACAGGGGTGATGAATCATTGAAAAGGTAAGCATGTGTATCAGTGGGAGTGGATAAGCTGCAGTGATCAGCTCGTATGGGGTCTCAGGTAGCCTCAACCCTGGTGTTCAGAAATAACCTTCACCTAGCATGATTTGTCCCAGGCTTGCTTGCTTTTGTCCATGCCGCCTGCACAGGTGGGAGAAATGACTCTCGCTTGCTTACTGGATCAGGGAATGATGCACTTGGTTAAAGTTAAGTATAAGGTTCCATCTCTGTTAAAATTTGGTGGTTGCTATCACCCTACCCTAGGACTAAGGAGCCTTTGTGAGAGTTAGGACCGATATATTCCTGTACATGGTAATAGCCTCTGTTATTCTGCTACTTTGCCCGTCAAGTCTCCATAACTTCCGGTTTAGTTTCTGTCTTCCAGCCCAGAATTATGTAGTACTATTCCAGGGGGCTTGCAGAAATGATGAGAGAGTTTGCTTTTCTAATCCCTTGCCTTATCTCTCTGTTCATGAACCTTTTTTTTTTAAATTGTTGACTATACTGCATTTAATGGGTTACAGCCTGTTAATAATTAAGAACAATATGTAAGGTTCAACTCAATTTGAAGAATTAACCAGTAGAAACCAGAGACGCTATGGCAGTATATAACTAAATGGATGTGGGATCTACACAATTCTTTTGCAAAGCCTTTTTTTCTTGTTCTGTCCTAGTTCTGACCTTGTGAGGAAAGGAAGTTGTTAATAAGGTAGAATCAGGGAGCTAAGAGCAGCCCACCTGGCTTTTTGTAGAACTATTGTAAGAAATTCCTTGCAAGGAGGACCATTGGAAGCAGAGAGAGCACTCTGGGTACTGGGTGGTGAAGGGGAGGTGTTTTTTTTTTGGGGGGTTGTCATTTTCAGAATTCATAGTGATGTATATACAGCACTCCTATTAGGAAGGGTGTTCTAAGCTCCAATGTGAAGACATATGCCAACAATAATCATAAGAATCAACCAAATTAGAGATGGGTTTCTAAATACTTGACATTTGAACCTTGTTATTGAAGAAATTTGCAAGTTTTTGTTTTGTGTGAATGACAGTTTTTGCCTGTAGGTATGTCTATGTACCACATGAGTGTATAGTTCCTGTAGAGGCCAGAAGAGGGCGTTAGATCTGAAGTTACAGATACTTTTGAGCCATCATGTGTGTGTTGGAAATCAAACCTGGGTCCTCCGGAAGAGCAGCTAGTATTGAGCCATCTCTCCAGGCCAACTAGGACAATTTTAAAAAATTATTATTAAAAAAAGTATAAGGGAGTATATGTGTATTTATATATATATACACACACACACGTATAGGCACACATGTGCCATGGTGCATGTGTGGAGGTTGGAGGACAGCTTTCAGGACTCAGTTCTCTTATTCCACCGTGTGTGTCTGGGTGTTTGAAATCAAGTCTTCAGGCTTATTGGCAAGTGTTTCAACCTGTTGACCCATCTTACCTGTTCTCTTTCTGTGCGCTGAGCCCAACTGTTCATACTGCTTTTTTTTTTTTTTTTTGACTCTGTGAAAAGGGGCCTCTTGTGAAAGGAAGTCCCCTCCCTTAGGCTAAGTGCTTCCCTGCCTTTTCTCACACCCCCCACTCCGATTATCTATATGTATTATCACATCAGCAACAACACACAACATAGCATAGACATATCAAGATATCACTGTAATACAGGAGGTGGTGCGTTAGATCTGGTCTGGAACTTGAAGTTGAAGTGCTTGCTCCCTCCCTGGCCACTAACCACCTGGAGGAAGGGCATGCAATGTGTCTTCCTACCAGGCCCTTGTTTCTAGCATTTGTAAAATGAGGGCCTTGAGCTCAGTTAATATGAAGATACTGCCCAGCTATGACGTTCTTTGTCTTACCGACAAGTGGGTTGAGAGCTGATGAGATGATCTGGAAAGGAAAGGGGACTGCGAGGATTGCCCCTTCCTCATTGCATATGGATTCTTGAATACAATCAAACCTTGAAATGAGCAGTTCTGGGTAACTGAGCTTTCTGAATGGTTTTTGTCTCCTTCCCCGCTGTCAGCTGTCACTCTGTGCTGGCTTTTAGCAATTCCTGTCCCTCCTCCTCCTTTGGCTGCATCCCTTGTGGTCTTTGGAACCATAATGTTAAGCTTATCAAAACTCTGTCATGTAAGTGCACATACATTGGAAGGTGAGGGCTTCATCTATTTCTTCAGGGCATGATTTTGGCTGGTCAGAGTCTTTGGAGACACATTTTTAGATTTTAGATAGTTGGTATGTTATAGGTTAGTATTGTTAATGCAGTCATTCAAATTAATAAATTAAGAGGGGGTTGAGAAGCGGGGGAGCAGGGCTGACATATGTGGTGTACATATATTCGAAGAAGCCCCCTTTCCCAGGAGATCAAAAAAAGCAGTATGAAGAGTTGGCCTCAGAGCTTTGGGAGCCAGCTGGAGTCCATTCTGTAGCTTTGATTCTAATAAGCAGACTGGCTGGGATGTGCTGCTCTGCTCAAGGTTGGTCTAGGCCAGTATGCTTGTCTGGCTGAGCCGGGATGTTAGATGAGAACTTATGAATGGCCCTGGAGGGCCTATTCTTTTATATTCAGTGCCTCATCTAAGGGTGAACTTGAACTCATCCATATCCTAAGACACTTGAATGTTAAGGCATTAACATCCAGATAGGCTCTTCCTATACAAAATCTAATGGCAGTCACAGTCATTATGTTCAGAACAGTCGTTCAGACCAATAGGCCAATAGGAGTGTGTACTCCCAATCCGTGGACCTCGCCACAAATGTTTGCTGTGGTCATAAATAGTGAGTTTGTGAGAGCCCATGGGCTACTTTTCTCCGCCATTCTCACATTATCTACCATCTTATGCCTGCTT
Source organism: Mus pahari (assembly GCF_900095145.1). Taxonomy (NCBI): domain Eukaryota; kingdom Metazoa; phylum Chordata; class Mammalia; order Rodentia; family Muridae; genus Mus; species Mus pahari. Next base: position 42,655,337 of record NC_034613.1, on the reverse strand, counting down.
CTTACCTCTCAAGAACAGCTGGGACTGCTCTCTCTTTCTTTGGATCTTCTATTGAAGTTTTTCTCTCTCCCCCCTCTGTTCCTTCTGTTTCTTTCTTTTCTGGCCCTCAGGATGGAATCCAGGGACTTAGTTGTGTATGCTAGGTAACTGCTTCATTTCATCCCTAAATGGTTCTGGTAAAAAAAATCTCTCATATGTTTGTTCACATACCCATGGTTAGCAAAGTCTTTTGCCTCATATCAATTTGCTATGAAAGAGTAAATGATTAGTGAATTGTTCATTCATTTCTTTTTCTTTCTTTTTTTTTTTTGGTTTTTCGAGACAGGGTTTCTCTGTGTAGCCCTGGCTGTCCTGGAACTCACTTTGTAGACCAGGCTGGCCTCGAACTCAGAAATTCGCCTGCCTCTGCCTCCTCCCGAGTGCTGGGATTAAAGGCGTGCGCCACCACACCCGGTTGTTCATTCATTTCTTGTATAAGAATACATTAGTTATCCTCTACAGGCTCCACCTAAATGCTAATTACTAAGATTTAAAAAGGAGGAAGATGGACATAGCCCTAGTCCTTAAGGTAACACATTTTATCTTCTTTTAAAATTGGCTGTTGTGTCAGGTGTCCTGGCTCAAACCTGTGTTCCCAGCACTGAGGAGGACGAGTCAGAAGGTCAGAGTTAAAGGCGATCCTTGACTACAAAGTGAGTTCAAGCTAGCCTGGGCTACAACAGATCCCTGGTTCAAAAAGAGGGGTGGGTAGGGAATTTTTATTTTTTAATTGCCTCTGTAAGAGCTCCTTGAATTCAGGCATTATGTCTTACTCAGTTTTACAGTCTCCCATCATGCCTTGCATATAAGGTCAGGGATTCAGTAAATCTTTATCAACTTGATTTAAAAACTCATTTTCTTTTGTTTTGTGCCCCTATCCCCTGAAAACTCGTTTTCTTTCCCATTTAGAAAAAAAATAATAACAAGGAGTACCTTTGTGTGACCAAAGCATCATCTTGGCTTTTGTACTTTGATCTTAGAACATCAGGGCCATTAGGCTTAGAAGCATGTCTTTCCTGCTACATCAAATGGACTAAAACCACAGCAGGCAAAGACCTAACACTGGTGGCTAGAGAAAAAGTCTTTTCCCTGTGAAGTCTCAAAAGTATGGACTTCTGGGGCCATTTGTGCTCCCCGATTAAGTGCATAGTACAACTCATCTACTTACAGTCAGCACTGTTTGTACAGTAAACATGTATGTTTACTGGAAACATTCAGGGTTGTTGCTAGCATAGAAGAGTCCAGCAAAAGGACTTGTCTCAAGAAGAACCAAGCTATTGTGGCCACATGAAAGTGTTGAGGAAAATGGTTATGGATCATCTGGTTCTCAAGTTTTCATCTAGCATGAATTCCATGTTACAGCTTGGAGAGCTTAAGACAGAGTTTGGTTCAAGTCTCTGAGCCCTTATGGATGTCAGGGCTGCATTAAAATTAGGATGCTAAGAAGCTGCAGCCTCACAGGTGGGATGTTCTATGTGATTAATTAGCTGCTAACATGTTTAAGTCTGATTATAAAATTAAACCCTGCTCTTGTTTACAGGAAATCCTGCTTCTTGTACAAATTCTAAACATTAGGCTTGTCTGGCATTGCCTGTCTGTTAAGTGCTATGTAATTGTTCCTAAACATTTCAGGAAATAATATTTAATATTTTAAACTCTGAAAATGCAATTTGCTAATAAGGTAGAAATCTCATTGGGATCTCTCTCTCTCTCTCTCTCTCTCTCTCT
>NC_034613.1:42644650-42653410 GCF_900095145.1 Mus pahari | reverse complement strand
GTGTGTGTGTCTGTCTGTCTGTCTGTGTGTCTGTCATTTTTTTGGAGTCAGAGTTTCATGTATTCCAAACTGGCCTGGGAGTTCTTGTGAAGCTGAGGATGATCTTGAATGTCTCATCCTTCTCTTCAAGCCTTTCCAGGACTGGAATTAGAGGGGCACAGCATGGCCAGAGAGACGGCTCAGGGCTTTAAAGCATATACTGCTTTACACAGTCAGGAGATCGCAACATCCAGTTTGGGCAACTCACAACTGCAGGTAGTTCTAGCTTCAGGGGATGGGATGCCCTCTTCTGGCCTCCAAGGGCGCCTGTAAACACCCCCCCCCATAATTAAATCTAAAAAAATCGTTTAAAAATGAACATTTGCTCACCAGAATGTCTTCTACTTCTGTACTATCATGTTTTCTTCTGACAGACACTTGGAAATGAGAGTAAATTAATAGGGCTGGAGATATAGCCTAGCCTAAAGCCCTGTGTTTGATTCCTAGTCCCTCATAAAGCAGTTGTGCTGGCCCAGTGCCTATAATTTCAGTCATCAGGAGGTAGAAATAGGAGGGCCAGAAATTCAAGGTCATTCTCATCTACATAAGGAGTTACAGTCCCAGCTTAGGCTACATAGAATTCTATCTCAGAGGGTAAGAGGGAAAGAAAAAGAAAAAAAAAACAGAAGGAATTAATGTCACTATGAGGATTGTCAGCACATGCAATTGAAAGCCACTTCTGCTTTCATCAGTGCAGTTGAAAGGATATACTGAGAGATCAGCAGCCTTGGAGCCCACCCCAAGGACAAGTGCCAAGCTTCCTCCATAGCCAGCCTTATCCATAAAGTCACTTGGTGCTTATGAACCAAGGCTGCTGTACTATGGCCAAGTAAGATTTAATGGCCATATGCAAAAGCAGGATCCTGTCAATACAGCAGATCATAAGTCAAGGCCGATGTAAGCACCTGCTCATGAGTAGTGCAGCCATTTCTCCTTTAGGAGAGATTCCAACTTCTGCCAGCACCAGTGTGTCAGATGGCATGGAATTCCCTGATCTAACCCCTTAGAAAGAGGGGCTAGCGCTTGGCTACTGCCTCCTTCAACTATGAGAAACAGAATCTGGTCTCTAATGGCCGTGAGAACTAGCTCAAAAGTCCAAAAACACCAGGTGGATTAACATGTGGGCTCCCCCCCCCCGTCCCTAAAAACCTAATTCTGTATAAAATTGCCCATCTTCTCAGAAAGCATAAACTTAACAGACTAGAAACTGGGGGTGGAATAGGACTCCTTTGTCCTGGGAGAATAGGTACTTTTACTTCAAGTGTATCAGAGCAAATTAGGACTATTATTAGTGCTTGGACAGCATGCTAGTGATTGAGCGGGCCCTTAAAACAAGGGAGGCTCGGGCCTCTGAATGGACAGATCTCTGAGTGAATAGCCACCTCTCAGGTTGTTCTTTAGTCTCCCAGAATATGCACCTGCCTCTCATTTCCATTAATGTCATTAGGGGCTGCATATCACATGCTACACAGGATCATCAGGGTCTTTATTGCTGTCTTTTGAAAGGGAATAAAATCATGTCCCTTTCATTCTCCTGAAGACGTTATGTGTTAAAATTAAAAGAGTCCTTGTGCAGTGCCCACTTACTTCCCAGATAAAGTTTCCTGAGAATGTGCCTAGCCTAATTTTAATTGAAACAAGCAAGTCCGTGTTCTTTGTTTAAACATTTTCCTATTTTATTTGTGTCCCTGGTAGAATCCTCTTAAAAGCCAGCTTAGAGGTTGGAAGTAAAAGAAGAGGTAAGTGGAGTGAAGCTTCTGCACAAGAAAGCTAATGGCTGGGCCCAAATCACAGCGCTCTCTCCTGCCAAAGTACTGTTTTGGAAAAGTCCTTTCATTTGAGTGTCAGCCTAATAATATACACACATTTCATATGGTCATGTGGGCTACAGAAAAGAACTCAGCAGGTAGGTGAGCTGTGTTTTAACTACTATTGGACTGCTTTCCACTCTTTAAATTAGTATCATAAGGAACAGGATGCCTGTAGTAGGTAAAGATCGGGGCTGGGATGGAGAAGCTTATAAGTTTTACAAACTTACGTTCTTAAACACTTATTCATTTAATTTGTGTATTTGTGCCCACACAAACTTCCAGGAGTCTGTTCTTCTCTTTCACCCTTACAGGACCTGGGATTAAAACTTGATTGTGGGACTTGGCAGCAAGTGACTTAACCCATTGAGCTGTTTCACTGGCCTTAAAACTGTTGATCCTGATGAATCCTCTAATAGTTTCACAAAGTGGCATGGAGAGAGTTGGCCCCTGCGCCTGCCTGCCTGCCTGTATGCCTCTCTGCTTGCTTAACTTCTTCCCTCTGCCCCTCCATCCCTCCCTCCCCTCTCTCCCTCCTTCTATCTACCTACCCCCTTTAAGGACCGAATAGGATATTCACATCCAAGACACATTCTATCCCACTAAGCAATTGTCTTCTGCTGGATGGTGGAGGTTTCTACCAAGCAGTACTTCAGATATGATCAGACAGTATGCTAAGAGGGCCTCAGGTTCCAACATGACAGTTAATACAGATATTCTTTTCATTTATTGTGGGGGATTGTGGCAGGTCAGAAAGAGGGGGGGGATCCTGGTTAGTAAAAGAGTCACTGGGAACATCTAAGGATGGGTAATGGCTCAGATACAGAATTAGTTTGCCGCTCTTTAGAATGACTGTTTACTCTTGAGGTCTTGACTGTCACTCTTTGGAAATGATGCATGACTTCCTGGTGCCTTGGTCATACCTGCACTTCTGTTGCCCATGGCCTTAAAGCTTCCGTGAACCACGGTCAATGCTTTGTGTCTGCTTTTGGCTGGGGCTCTCACTCCTACTCACGTAATTGTGCATCCTTGCGTAACCTTCCAAACTGAAGACGGAGACATTTATAGCAACTCTTGAGTTTCTCTCATCTGTCTCTTTCCTCTTTTAAAGTTTGAACTTTGAGATCCTCAGGGAGAAAAAAAAAACACTTAAAAAAAAGAAAAAAAAAGAAATGACTTTAGTTTACTGCAGGCTTTAAGAGCAGGTATACCCCTCTCCTGTCTGCAGCTGAAGGATATGGCCTTGTTTGACAGAGATCCTTGAGACTTGCTAACTTCTGAAAATTCAGTAGCACTATTCTTTCGAGAAAACAAGAAAAAGAGCATATAAGTCCTATCTCCAAAGGAGTCAGAATTGTCTGAATTATCTAGGTCTTTTAGATTTGTATCCCGATTGGTGTTGATTGTCTTGTTCATTGAAACACGTCAAAACCTACATCTCGTCATTTTCATTCCTTTGATGAAAATTCTTATGTTACATTATTACAATAATCATGAATTATTTATTTTTGAAGGCCTTTGAATGTTAAGATTTACTCCCCCATGTATATATTTTAATTTTAATTGTGTGTGTATGGGTGTACCTGGGAAGGTCAAAAGAGAATGTCAGATTCCCTGTAACTGGAGTTACAGATGACTATGAGCTACCACGCAGGTGCTGGGAATTGAACCCTGGTCCTTTGCAAGAGCAAGTGCTCTTTACCACTGAGCCACCTTAATAATTCCACCCTTAATATTTTCTATATATATTTTTTGTTTTTTGTTTTTGTTTGTTTGTTTTTTTTGAGACAGGGTTTCTCTGTNTAGCCCTGGCTGTCCTGGAACTCACTCTGTAGACCAGGCTGGCCTTGAACTCAGAAATCCGCCTGCCTCTGCCTCCCAAGTGCTGGGATTAAAGGCGTGCGCTGCCATGCCCGGCTTTTTTTCTTTAATAATATTTTTAAAACTCTTATAGAATCAAAGAAAGATTGAACAGAAAGTATATCCCTTCCTTCCTCCATGTGTATAGCTATCAACATCTTGGCCAGATTGGCACAGTAATTACAGTGGATGGATCTGTATTGGCATATCATTATGAACCTAGAGTCCATGATATACATAAGAGGTTCTTGGTGGCATATATTCTGTGGTTTGGGGCAAATATTTAACATACACTAACCATTATAGTATGTTACCTTTCCCAGAATGTGATATCATGGTGTCTTACAGCTTTTTCAGATGGGTTTCCTCCATTCCTTACCATGGCTCAATAGTTCATTTCTTTTTAGTGATAAATAATGTAACTCAGTTGTCTGAATATACTATAGTCAGTATTTTCCCCCTTTGCCCCCTGAGTGACATCTTTGTAGCTTCCAAGTTTCACAATTACAATTAAAGCTGTTGCTAACATTTGTGTGTGAGTTTTTGTGTGACCACAGATTTTCAGATCCTTTTGGTAAATGTCAAGGGACATGGTCACTGACTGAAATGGTAGGAGCATGTTTAGTTTTAGAAGAAATAGCAGAAGGAAATGTATTTCCAGGTGCCTGTGCCATTTTTTTTTCTTCCTGCCAAATGATGAGAGTTCCTACCGCTTTGTGATAACCTCACCAGCACTTAGTGATGTCCTGACTTAGATTTTGGCTGCTTTATTTGCATTCCTATAAGATTGGAGTTAGGGTACAACACTAAAGGACTGACTGAAGAAATGCTCAAGTGTTCTTTTCTACATGCTAAGTGGTTAAGAAGCACCTAGCTGTGATAGTAACTGTGGTCCTTGACCCTGAAAACACCTAGACTTTGCCTGGAGCATGGGTGCCAGCATGAGTGTAAAGTGGTAGAAGATGGAAAATGTCACTGACTGCATAGGAGGTGGCTCACGCTACACAGCAAACACAGAGGGCTGGCTAATGTTTGCTCTGTACAGTTGGTGCCTTCTGACATGACTTAGGACAGCTGGTTGCAGTTTTCTACACTCACCTCATGTTTCTTGTCGACAAAATTGTGTGCATAAGTAAATGTGAAATTCTACATTATGCTCAAATTATGCCCTAATCTATCAATTGCCTTGAACCAAATTCACAGTTTCAAAATAAATGCTATAGCATAATGAACTCTAATTAAGATCTCATATGTTCATTTTACCCCAACGGAGCTGTGAGTGCTACTGTAGTGCTGGTATTTAGCCTACACTAACCATGGATTCTTTCCTCAACAGTCAGTTGCCACACCCTGGCCTTCTTGTGCTGCTCTGGAGGGCAGTTGGCCTGTGAGAGAGGAGTGCATGTCTAATTTTATATTGACGAAGGAGTGCTGGCTTGTTTGCAGGTATTGCTTCCTCAAAATTGCTAGTGTGGACAGAACATCGGTTATCACTGAGCCCGGCTAACTAAGGCTGCTCCATAGTTGACCCCTTAAGTGGACTGTCTTCCTGGAATAATAAAGAACATTGGAAGCAGGTCTTCTTTTGGGCTCTGGAATGGGGTAGTAACTAGCAGGGCTGGATCCAGTTGTCTGTCTCTATCCCTTTCTTTGTACTTCCCACTTTCCAAGAGAAAACACTACTTTAGAGAATAACTGATTTTCAAAAATAGATGCAAAATTCACGTCGTGTATAAATAGTATCAACAAGTCCTCCAACAGCAACCAAATGCCAAGAACTAAACAAGGTGTTCTCTCTCTGTCCTGATGTTTCTCCTTCCCTCTCCCTCTTCCTCTCCATTTTCCTCCCTCCTTCATCTTGTGTGTGAGTGTGTGTGTATGTGTGTCTATGTGTGCTCACATCTGTGTGTGTGCTCTTGCATGTGTGAGTGTTACTGTATGTGTATGTGTGCATATGCATGTAGAACCCAGAGGTTGACCTCAGGTATCATTCCTCAAGAGCTATTGACTTTGGTTTTAGAGACAGGGTTTCTTGTACCACACCATCTGTGCTCGAAGCCATGGCTAGAGAGCCCCAGGGATCTGCCTGTGTATGTCTGTCCAGTGCTGCAATTATAAGCACCCACCACCCAGCTTTTGCATGTGGGTTTGGGGGATAGAGTTTAGGTTGTGGTGCTTTCACTTTACCAGCTGAGCTAGCCCCTAAGTTACTTATTTTCAGTTTTAAGTTTTTATATGATTATTTTCAGTTAGAAGGGTCTTCTAACATAAATGCTCTGATAATATGTGTTTAATTCCCCATATCCCCCTCACTAAGGATGCTTTGTATCCTGAGTGAGTCTCTTATTCTTTGAAAGGTTTTTTTTTTTTCATCATGAGATTTAATAGGATTTTATTGACTCATTCTTAGTCTTACTTATTAGTGTTCTGTTGCTAGGACAAAAATGAGAAAACCAACTTAAAGGAAGAAAATGTAATTTTGACTCATACTCTCAGAAGCTTCAAGTTAATAAGTCCCTCGGCCCCATCTCTGTGGGCTTATGTTGAGGCAGATAATTGTGGAACAGCAAACCTACTCCCTTTGTGACAGCTAGGAAGTAGGTGGAGGTGTCATAGAAAAGGCTTGGGCATGAGGACTAACTTCCATCACATTTTCACTCCCCTCCCTCAATAATGCCATCAACTTAGGAATTTAGTGTTATTGATTAGGGCAGAGTTTTCATGATTCAGTCAGTTTCCCAAAGTTCCACCTCTGAATATTGTATTTGGAACTGAGCCCTAAACACTTACTCTTTTGCGGGGGGGGGGGGGCATCGGAGGCATTGATTTCATTTTCACATCAGACCTTAGATTATCTTGCCATGGAGAAGTTGCATGAGATTTATGGGGCTGATGGGATGATTAAGATGGAATTTGGGACCTAGAATCTGCTACTTTAAAGGAATTTTTAGAACGTTAAGAGTACAGGGGCGATAGCTTAATGACTCAAGGTCTTGCCTTGCAAGTGTGAGTAGCAGGTTCAGATCTCCAAAACACAAATAAATATATGGCGAGCATGGCAGCCTGCCTGGAATTCTAGCCTCAGAAAGGAGAGGCGACATCCCTAGAGCAAGCTGATTGGTGAGACTGGCCATATTGGAAAGCCTAGGGTTTGTTTTATTAGACAGTCTCACCATGTAACTGACGCATATGGAACTCACTATGTATGTGAAGTTGAAGTTGGCCTGGAATTTAGAGATCCTCCTGCTTGTGTCTCCCGACTGCTGGAAATAAAGGTGTGTGCCATTTATATCTAGTGAGCTTTGTGTTTGATTGACTCTGTCTGCAATAATAAAGTGGATAACAGATACTGTTTCTCAACATCAGCCTTGTCCTCAGGTCTCCACATGCATATGTACACATGGTCAAACACATACAGGTATGCAAGGTGCACATGCACAAAGAGAGAAGGGGGAGGGAAGCGAGAGTGAGTTAGAGAGAGGAAGGGAAGGAGGGAGGGAGGGAGGGAGGGAAGGAAGCAGAAAGAGAAAGAAGTAAAAAAATAAATAAAATGTAAGACTCCCTAAATTCTACTCCCAAGCAATCTAGTTTTCACGGATGCCTAGATTTCTTGGTTATTGGCTCATTTAGGACCACTGATGTGTTTCATGAGAACATTACTGTGTCTAGTGGCTATAAGATAGGCTTTCTTACGGTTGGATACATGGCTTAGTGGTTAAGAGTACTGGCTAACTCTTTCAGAGGTCCAAGGTTCAATTCTCAGCACTCACATGATGAGTCCCAACTGTCCATAACTCCAGTCCCAGGGAATCTGATGCCCTCTCTGGCCTCCATGGGTGTCAGGGGCACATGAGGTCCATAGACAGCACATACAAACCCAAACTGACAAAACAATTGAGAAAGCCAGCCATGCTGCTTTCTGCTTTAAGTAGCAAGGGCAGGGATTTTCATTCTTCTCTTTCTTCCCCCTTTCTTTTTTCTTTCTTTTTTAATCTTTCTTGACCACTTCTTCTGTGCCAGCGCTCTTGATTTTTATGGGTCTTCAAGTAACTCTCATAAAACCTTGTAAAATGATTCATTATCTCTTCCCCACAAGGGAGTAGAGACTTGCCTCCACTTCCACTTCTACAAGATGAGTCCAGGGCTTTCAACGAAGGTTTTTTTTTTCCTCAATTGAAGTAAGATTTATCTAACAGCATGTAGCTTGGCGTCCAACTTAAAAAAGAGCAGTTCAGTGACAGTGAGTGGTCAGAGTGGACTCAGTGGATTCATAGAGCTGTTGAACAACATCACTGACTGGTCAAGCACCCACCAGTTAGGAGGGGGTGATTGGGAGGAAGGCAGTGAGCAGGATGCAAAGTAAGTTACACACACACACACACACACACACACACACACACACACACACACACACATACACACACACACACACACACCACTGACAAGTTAAAAAAAAAGATAGCACTTTTCAGTCCTTCTTCCCTTTAATTCCTGGCAATAATCCATTTGCTTCTTTGTTTCTGAATTTCCCTGTTTGTGTGTGCTCATCATTTCATCGTTTAGACTTTCTTCTTGTAGCTGGTTACTAGTCTGCTGTATGGACATAATAACACAATTTGATCATCCATTTACCATTTGAGAATTTTGGTTGTTTTTAACCTTTCCACTACTGTGATCAACACTTCTAATACTCATTTCCATTCCTGATTTATTTTCAGTCTCTAGGTTATATTTCTAGGAGTAGAATGAACTAGTACTTAGCAGTTTGACACTTAACCTTTTGAGGAAATGCCGAGGTATTTCCCGTAGTGAATACACCAGTTTGCATTTCCAGTGTGTGAGGTGAAACCAGGTCTTTCCGACTCCAGAGACTCCACTCATTTTCTCAGGCCAGACCATATCCTAAGAACTCCCAAAAGGCTCCAGCAACCTTCTGCCAAGTCTTACCTTCAGCCAAAAAAAAAAAAAAAAAGTCCCACATGTATCTCACATTGCAAGGGGAAGTTGTTGGTAATAGGACTCTTGGCTTGGGGAAAGAACAGGTGTTAGAGAT
>NC_034613.1:42639769-42644465 GCF_900095145.1 Mus pahari | reverse complement strand
CCATGGAAGGAGTTACAGAGACAAAGTTCAGAAATTAGAATCCTATAGGCTGCCTAGGATGGCAAGAGTGATGGAGAAGGTGGACAGTTTGGACCAAGGGTAATGAAAATGTTACATTCTTGCTTGTGGTGGTAACTGAGCATCTCTGAATACACTGGAAACCATCTTATGCCATATTGAACACCGAGTAATATGTCTGATGAGCTGCCCTCTTCACAGTTAGCTTTGGATATGGACATATTTCCAAGGGATTCCACTCCAGTGTCCCCATGTACAGTAGTGCTGGGGGAGGGGAGAGCAGTTCCCTGCCTGCCTCACAGAGTTGTGGCTCTGAACTGAGGGGTGATAGAAAGAAAGCATAGCACTTGGCCTGGTGCCTGGCCCATAGCAAGCACTCACTGCTGCTTACTAAATATTAACATTAGCATCATAACATATTTTTGAAGTTCCAAACTGATAGATGGTATTTATGATATGGCAATGAAGACAGGAAATAGCTAGAATTATTCTTAAAATTGAGCTGCCTCATCTAACCGTGCTGCCAAGGGGAAATGAGCAATACAGGACATGGCAATGAGGCTGTAATTTGAATGGTAAGAGGAGATGAAGTCATATGGGAAGAGGTGTTGGGTACACGTAAGGGCTGGGAAAAGAAATTTGGTGCTGAGGCAGGAGATAAAAGTTTATTTAAAAGGCTGCTTAGCCCTTACAGCAGATATTGGGAAGTCCTAGGCTCTGAGCTCAGAGGCCTCTGACATCCTTGAAATTCTCTCTGATTCCTCCAGAGGTTATCCCACAGATGGTATGACCTTGGCAGGGATTAATTCTTTTGAGCGTGTCTTCTTTCTTTCCCTGATGCCTCCCATCCCCAGTGGCTATAGAGGTAGTTCGGTATTCATGCTAATATAAAAAGCAGAGGGATAGGCTCAGGTAGGAGGGAAGGCTTATAGAGACAGGCATGTGAAAGAAGAATGAGAGACAAAACAGCCATCCATCCTCCTTGGCCTATGCTCAGATGGGAAATGCAGCCCCAGGGTTATCTGTTTCTTAATTCAAAGGCTCCTGGCTACGAGTACCTCTGAGATGATATCCAGCCTTCTTCTCCTAAGGTTCTTGAGGAGACAGAACTCAGAGGAAACGCTGGAAGGGGCTAAAGGAGGCTTCTATGGAACAAGCTTGCAGTTGCAACTGGAATGGGGCTTTAAACTGCTTGTGTAAAGCACTCAGGCACTGTGGTCCATGGTTTATCTTCAGAGTGCTTTACTGCCACTCCCTTAACTCCTTTTGTTAACTCGGTGCACTCACTGCAATGACCAATTGTGTTTTACAGCTGGGAGAACCCTGAGCTCCCTGCATATTGTCATTTGTTACCAAGAGCATCTTCTTCATGAATGTCTGTTCCTGCAAGGGTGTTTGTTGTGTTGGATTCCATCATGGAGGTATATCAGGTGAAGCCACGTTGTGTGCACACAGGAGCCCACACATGCCCAGTCACATCATAGATTAATTGGGAAAAGTCTGGGAGTGTGGAATGCTATGGGCTAAGAGAGAGCTAGCCTATAGCTCGGGAGACAGACATCTCTACACATGTGCTCCCCACCCCCACCCCACCCTGTTGAAGGCCAGTGCGATGAAGCACAGGGCCCACGGCCTGAGCACTTGGACTCTTCTTGGCTTTGAGCCAGTGGCAAGCTAGGAGCCTGTGACTTTGAGACTCGGCCCTTTTCAGTTTTCTTTGTTCAGAAGAAAGTTGCATCCTGGCTCTCTTCAGTGGCTGCTGAGGATTAGGAGAAACCTGGGGAGACTTGGCTAGGGGACAGCTCACAGAACTGAGCTGGGCCATTTGAAGGGGCCCTGGGCCCACTTCTTCTCTCCGAGTGATTTCAAGTTCCCTTCTTCCTTTCTGAAATGAGTTTGTCCTGCTTGCAGGCTCTGAGGCATGATCTTCTAGTATACTTTTGTGATTCCACAGCAGCTACCTCGCGGGTCACATAGGTATCTAGATCAATCAGATATTTTAAAGACTGTCAACAAAGGTGTGAAAGAAGGCTCCACTGCTTCCGCGCTGATCACCAGTCTCAGTCACTACTTGCTTTCTCGGCTGGTGTTTCTCACTCTTAAACAAAACAAGGAAAGAAAGTGAAAAGCAAAGCAAAACAAACAAACAAAAATCATATCTGTTTTTCAGTGGCTGGAGAGGAATGGAAAGAGGGAGGCTTGGCTCTTCTGAGAGGAACAGAGACCGAGAACTGGTTCACTAAATGCCCAAAGGCCATGGGAATCCCTGTGTGTACTGTTCCTTCTTTATTTATCTTATTTGTTTTTTTGTCAAATGTGTAATTGTGTGAAGTCTTTCCAGTTTGACATTATTAACACATGGAAATTGCCACAGTTGAAAGGAGTTCTTATTTTTATGTTAAGACTTGTGTGGGGGGTGGGTGTGTATGGGGGAGTGTAGCTTAGTGGGAGGCCACTTGATTAGTGTATGCCCTGAGTTCAATTTCTTATCCCTCTAAATCTGTTCCTGTAACTAGTTTTTTGATTTTAAATATGCATTCCATGCTTATAAATAGATTGCTTTTGAAAACCTGTTTCCATCACAATTAAAGTTTTACATTTCCACAAATTGTTCTTTGGTGTAAATTTACAAAAAAACAAAACAAAACAAAAAAAAAACCCAAAACCTTTTTCCATTTTGTTACTGTGCTTCTCTTGCTACTTGGTAGAGAATTAGGTTTTTGTACTGGCTCCATTAGAATTATTTCCCTGAGGACATATTAACAAATCAAAAAGCATAGACTACCACTATACACATACCAGGGCCACTAAGTTCAGTTCCTGCAGTCCCTTAATATACCAGTGTTGGCTGAATTTCAGTGATTGTGTTCGTCCTGTGAGATACTCTGTTGTGCGTGATAGATGACATTTACAAATTGAGGGCTGAAATGGTCAGAGGCTTTGAGAACGCTTTATTATGCATTGTGTGCACATGGAAGTGTCAATGCTGTTGGTTTTCATCTACGCTGACCAAGCAGGAAGCCCAACCCACCCAGCTGTACAATACACTGCAACAATATCAGTGCACACCAGAAGGGTCATTGATGGTTTTGCCTGGGTCTCAGACCCTCTGGGTATTTGCAGAATTTGGAAGTTTCATGTGTACTGACTAGCCCAACACCACGGTCAGCCACATACAAGCTCAGTGCCCTTTTTCATAGACTTTCGTAGTGGGAATCAGAATAGAATACGATAGGTCTGCTTCAAGGAGCTTCTTTCTGTTGCTTGAAGGGCTACACTTGATCAATCAGAGAGGATTTGAGCACACTTGAGAATCATACTGTGTTTGAAGACTGGAGAGTAGAAGTCCAAGGAGGGTTGGCAAACTTTTCCCAAGGTCATGGAGTGGGTTTGGCTCTCTAGGTTCCTTCTCCTCCCCACATGTGTACTTGTAGGCTCTGCCCTGCTCCCAGCTGAGCCATTCGAAGCTTCTAAAGAGTTCCATAGTGAGAGCTGTTCTTGGTTCACCCTGGCTCAACTCTTTCGTAACTCAACAGTTTCCTTTTCTTTTCCTCACCTCCTACCTTCCATCTTTAGTCTCCTGGGATTCTCCCTTCTTTTATTTTTGTTGCCCTTCTCTAGAACTTTCCTTCATAGTGCCCATGAGTAGGATGTGTACCTATGTGTACAAATTACCCATTTACATAAAGAACAGGGTTTGTTGTAGTCCTTTGGTCGATACCAGGAGAGCTTTATTTTGGTTCTCCAATTTCTTCCCGTGATGCCGAGTTGTGGCAGCTGTGGCAGTATCACAACAACGTGGGCTCCTCACTCCAGCTTGATAGATTCATACCTCGAGTATTGTAACTTTGTCTTATTAAAGTACAGGGTTTTCAGTATGTTCAGAATTGTACACCTATGACCCAATCTAATTTAGAACATTTTGCTCCTCTCCATAAACCCCATATTTCTGAGCAGCCTCTTTCAGCCTGATCATTTGAGACGACTCACAGTATAACCTAGGCTGGCCTAGGTACCACTGGCTGGCCTCAGATTCCCAACAATGTTTCTGCTTCACCCTCCTGAGTACTGGTGTTACAGGTGTGAGCCCCCAGGCCTGGCATATCAATCTACTTTTTCTCTGCACACTGATATGCAAGGGCCTACTTCATAGTTGTTTCCCAGCAACAGGCATAGTCTTGACCTACTCATTCACCTTCATAGCTTTGCTTGAATTGTGCTCATTTCTTTTGTTAGCTCCATACATCACTGACTGGAGGCCAAAGGTTGGTGATGGGTCACAGTCATTCCTATTCTGGAGACTCCAGAATGGGACTGTGGACAGCCTGGAACTGAATGCCTTTCTGATGCCTGTGTCCTCCACCCCCACCCCCCACTGCTCCCAGTTTTTTGCCAGGTGCTTGCCTACTTTCTGCCTGTGGGCCCCTAGGGGAAAAGTCTAGACTATTCACTGCTTCAGGAGAGAGCTTTTGGAGTTTGCCCCAACATGGAGAGCAGTGCTCACCTGTCCTGTAGACCTGTGGCAGTCACTGAATAAATGAACTTAAAGCACTGATTAATGAACATTCCATTAACATCTCTTTGGAAATACCAGTCACTCTGGAAACTAGTTAAGGTAGTGAGCTAGTTTAGAGTCTCTGTGTGTTCCTCCTCCTCCTCCTCTTCCCCCCTCCTCCTC
>NC_034613.1:42619168-42639754 GCF_900095145.1 Mus pahari | reverse complement strand
TCTTCTCTCTCTCTCTCTCTTTCTGAGTAATTAAACTGTGAAATGTAAAATCCATGTGTGGTTGTGCCACCTGTAATCTTAAAACCCTTAGGAAGCTAAGAAAAGAATGAGAGTTTGAGTCTATACAGTCCTTGCATTTCCCGCCAGGGTTACATAGCCAGATCTGGTCACCCCAACACCACCCTTACAAAAAAAAGTACAGATACTATCAGAGTGAATTCCTGGCATATCCCAATTTGTATTCTTAGCCAAGATGGGTGCTTTTATTGCCCACCATTTATTTCTGGCGAAAAGAATTCATAATGTCCACTTCCTATCCAGAAGAAAGCAACATGGCATTTTAAGTTTTAAAAGTACATGAGGCAGGGAGTAGAAAGCACAGAGAATAATTTTCCTTCCTTTAAAAAATATTTTTAGATTAATTTTTGTTTTTACATGTGTGCTTGTTTTGCTTGTGTATGTATGTATCTGCCACATGTCTGTCATGCCTGAGGCCAGGAGAGGCTATCAGATCTCCTGAAACTGGAGTTGTAGATGATTGTGAGCCACTCTGTGGGTGCTGGGAATCAAACCCAGGTCCTTTGCAAGAGCAACAAGTATTCCTAAGGCCTGAACCATCTCTCCAGCACTGGGACATATTTCTTAATCATTTCTGATGATTCTATAGAAAACAGTACTCTGAGCAAGGCATAGCAGCTTATGCTTAGCACTTACCTCTAACTTCAGCACCAGAAGTATCAGGAGTTCAAGATCCGTCTACCCTTGAGAGTGAGTTTGAAGACAGCCTGGCTATGTTTTAGAAAAACAAAAGGGGGAGAGGGGGAAGAGAACTCAGAGTTTATAGATTTTTTTTTCAGCTCTTTTAATTTCCTTTTTCGTGTGGTGTACGTGCTAAGCGTATACTTTACCACTCTTGTTACACCTTCAGTTCTTATTACATCTTAAGTTCTTCATATGCGAATGAATGTTTGATAAGGAATCCATTGGCTTGTAATGCACTGTACACTGCCTGTGCTGCCCGGAAGTCAGTGCAAATCTCTCCTGGTCCTAAGCATCCTAACTTGTCGTCACTGAGCGGAAGTTTCAAGGGTGTCAGTAAGTGTTAAAGGAGATTCTCAAGGAGTCAGGACATTTTTTTAAAAAGATTTATTTAGTATATGTAGGTACATTGTAGTTGTCTTCATACACTCCAGAAGAGGGCATCAGATCTCATTACAGATGGTTGTGAGCCACCATGTGGTTTCTGGGATTTGAACTCAGGACCTTCAGAAGAGAAGTCAGTGCTCTTAACCACTGAGCCACCTCTCCAGCCCCTGAGTCAGGACATTTTGATGTCCAGTACTTGTTCACATCACTGTGGTTACAGCCAAAATCCCAAAGTACAACCTGTAGCGTGATTTGGCTTTAAGGTTTTCCAACAATTCAATATTTAAAGCCACACACTAAGGAAGAGAATTTTGAAAATCGCTTTGAACTTTCAAAGCTTGCTATGTAGAATATCCCAGGGACTTGCAAGACGTGATAAGCAGGAAGGGCAGAGGTTCCTAAGCCACGTGCTTGCTTTTAAGCAAGCGTCTACAATGCTGCTAATTTGTACCAGAGACCCTTATCAAAGGGCATTTGCAAAACTTCCACTTCAGCAATTATGGGTGTGTGTTTGGCTTAACCTCCGAGTCCCAGGGTGGGTAGTGGAGACTTGTCATCTCATTTGATTGTCAGCCATCAAAGCAGGTGAAGTCTTTTATGAGCAGATGGTAGGTGATCAGAAGAGGGATTGAGTTTGAACAGGCTCTTCCTTTTGGAGCTTGCTGACTGCTCCGCCAAGAGCATTGTCCTACCCGTGTTTCGTGGATGTGAGCACTCATGCACAGTAAGCATGTTAGCCCCATTTGTGAACAGTTCCTGTGTTTAGCACCTGTGAGGGGAGCCTTCTCTATTAAAGAAAAAGAAAGAAATCTTGCACTGTTACTGTTTATTTCTAAAGTCTGTGTCTGTGGGGAGCCTTCTCTATTAAAGAAAAAGAAAGAAATCTTGCACTGTTACTGTTTATTTCTAAAGTCTGTGTCTGTGAAAGTCTACATATATGGGCTTTGTGTTCCTGCATGTGTGTGTGTTTGTGCTTGAGGAGGCCAGAGCTAATTGCTTTCCACTTGAATTTTCAAGACAGGGTCTCTCCCTGAATCTGAGTAAGCTGGGTTTGTCTAGCTAGCAAGCCACAGGTTTTTATTTTTCCCGTCTCTACCTCTCTGGAGCTGAGTTTCCAGGCTCTGCTGCGCCTGGCTTTTTTCTGTGTGCTTTAGGATCCGAACTCTGCTCTCCATGCTTCGAGGGCAGGCACTTTACTGGCTGAATTGTCTCTCCAGCACCTCAATATTAATTTTTATCAAAGATGTTTTTTTTCCTGTGTATACATTCTAAGGAACAGCCCGAGAGCCAGGCAAGCTAAGCATACAGAGTCAGTGAGCCCCCACCTCCTTACGAGTTGTTTTTCTTGATACAAAAGGCAAACTGGTAGTTAGGAATAGAAGTAATGTATCTGAATGTTTGTGAACTTTAAAATCATTTTTCATAGAAATAGGATCTGTTTTTCAAAGAGAAGCTTTAAAAGACAAGGTCAGAACAGATACACAGAGCACGTGTCTTTGGAAATCGATGACAACAGTGCTTTCATTGGTACACAGGGACAACGGCTGTTTCCAAAACATGGTAAGAGAATATAAATCTTTTACCGTATTTTGGCATTTTGAAAAATAAACCCTGTAAAGGGGGGAGTGGAGTATGGTGGGAGGGGAAAGGGAGAACATATTTTTCTTAATGCTGGCGTGTCAATTGATCTATAATCATTTTCAGCAAATGTAAGACTCTGTAAGAGCCAGGGCGTTCTCATTGAATCAGAGTGCAGTTTTAGATCACTTTCCCTGTTAATGCATAAGAATTGTGGTTACAGGGAGGAATCTTGAAGTTGGTTGGCTCTGGGGTCCTTGGTCCTAAGTAGGTGGCTGAGTCTAGACAGAGAGTGGCTGGTGGTCAACTTAGAGGTTTGCTTAGGAGACTTGGGTTTTCCAGAAAACAAACGCCAACATATTATATGATTATAGTTTGGTTATATCCTCTTTACAAAACAAAACGATTGTGCGTGTATGCCATGTGTGTGCACATGTATGTGTACACACACACAAGTACATGTGCATTTATTTGTAGCTTATATGGGCCTTCAAATTGGTATGTACCCAAGGATGGCCTTGAACTCTGATTTCAGGTGAGTCACCATACTCATCTCATTATTATTATTATTATTATTATTATTATTATTATTATTTTGAGACAGGGTCTCACTGTGTAGCCCTGGCTGTCCTGGAACTCTCTCATGTAGATCAGACTGGCCTCAAACTCATGAGATGCACTTGGCTCTGCCTTCCGAGTGCTGGGATTAAAGGTGTGTGCCACTATGCCCAGCTCATCTCAATTTTTTGAAAATTATATTTAAAAAATGATGTTATTATAAAATTTCTTCGAGGCTGCTAATGCAGGGCTGGAATGGACTAGTGCGGTGGCATGTAGGTTAGGTGTTGGAGTAAAAGCACTCATTGCCATTGCATCAGCACTCGGCTTGGGCCATTACCTGTAATCCTGGGATGGATTATTATGTGCCATTAGAGTGTCCTGAAAAGTAAATTGCTTCTCTTGGGGGTGCCATTTTCTGTTTTGTGAGGTCATAGTTTTTCCCTATGAGAAATACAGAAACTGGTGTAATGGCCTAAGGTTAAGGTTCATTATATTGGCCAATTTCTAACATTTGTGTTTGTGTGTGTGTTTGTGCACACGCACACACACATGCATGCAAGCGATGCTCAGAGTACAACTTATGAATTAGTAGGCTCTTTTTACTATGTGATTCCTGGGGACGAATCCCAGATCATCCGGCTTGGAAGGATGTGCCTTAACTCATGGAGCCCTGTTTCTGGTCCTCTTAACCAACTGTAAAAGGAGTTCATTCAATTGAAGCACTTGACAGTGGCATAAGCAAATCTAAATACAGTTCATACTCCTAGATGTATATGTGACATTTGAAGTTCTGAAAGCAGAAAGTAACTTAAAAATAATGAACATCGGGACTGTTATATTGTATATTTACCTTAATATGGAGAAGAGAATCCTAGCACTCCGGGGGCAAAGGCAGGTGGATCTCTGAGTTGAGCCCAGCTGTGTCTACAGAATTTATTTCAGTATTACATAGAGAAATCCTGTCTAAAGTCCCACCCTCACTCCCAAGGTAGATAATAACAGAGAACGAATTGCTTATTTGTAATATATAGACTCCTCCTTCATCAGATTTACTCCTCTGCTCATGATAAACTCCTCTAGAACTATGGAAGCCAGTGGTCTTAGACCTAGAAGTCAAGAATTAATTAATTGGGGCTGGAGAGATGGCTCAGAGGTTAAGAGCACTATCTGTTCTTCCAGAGGTCCCGAGTTCAAGTGTCACCAACCACATGGTGGCTCACAACCATTTATAATAAGATCTGATGCCCTCTTCCGGCCTGCAGGGATGCATGCAGGCAGAAAGTGGTATGATGTACACATAACAAATAAATAAATAAATAAATAAATAAATAAATATTTTTTTTTTTTAAAGGCCTACTGTGCACTCATACCAACCAGGGTCACTCTCCCTCACTCCCATTCTTTTTTTTTTTTTTTTTTAAGATTTATTTATTTATTATATGTAAGTACACTGTAGCTGTCTTCAGACACTCCAGAAGAGGGCATCAGATCTTGTTACGGATGGTTATGAGCCACCATGTGGTTGCTGGGATTTGAACTCCGGACCTTTGGAAGAGCAGTCGGGTGCTCTTACCCACTGAGCCACCTCACCAGCCCTAAATAAATATTTTTAAAAAAGAATTAATTAATTGTGCAACAGATTGAAGCGTCACTATAGTTTTCAATTATGCTTATATATAAACCAGAAGAAGATTCAGGATTTTGCTTAATTACATAGTTTTGCTCATAACATATGCTGAATGGGAATTCGGTCATAGCTAACTTTTCACATACAGATACACACACGTGCAGAGCTCCTAAACTAATGAGTGGGGGAAGGCACAGTCTGATGTATTTTTCAAATATTTTACCAAAGGTTCCAGAGCACTACTGAAACAAAAGCATTAAGTTTTGCTTGTCATCACTAATAAAGTTTCCTGGGGTCTCACTGAATTTTTCTGCTTTACTTCACAAAGTAATTGAGACTTCGTTTTTGCTTGGAGCTCAAATACCTCTACCCCAAGATGCTCTTAAAAAGATGTTCTCTTTAAGATGTACTTAAAGAACACCTCTTTTGGTTAGCATGTTTGGATTTTTTTTTTGTACTCTTGAATATAGACTTAGTCTGCAAATAGTGATTCAGCTAGTGGTCATTCAAGCCTTGGAAGGGAAATGGGGTAAATCTGCAAGTGGCTTCTGGAAAGAGAAACAGAAGAAGACAAGAAGAGAAAAGGCTCCTCATGATGAGACATTTCAAGCTTTGCTGGAGAAGCTGGGAAATGTGATCCAGGCTGTAAAATTCACATGATAAAACTGTCCCACTGGAACCATGAAGGTATGAAAAGCTAAGCTTCAGTCTCCAATACATACAAACGACCCGTCTGCTGATGGAGGAACTCTCACTCCCCACCGATGAGCTCAAGTGGAGCTTTTTTCAATGATTTTGGTCCTGTCGGTTTGCTCATTTCTCTACAAACTTGCTTTTCCTAATTGAGTAAGATGCCCCCACCCCCTAGTAACCATAAACCAATTCTTGCAAAAGAGCACACACCACCTTTCCCTCCAGCCAGATTTTGGAACAGTGAAAGACAAAACATTTGGTTGACTATACCCCAAAATTTGGGGGACAGGTTTTGCTGCTGTTGCTTCTGAAGTCGGAAAAAGAACTCAGATTACATATCTGCTGTTCTCAGTATAAAACAATACAACACAAACCAAAAAAAAAAAAAACAAACCCCCAAAACCCATCAGCCTTCTTTTTGGAGCAATGTGGGTGGGTTTTAAGGCGCTCTTCTGTTTTTGTTTTAAAACATTTGGTAAGAAGACACTTGACTTTGAATTTTTCTTTTCGTCTGTACCAGCTCGAGAGAGCTGACCGCCCACCTTCATTCAGCCTACCTTGTCAACTCCCATCTTTAACTGAGTGATCAACTACTTGACATAACTTTCTTATTTTAAAAGCAATCATATGGGAGTCATTTGGCCTCCTCTCTCTTTTTTTAAAATCAGGTTGAGTGTTAATTATTTTGATCTGCCTCTTGCATGACGGCTTCCCTAATAGTAATATCAGTCACAGCTGCTCTGTGGGTGCTCGACTCCAGATTTCTTGGTTCAGTATTTCGTAGGTCATGAAGCATTTTTCTGAGTAAAACGATTTATTTCATTCCTAATTCTCAAACTCCCCCCCCCCATTCCTTTAGGATAATTAAATCCTTAACTAGTTATGTGCTGTTCAAGAATTGTCTTCTAAATAATTGAAATAATGATTTATTCTGCAAAGCAGTCTGCGCAAATACTGCAGCATTTAAAATTCATTGTGAGGAGAACAGTGCCATGAGTTGAATCAGGCTGTGTTACAATCACTGTATAAGGAAGTATTTTAAAAATATTTTGACATCCTCGACTAGGCTTTCATGTCATTCTTTATCAGATGCATCGTAATACTATGTTAGGCTTCTTTGCTTAGCTCACATTGTCTAACTGGAGAACGCTCAATATTATTTCAGACAGATTCTAGTTATCTCACTGAATTGAGAGTGGTTCTATGAGAACTGTAACTTAGCAGAAATGTAAGAAAAACAGGAACCAGGGTCAAAAGCCCCACAGGGTATAAAAAGGTCATAACCTCTCTTAGAGAAGGCAAATGTAACCCATATACTGGTTTTTAAAGGGCACTTGATTGCACGAAGGAATGCAGCAACAGGATTTAAAGCAAACATACAGCACTAACAAGGATTAAATTGTGTGCCTCACTGTGGGGAGATTAAAGGAATGGTTTTATATGACGTTATTAATTTTATGTAGAATGAAATTAATTTCTGAGTTTCATAGAAGAGTAAGGACTGTAATTTGTGGTACCTGCTATGATTACTGTGTTTAAGGTAGGCTCTACATTTAGATACATGAACAAGGTTAAGGAGCTGTGACAATAAGTGAAAAATAAAGTCAGTTACCCAGGATATTGAAATAATTTAGGTACTTGGAATATTGAAATGATTTTTCTATTTTCCTAGACAGTAAAATTACCATGTTCTTAAAAGAAAAAGTTGTATTTAATGTATATCTGCATATACACCTGCATACCAGAAGGGGGCATCAGATTTCATTATGAGATGGTTGTGAACCATCATGCGGATGCTGGGAATTGAACTCAGGACCTTAACTGTTGAGCCATCTCTCCAGCCCCTTATTGTGCCCTTAAAAATCCTAAAAGAGTGAAAAAGGAGCCACCAGAAGCTTTTAGATGATTTGTCATGGCTCTGCAGAACATGTAAAAGCAGGACCTGTCAGGTTGTTTCACGTCTGTCTGAGCAGTCTGGAGATTGAACAAGGACCTGGTGCGGGATTGCACACACTCTATTACATGCTGCATTCCCAACCCAATAAGCATTTCATGAGTTGAACAGATGATTTTTAGATCTGAGGTTTGAAGATAAGAATGATTTCCAAGGATAGTGTGGACACTTGGGACAGGGAGAGCCACTCTGTGAAGCTATAGCCTTCAGGGTTTCTTGATCATGGAGGCCACTACCCTTGGTAAAGGGCCTTGACTGTGCTATCCAAATAATGAAATTTAAATTATTTTCGTACACTGCCAGGAAAAAAAGTCCAACAAATTTCCAATACCTGTCTACAGGACTCATTTTAAGAGAAGATAGCATGGAATTTAGCAGGCTTTTATTCCATAGAATCTCATGTGTTCCAAGCTGGCCTCAAACCCACTATGTAGCTGAGTATGACTTTGAATTTCTGATCTTCTGATATTACGAGTGTAAGCTGTGCCACACTTTGTATATTTGATGCTGAGGGTGGATCCCAGGGCTTGATCCAATTTAGTTAAACCAGTTGAGCTATAGCTATACCCTCCAGTGTCACTATTACTACTATTTTTTTTTGCAGTGTGTCTTGACTTGAACAATAATTTATGGTCACATTAAGGATATAAAATATTCAAAAATATTTTTCTTAAGTGCTTAGGGGAAAAAGATTACAAGAACTTTATATTATATAACAAAGCCTATTGGCAGAATGAGGAAGGAGGTTGACTTCCTAACTCAGCAGGGTCAGGATGTTGTAGGAGAACAGAGGCAAAGAAGTCATATGGGTTGAGCAACTGTAGTCAGAACTTTTCAAAGCTTCTAAAGTCTGAAACTTTTGGAGCTCTGACATGATCCCACAAGTGGAAAATACCACACTTGGTCTCATGTGACAGCTGGGTCAAAGTAAAAATGCTCACCCACTAAAAATACTGTATGAAATCACTTCCAGGTATGTATATGGTAATGTGTACATGAAATAAATGGGTTTGTTTAGACATCAGTCTCATCCTCAAGACATCTGACATGTATGCAAATATTCCAAAATCTGAAAAGCTCTGAACTCAGAAGGACTGCTGGTCCAGCTAAGACATACTCAGCTTGTGTATAACCAGACAAATGGACGGATGGATGCCGGGTGGATGGATAAATGGATAGATGAATAATAGATGGTAGACAGACAGACAGACTATACAGAATGGAATGATGTCTGGCTCTGATGACATGTTATCAATATGAACATTCCTTATCCCTGCCCTGGCTGCATATGTAGTCGAAGTAAAACCAGGACCTGTACTTCAGAAGGAATTTTATGAGTGAGTTTCTTAAGACTAGCCTCCCTCCACACTTTGCTTCTGCATGGAAATTCAACATAGAATAATCAGCTACATCCCACCAAGACCTGTTAGTATTTCTGTTTGAAAGAACAGATAGTGTGAATAATTTTTGTGTGTGAGTCTCTTCCTAGGGAACCACAAAACAGCAAAGAAATACTCATTCTGTTCCATAGGTGCTTTTTGTTTTTGAAAACCGGATGGAGTACTATAGGCTAAAGTATGAATTATTGTTTTGAGAGCAATGGTCAAAGATTGCCTAGGGATCACCACAATACTCATTTGTACAGAAGTGTCCAAACTCTGTGTAGCATACATGTTTTGGAATCAGATTGATGTGTTTACAGTTGACTAGGAGCTATAAGACTGATCCCTGGACTGTGCTGGATAACCTTGAATCAGTCATTTAATTCTTCTGTGTCCTGAGGTCCCTTTTCTATCCTTTGAGGCCCAAGGCTGGGTTAAGAAAGCCCGTTGTTTCCTTTCTCACTTGCCTCCCCTTATGCTTTACTAGAGAAAAAGGAGGAGAGAGAGGTCAAGAGAGGTGGAACATGCCTTAAGTTCCACCCTTTGCCTGGAGCATGAGGAAACTCAGGATGTGGAGTGAGTTCCTTGGCAAGAGTGTGCAGCCTAAGACTAGCCAGGGTTAAGGAGGTCCAGGAATGATTTTTGCTGCCTGAACCTGGCTAGCCTGCAGGCCCACAGGGTTATTTTTAGTTCCAGGGCACTAGGGTGGGTCAGCTTCTTTTTCAGGGCAGTGTTTGTAAACTGGAGCCTTGAATGGCAGGGCCCTCTGGGCAAGCTTTGAGTGAAGGCAGGATGGGGTCTCCGGCCAGCCCTGGCTTTATAACTAGTAGGGTAGCATTGTCAAGATAGCTGGCTTCGCGGATGGCAGCTTGTAACTACGTTGAGCAGCCTGTTTTGGGGGGACCACTGGTAGAGTACAGGTAGCAATGTTGAAACTGAAAATCCTAGATTTCAGTTAGAAAATTCCTTATAGTATAAAGTCCAGATTCATTGATGGATGTCTCAGTAGATGGGGATGTGGAGCCTCAAGAATAGATCTGGGCAGTAATGTAACAGTTTCCATTAATCTTCCTGATTTCCCTGTTGGTGGTTATCTGAACAACTATTAAGATTTCATTTCCTTCATCAATTACAACTGTTTTCCTTCGAACTAGAGCCATTTAAAAGGGATAGTGCCCAGAGTATTTTTTTTTCTTGGAAATCCAGGGAAGGTGGTATACTGTGTGGAGTCCCAGTTATGCATGCAGAAAGCTGAGGCAGGAGGATTCCCTTCAAACTGGGAGCGTGTTAGTCTGAACAACATAGTGAGATCCAGGATTTTTGTAAACGTATATTAGAGTTTAAAATCGTGCATAGGACATCTAGTTTGATGGGAAAACTGATACCCTACCACCATTTTAAGAGGTAAGAATTTTAGATATATGTAATTTGTGGAGTTGGTCCTGTGGACCCACTTGTTAGGTCTGTGTTGATTATTATTTTGGAAATACCTCTACCATTCATAGGCAGGGAACAATGGAACTGAACCATTAAAAACATATGTTTATGTTTCCATGCAATAACATTTGGAATTCAGTCTTGGAAGTCGGCACTGTGATCTAGAATCTTTTTATACTTTTACTCATCATCTCAGTACATACTTGATTTGTGCCTTTAGTGTACACTCTTGACCTCTGTAACCTCTGAAGCTAGCTGCCAATGACTTGAGATGGCCTTTGTGGTAGCGTGCTTACACTTGGAGGGCAAATGAGTGTATTGGTGCTGTAATGTCCTTCCCGGTCTGAGGCCTTGCTTGTTAAGTTTACTGTCTAGTCACATGCTGTTTCTGAACTCATTGCTCTCTGACCTGTCAACTACTATGGACTATTGCTCCATCTTTCTGCAGAGAAATGAAGGCAAGACAGCTGTATGCATTTAGGAAAGATGAGTAATATGGAAAATAGTGCATATTTGAAACTTATAACAGGCTTGTTTCCTTGTGTGTCGTTCCTCTCCCCTCTACAACACCAGTTGGTAGGTTTTGATGAGTTTTTTTTTTTTTTTTTTTGGAAAATAAAGTAATTGTAGCTTTGGCTTATGTAAGGGAGGTAGAGATTCCTGAGCCATTAGTGTTCCTGAGTCTCTTCTATTACTGCATGTGTTCAGCATCTGAATAAAATCAAACCAATTGATGGAGATGTTAGAGGGTCTGCCTGGGGAAGGGACAGCCAAGATAGTCAGATCTCAAGCCTAGCCACTCCTTGGGAAGGTTCTCTCAACTCCGAAGCTTGACAAAGATAGAAATGGGACTAGCAAGGGATGGGTTGGCACAAAGCATCACACTAGACTCAAGAGCAGAGTGTGGTCATTTTTATCTTTGATGTTTGACACTGTGCGCCACTTTATTTAGATAAATACTAAGTGCTTGTTGATTGGCTAGGGACAGAGAGGGACAGCTGGGGAAAGGCAGGAAAACAAGCATGATAATGGTGAGAGGTTGAAGTTGCAGTAAAGAGATGAAGTTTTAACAATTAGGTGGAAATCACAGGATAACCACCAAAGTTACTGCTGAAAGAAAAGGAAATACTAATTAAAAGAGAAATTTGGCAAGTAGAAAAAAATAATTCCTTGACTATGGTGCTAAAATCCAGCAAATATTATCAGGGGAAAGGCTTTGCCCAGTAGCTGGAATAATGAATAAAAAGAGTTTTCAGAGTGAAAAGAAATCAACAAGCTCTATGACTTTCTTCACGAAGGCCAATTACTGCCTCCCACCATCATTTGAGAAGGACATTCGACTCACCCATGCCAGGCTCCTAAAATAGCTTGATCATGTTTGCACTCAACTGTATTACGAGAGTGTCTTGTTATAGCCCGAGACTGTCTTGAATTGCCTAGTGACTAGGAAGCCCACTTTTTAGCTGTGTTCAGAACACTGGGTATTCTTAGCTTTTTCGCTGCATTCTTGTCTAGATACCTTGGGGATAATTTGTTGTGTTCTGATCCTGAGAGTTGATTATGTGTTCCCTCTACCGTTTTTTTGAAAGATGTAATTCACAGGAGTGTTTTCAAGGCGGAGGGTCTGCCTCTTACTATTTCATTCTGCTTTTACAATTGTGTGTGTGTGTGTGTGTGTGTGTGTGTGTGTGTGTGTGTTAAAGCTCAGAATGCAAAATTCCAGGTTGAAACAGGAAGTAGTGACTAAATTTAAGTATGTTTTCTTACTTGAGGGATTAAAACCCTTGTTTTAGAGTGCTTTGTGTTTTGGTCCTCTCTCCCAATTTAAATGGCTTTGTTGTTTCTGTTCTCTTGAGTAGTAGGAATGTCAGCTTGTGGAGACCACTAACAGCTAAGTTTCTGTCATTAGCCCACAGTGTCTGTGGATTAGAGTTTCTTTTAGATGGAGATGGATGGCTCAAGAAAATCAGAACCCTAGCCTGGTAGTGGGGAGCTTCTCATGACTTTGGAGACTTGCATGGTTTCAGTGTTCTAAAATATTTTATCCTACACCAGAATAAAAACAAAACATATAACATAAACATGTTTGAGATAAAGGCAAGGCTTTGGGTGTGGGGTATGTGTTCTTAGCCTCAGGCCAATGAGCTATCTAGAAAAGGCAAATTCAGAACAGCAGGACGTTGCCAGTATCTGTTTAAGGCTAGTATGTATGGGTGGGTCAGGGGGAGAAAGTGGCCACTTGGGCCTTCTGTTGGGGGTGATAGGGATAGTTTGAGCCTGGTGATAGAAAGCCCTGTGAGTAATCGAAAAGTCACAGAATTGTACACTGACTACGGGTAAACTGGGAGTTACATTTAAATTGGAAAAATGCCTGATGTGGCAAGCAAGCAACATACCCAATAGCACATTATACTCAAATCATATTTCTTGATTGGCATTATTCTAATGTCTACTATTAACTAATGTGGGCTTAAAAAAATGTTACATGGGCTGGAAAGATGGAATGCTTCAGTGGTTAAGAGTACTGGCTGCTCTTGCAGAAGACCCAGGTTACATCCCTAGCATCCAAACATCAGGTCTGTAACTGTAATTCCAGGGGATCTTACCCTCTCTTTTGCTGGTCACAGGTTGGAGAACAAGAGACCAAAGTTTATACCGAGATTGAACGTTGTGTGATGTTGGATATGTTTACTTACACCAGCCTTTATGGTTTCTTAAGGAAATTCATCTTAAGGTCTTAAGCTCCATCTGTGTCTCAGTGGCTTGAAAGCCAGAGCACAGTCATCCACACCCAGCTAGTTTTCTAACTTACATCCCTGGAGTGTAGAGGGAGATGAGACGTTGAGAGCTGAGAAGTGAGAGAAATCATCCTTTTTCATTCGACAAAGGTGAAATGTTTAGGGGAGGGTGAGTGAGAATGGAAACACATCTTTCAAAACAAAAATAAAGTCCACTCCTCACTGTAGTGCAGTTAAAACAGGCAGACATTCCCAGTTCTTTGCTGCCATAGCGGTTGCCACCATTTGCTGCCTCCTCTGCCACTAGCTAGGCTGCCTCTGCCCTCTCACTCACCTACTTTCTGTGGTAGGAGCAGCTGTGGAGTGGTGGGAGCTGGAGAGGAGGCAAGGAGCCTTGAGGACCACAGCAGTGCTCGTTCTTCCATCAGAGAGGAAACAAGGAGTTTACAAGCTTTCACTGAAAAGTCCGCATTGTGTGGCTTCTCATGAAATAAATACTGTGTGCCCTCACAGAGGTTGCTTGTTCCTTCCAGAAATGCTGGCAGGATTGTAAGCTTTTCATCCCTCCTGTAGCGAGGCATCACTCTGGAGCTTTTAGTGTATGATCCTGCTAAGAAGTAGGAAATGGGGCTGGTGAGATGGCTCAGCGGGTAAGAGCACCCGATTGATCTTCCGAAGGTCCTGAGTTCAAATCCCAGCAACCACATGGTGGCTCACAACCATCCGTAATGAGATCTGACTCCCTCTTCTGGAATGTCTGAAGACAGCTACAGTGTACTTACATATAATAAATAAATAAATAAATAAATATTAAAAAAAAGAAAAATTATCTTTAAAAAAAAAAAAAGAAGTAGGAAATGTTAAGAGGACATTGTTCTCAAGACACTCTCTCCAGATATTAGCGCTAAGTGCCATATATGACCACACACACACACACACACACACGCACACACATGCACACACGCACACACGTACGCACGCACGCACGCGCGTGCACACGCACACACACACATGCACACACACCCATTTATGAAATGCCTTCTGAGATTGGGAGTGTTAATGAGCTATGCCCAAGTTCAATCTTACGTCAAGGCCACCTAAAACTATAAAACTAGTCATAACTCATTCATTCTCATATAGAGCATTTGTATCATCTGGGTTTTGTGTCAGTTCCAGATAGAGCATGTGGCATTTAGCATACTGGCATTTAGAACATAAAAGAGTGACTCAGTGTTTTCTTTCCTGCCCCTTTCCCTTTCAGTCCATTCTTGAAGGTCTTTGCTTCCATCATGTGGAATTTAGAGTCCCTTTTTGCAAAGCCAGTTTTAACATCACTTTTTCTCTTTGACCTTGGGGGCTTTCTCATGCACAGGAACATGACTAATATAATGTGAGCAGCTCCCCCCGCCCCATGCTCTTTAGTTGTTCATGTCACCCAGGCCCCATTTCATTCCCTGGAGCAGTCAGTCCATTTCACAGCGAGTAGGGGGTGTGCTGTCCTGCTGCTGTGGGCATGCAGTCTGAGACTGGCTCATTCCTCCCAAGCACCGTTCTCTCGGTTGTTCCTGTATGTGTAGGTTCTGCTCCATTCACCATGCCCAAGTTGCCTCAAGAGGAATGCATTTAACAGATGTGAAGTGTGTTCAGCAGATTTTTCTCTACCCACTTGGGAAATTGTGTGTTTGAAGAAATAATTTGAACCCACCCTAGAAATAAACCTTATTATAATGTTCACTTAAGTCCTCTTCTAAATCTTCGGGGATTATTATTATTATTATTTTTATCCTTTATTGGCCTTGCTCTGCCAGTCAGTCCTCAGATGTGTCTCTGGCAAGGACATCACACTCAGGTGGAAGGACCAATAATGTCCCTCCCTTGGAACAGTTCTTAGATTCCAAATGTACTCAAAGCTAACCGGTTTTCCTTACAGAATCCTCCCATATAGCTTTCTCTAGAACTTTGGTGGAAGTCTTTCAAGTTGCACCTTGTATCATGTGTTGACTTACGTCTTTAAAGTTATGTCTTGCGGGGGAGAATTGCTCAGCGGTTAAAGACCTTGCCACAAAGCCCGATGACCTGAATTTGATTCATAGGACCCACATGGCAGAAAGAGAGACCCAAACCCTACAAGTTGTCCTTCAACCTCCAAGGGCATTTGTGCTCACACACGTATGAATATGCTCACATGCAGTAAATAAACCTAATTACAATAAATAAATAAAACAATGTCTTAGGTGGCTGACAAGATGGGTTCAATCAATAGGGACACTTGCTGCCTGAGTTCAATCCTGGGAACCCCGTGCATTAGAAACAAACGCCAGCAAACTGTTCTCCGACTGACTCCACATGTATACGTAAACTGTGGAATGCCTGCACATGCACATACGTAAAAGAAACAATAACACTGGAAAGAGTTGTGTCTTAAGATGCAGATATATTCCTGTGATACCAGTACTTGGTGAGGATAAGGATCAAAACCCCCTGTGTACCTTTCCTGGTGATATGTGACTCAGTACCTGTGTCAGGGCCTAAGTTCATCTCCAGTACTAGTAAAATAAAATCAAGTCTCAGTTCTTTTTCTTTCTCTGGGGGTGGGGGTGGGGGGGCGGATTTCATGTAAGATGTTTTTGTTGTTCCCAAAGATTACTCTGTAGGCATCAAATTGTCTTTAAAAATATTTTAAACATTTTCCAGGAAAATTGTTTCTAATGTATTTGTTCTCCCACCTTATTAAAAAAGATAGAAACAATCTGTTAAAGAAGACTTGAAGTCATCATTATGAGAGTCAGCTAACAAATGCTGTTATAATGCAATAATGCCCTTAGGGCTCTTTGAAGTATGAGGGACTATGCGCCCCTAAGCTAAGTGGCCCAGACTGTTCTGCTGCTGTCGCTTCTGCCTTCCTTTTCAGCTGTCACTTCTGCTGTCATTGATTTTGGTCCACTCTTTGTCCCTTTTAAACCCAGGGCAGAACTGAATGTCTAGAAGTCAGATGGCCGAGTTGGTTAAATATGCAACTGAAGTATTTGTGTGCAAAAGAAAAGGCTGTGTCCCAGAGGGTGGCTTCAGACTTCTACAGTAAATTTCACAGGCTGAATGTTTCTTTTGCCCCCTTTTCTCTGGGGAGGGGTGTTGAAGGGGGTGAAACTAAGGCTTGCTTTGTGTGGTGGTTCATCCCCAAATATGAATTGATGCTAAGTGAGACATTGCTATAGTTTCTGTGTTGTTTGCTAAGTACCTGTAACATAGCAGGGGGCAATGCAAAGAGTAGCTTACTTAATCAAAAGAGGTCATATTCTTATTTTCCCATACTGAACCTTAGTTTCTTTCTGTGTACCTTTTATAGCGTGTTTGTTTGTTTGTTTGTTTGTTTGCTTGTTTGGAGGAAATCATCAGTGACCCACTCTTTTTCTTGAACCTCCGAATTTCCTTTCTCTCTTAAGCCTTTAAGGAAAGTTCAGTTATAATACACACTAAGCTGTGTATTATATTATATAAGCCTTTTGTTATGTTTTTAGCATTCTTCATAAACTGTCCTTAATCTGTATACTCTCCTTGCTCCACCTGTTCCATTGCCTGAAGCTTATAAGTGAACAGGAATTTTTCCCCTTCGCTAACATTCTGGATTCTCTCTTCCTCTTAAAGCTTTTATTGTGCAAGTGTGTAGTGATTTCAGCTTTCTTGTAAAGTTCCCCAGCCTGCTTGATATGGAAATGAGTGCTACTGGTTTCTACTTCCCAGGATCCCTTCTGGAGCCCTTCTTAGGAATAGGAATCACATTGACAAGCACCAGTCTCTTGGGCACAGTGGCTGTTTGTAAAGTCAGCCTACCCATGTTGGCCAAAACAATTTCACCCTTGAGTTACCTCCAAACTGGCTGGTGGACACCATCTGGTCCCAGTGATTTATCTCCTCCTGCTTGGGTGACTAGATGCAGAGCATCATGGATACCACGATTTGATCTAGTACCTCTGACCCGCTCAGTTCAGTGTTCTGGTTAGAGAATGTGAGTCTCCTTAGAAGACAAAGAAGTCATTCAGTCACTTGACCATCTCCTTTCTAGCCCTGTGACTGTGATGAAGTGGTTTCTCTAAATGGCTTCCTCCCTTTGATACAGAGAGAGAGAGAGAGAGAGAGAGAGAGAGAGAGAGAGAGAGAGAGAGAGAGAGAGAGAGAGACAGAGAGAGAGAGAGACACTCTTACTGTGGGCTTTGGAATCTCTGTAGAAATTGCTCTTGTCAAGTTTTGATTTTGTGTTTAATTTGCTAGGCCTTCTGGGTTTTTTTCTATCCCTAATCTGAAGTAGGTTTTTTGTTTTTTATTAAAACAAAAACATAACTGCTTCTGTCTTTTTCTAAAAAGTAACTTTAACATTTATTAACTTCTCTCTCTCTCTCTCTCTCTCTCTCTCTCTCTGTAGATCAAAGAGCAGTTTGCTGGCATAGGTTCTTTTTCTACCATGTGGGTCTCAGATCTAACTAAAGTTGTCAGGCTTGGCAGCAATTACCTTTACCCACTGAGTCATCTCATTGGCCTGTCTTCTGCTTTGCAAACATTGAAGGTTCTGTTCTTTCTCCACTCTATACCTTTAACTCCTATGTACTTAGCAATCCTTAAACCCAATGCCTTGCGTATATATCCCCATATGTATGTATGTGTATATATATATATATATATTTCGAAGATTTATTTTTATTACATTTTAGTTATGTGTAAATGCAAGTAGGGTAGGTTACGTGCACATGAGAATCCAGAAGAAGGTTTAGAGTCCCCTGGAGCTTTTGCTTTTCTCCTGTTATATTGTTGAATTTAATAATGCTGTAATTACAATCACACACCTGTTTATCCAGTTTCTTGGTGCCCTAAATCCTATATACTATTGGGATCAAGGCCAACGTACCACTGAGGTCACCTGCCTTTGTATACAAATATGAATCTTAGGCACAAATGGGAAAGGGTAAGGGAAGGAAATAAATGTATAGTACCAGGCTAAAACTAAATAGAAGCACATCACTTTGACAGAGATATTTAAGACAAAAAGAGACTATAAGGAAATGATCAGGCAGTAAGCTGACAGATGTTCTGAGGTCCATAAACTCTCGTCAGCAACATCAAAAAAAGAGGGGGGGGTGGGTTAAAAAAAAGGGTGCTTAAATGCTAACCAATTGTGTGGAGAGCTGTCATTTCCATCTTTGTTCTCTCTTCCTTTGATGTGATAAGGAACAAACTCGCTTCATCTCGGGGTGTTTTATTTATTTATATTTTTAGTTTTCATTTGACATACACTTATCCTTAGTAGACAGTCTGAATTTTTCCATCACCTGTTTTGCTTTTACCTCACAGAACAGAACGCTCTTTCAACAAAATGACTGCTATTAGGAAGAGTGGTCATTAGTCGGAGCAGTGTAGTAGGTACATTTTTTGCATGCAAAATTTAAAAGGTCATGTCCGTATTTAAATAAAATAACAGGAGTGTCCTTTTTCAATCTCTTTCATTTTATTTATGAGTAAGAATATGCTAAGATACAAAGCAAAAGTATATAGAAATACTTGGATATTGACACAAAATTTATCTCATAATATATGAGATCAGACTATGAACTTGCTGATACAAGTAAACTTTTAATACTTTTTTCTTATTTAATTTCCAAATTTATAACAGACATTTTTTAAAACCAAAAATTCTATAGCCTATATTTCATAAAGGAACAGTTTTGTTTTTGAATAAAGTGAAATTATTGGTTAGCTTGTCATTAAAAATGAGTGCTTTGAGGGTTAGAGAGAGAGAGCTCAATGGCAAAAAGTGTTGATTGTTCTTTCGAAGGACCCAGGTTTGCTTCCCAGCACCCACATCAGATGGTTCACAGCTGTCTATAACACACACTCCATGACATCCCTGGCCTCTAGAGAATACTTAAGCAAATTTCAGCATGTGAGCATGTCACACACACACACACACACACACACACACACACACACTGAAATGTGTAGCAAAAACAGGGAGCTGGAGAGATGACTCAGTGGTTAAGAGCACTGGTTGCTCTTCCAGAGGTCCTTAATTTAGTTCCCAGCAACCACATGGTAGCTCAGGATCTGATGCCCTCTACTAAGGTTCTGGTGTACCTGCAGAGAGAGCATTCATATAAATAAATGTGTTTTTTTTTTTTAGAATATACCTAAACAAATCTTTTTTTTTAAAGATTTATTAATTTATTATATGTAAGTACACTGTAGCTGTCTTCAGACACACCAGAAGAGGGCATCAGGTCTTGTTACGGATGGTTGTGAGCCACCATGTGGTTGCTGGGATTTGAACTCTGCACCTTTGGATGAGCAGTCGGGTGTTCTTACCCACTGAGCCATCTCACCAGCCCTAAACAAATCTTTAAAAATAAGCACTTTTAAGGCTACTGATACTAAGACACAAACATATTTTCATCAGTTAAATAACCAGAACCCAGAAGCTAAAAGGAGAAACCTATAGTGTAGTATCTTCTGATGTTGCTGTTCATAACATGGAACCTAGGGCCTTCTCCTGTTAGACGGTTCCTGTATCCCTGAGGTGCACATCCTGTGGATACTATCGACTTAGAGACTATAAACCTTTAATGCTTCCAACAGCTTTCCAAAGTAGGCTGTGGTCTTTTTCCCAAGTCATACCTGCTAAGCAACAGAATCAAGCCTACACTCAAGCCTTGATGCTTCTTGTAACACATGGCTTAATGAATACACTCGCAGAAATTTAGCCAGGTTTTTAATTTGGTTCTAACAAATGCACTATATGTAGTTTACTTCTTGAGCAGCTATCCCTGGGCTACTGACATGTTAATTCAGGCTGGTGAGATGGCTGGGAGGAGGTAAGGGCATTTCCTGCCTGATATTCTCAGTCTCCAGACTCTACACAACGGAAGGAGAGAGTCAACATCCTCAAGTTGCCCTCTGGCCTCCAGAGATGTAGACCCAAAGCATGCACACATCCATTTACATACACACAGGCATTAAGTAAATAAACAAGTATAAAAAGAAATAGCACATGCATGCTATTAGAATTTTAACTGCTAAGCAAAAAAAAAAAAAAGTTTCGTTTTACTTCTAGGGATAGAACTAAAGGCCTCACATGTGCCAAGCACGTGTTTTGCTCCTGCTTTGTCTTGCCCAGGCTTTCTCTGTGTAGCCGTGGCTATCCTGGAACTCACTCTGTAGACCAGGCTGACCTCAAACTCATAGATCCGCCTGCCTTTGCCTACTGAGTGCTGGGATTAAAGGCGTGCGCCACCACTACTACTGTGCTCGCTCAGCCTGAAATATTTTTTTCAGGCATAGGCTGATTAGTTACTTTTCTCACTGTTGTGGCAAGAATACTAGACAAGCCTTTTTCTTTCTTTCTTTCTTTCTTTCTTTCTTTCTTTCTTTCTTTCTTTCTTTCTTTCTTTCTTTCTTTCTTTCTTTCTTTCTTTCTTTCTTTCTTCT
>NC_034613.1:42559877-42618318 GCF_900095145.1 Mus pahari | reverse complement strand
TGTCTTCAGACACTCCAGAAGAGGGCGTCAAATCTTGTTACGGATGGTTATGAGCCACCATGTGGTTGCTGGGATTTGAACTCTGGACCTTTGGAAGAGTAGTCGGGTGCTCTTACCCACTGAGCCATCTCACCAGCCCCCTGCCTCTGTTTTTCTAGTCCCAGAGTTATAATGGTTTATTTCTAAGTTTATCTGTTTATATTGATGTACTATTAACCTGGTAGAGTAGTTGGTAAAGTCCGTCTCATTGCTATATACTCTGAGGAAGGCTAGCTTTATAAAGGATGGGTGTTTCATTAGCTCATAGTTGTAGAGATTCAACGGTAATGGTGCTGGTGTCAGCTTTGCTCTTCCAAAGACTTCTTGAAGATGGTGTCACAGAAGGGGGAGGAGCTTGTATAGGATGAAGAACTTGCTTCTCATAGGAAGCCAGAGATGCTGGGCTTCCACATTCTCTCCAGAGAGTCTACCCAAGTGACTTCCTACTAGGCTTTTTACAGGTTCACCCCAACTGTGCCACAATTGCAAGCAAGTCTCCAACATATGAGCCCTATGAGACCTCATACCATATCTAGACCATAGCAGCTAACTGGTATTTATATTGGGCTATGTTCATTGTCATATATTAAAAAGTAGAACCAAAAGCATAAACATGTTTTTCATATAACCTAGTTGAGCCCACTCTGTTTTGTGCATTCAGTTTATAAAACCCAAGGCTCATAATGCTGGACATGTATAGTTTTGTCTCAGCTTTTAAAATGGTTTTACTACCCTACATTGAAATTGAGCAAATTGGATGTGGTAAATGCAGATACTTCTGTAATACTGCATACAATTTAGAATTGTGCTATTTTGGCTTAGTATTAAAACACAAGGTCAGATTGATTCAAAATGTGACATGGGACATTTATACTTCTAGTTAGTATTTCTTTTAACACTATACTGCAGTGTTGGCACGTTCTAGCAGATAAGTGTGGCATTGGCAAGTATTAGCTTTAATATGAGGCCAGGGTTTAGTTCAGTTGTTATTTATTCTCATCCGTGAAGGCAGATTCTAAAAATTGTTCCTTCTTGGTTACCATGGGATCAGAGGAACTACACAGAGGAGGTCACTTCATTTCTTATTTTCTTTGAAGTACTTTTAAGTATATTCTTAAAATATATCTTGAATGACATACCATTATTCATTTCCACATAGGATAAAAGATATTCAAGGAGAGGAAAAAAAAAAACAAGTGTATTAAATGACTTATGCTTTTCTGACAGAAGGGTCTGCTACAAAAGGTGGTCCTTGAATTTTCCGAATGAGGTTGTATTTATTACCCTTCTTCTCTAGGAAGGGTCATTTTAATAATTTTTGCTATCACATCAAAGACTCTTCATGATAATTATGTTCAATAATTGCAGTAGTAATGCTGTGTGCCATCTGCAGGCTCTGTGTAATGGAAACCAGGGAGAAAAACAGATCCCTGTGCTTGGTGGAAGTTATCATGGAACCCAAGGCTTTGGTGCCAGGTCACCATTTGCATCAGTTGGAGATGACTTTCCCGTTACTGGTAGTACTAGGCTGTGTATTTCCCTTTTCCTTCTCTCTCTCTTGGCACACCCCAGCCATTTCTTTCTCACTTATTTCTGTCTCTTAGTGACTGCAGTCCTGAACTACCTACTTTCCACAATCATAGCTCATCCTAAATTGACAAAGGGCCAGCCACATTCTGGAAGTGGTAGGTAATTGGAATGTCTTTGTGTTCAAATGATGAGAACAATAATTGCTTTATGAATTAATAGTTGACACATGACCCCCAAAATTTATGGCACCCAAGTTGGTAGCTTAGAGGAATACTACCAGCATGCACTCACTCTGTTGTTCTGAGCCATAGAAAATTGCCTGATAGTCTGAGTTTGTGAGCAGTGGGTCTCAAGCTTGTCTTTTGGCTTGATTTCTCAAGTACCCTTGTCTCCATTAGATCCTCTGGCAGACACCACCATTCTGCAGCATTCTGTCAGCCCCTCTCCCTTCATCTCTGACCAAATAGGAATGGAAACACACAGTCCTTCATTTTTGGTTACCTGACAGTCATATAGTAAAGAGAACAAGGACACTCTCTGTATATTTGCACTGTCTCTATGGTTGTATAGCAACTGAGGAGCCCCAGCCTGGTTATATGTGTATCTGAAGGTTGCCAGAAATTAAGCAGATCTGTAGGGACTTGAATGTAGAGCAAATGAGTGTTTGTCTTTGTTCCCTATAATTTCTGTTTTCTTAAAAACCTATTGATGATGATGGTGATGATGGAGGAGGAGGATGTGGAATCCAGGGTCTTGTGTGTGTACATATACTAGGAAAGTGACCTACCACTAAACTATATCTCTAGCCAATGTGAAATCAGTTTTTCATGTAAGTAAACACATTAATTTAACAATCAAAGGTCTGCCTTCAGATATTACTTTTCATTTTCTCAAGATAGGATCTCATGATGAAGCCCTAGCTGGCCTGCCACTTACTATGTAGACTAAGTTCCCCTTAAACTCAACTGAGGGCCTATGTCTCTGCTTCTCAATTGCTGGGATTAAAGACATGCACCATGTGTAGCTGTATTTTTGTTTCCATGGGACTTTGGAAACAGAAAAATGGTAGGTAGCTGCTATTTCCTCTTTGTAGATGAATTGGATAAGACATCCTTACATTTGTCTTAAGATATCCTTTTATTTGAACATTACAGGTCTTAGAAAAAAACAATGGCCATTTCTGGAGTGGTAGAGAGGGTATAGTAAGCAAACATATAGTATTACAAACAGAAAATGGACAGATTTGTGTCTTTCTACAATATCAATATTAATTGAATAATAAATATATAAACAACATCAATTTAATTGCCTTTAATATCTTAAATTTTCTAATTTTCAAATTTTATTTGCTACTCATGGATATAGACAATTTTAATCAGATCACATTGCACATCACACAATTACATATAAATACACATCAACATATATGTTACAGAGAAGATGAAAGTGGCAGGAGGCAGAGACAGAGAGATGATACACATGCAAAGTAAGGTCTCTGGAGTGTACAGAGCTAGCAGATGCAGAACTGAGGGTCAGGCAGTTTCAAATGTCCATTTGCTTTGTTCTGATTTAGTTATTGTTTGAGACAAGGTCCCTTGGAGCCCAATCTAGCTTCTAACTCTGTTATCATAACTCTATGAAACTGGCCTAAACTCTTGATTATCTGTTTTCTGTGCAATGGTATTGTTTATAGGTGTGTATCACCACACATGGCTTTTAGGTTCCTAAGTAGGCTATATGTCATGGAGAGAGAAACTGTACTTGAGTTACGTGCATTCTGAGGATAGAAATGGATGTGTTTCTGTTCCAGTTTTCCTAGGGGAGTTTCATGACAAATCATCAGGTAATGAATGGGCCAGTGTGCTTAGTTCACATCTCATTCTTGGGGTATTGTTGCTTGTATAGTCCAAGGTCAGGGGACTAGTATTTCATCCATCTGGTATGATTGATAAGCCTGCATCTCCAGTGTTTCTGCTAAGATTAGATAATATTCATAGGTTTATTTACTGCTTTAGTAAATTAATGTTTCATGGTACACTGACAATTGGTGGTTCTTAACTCAATAAGATGTACAGCCATACTCCCTTGGCCAATATGCCAAGTACAGTGTAGCAACTGAGGTCAAGGCTGTGCCTTTACAAAATGGAGTAACTTAAGGTGTGGCACAGCGTGAAAGCTATTGCTTTGGACGACTTGTAGTAACCCGGACCGTGTACTCTGTCATTCTCAGAGTGGTTGTGTGGCAGTCAGCCTTCTGTGTGGAGCAAAGGGATATCTGCCATGTTTGCATGTGGCTATCTCTTCTTTTTGCTTTCCCTGGGGTCATATGTGATTGCACAAGAGATCTGCTGGGTGCCGAGAAAGGTTATGTTACTAATGGCCAGACTTCTTTGACTTGAGGAACTTCCTTGACACGTTGAGCTTAGCCCTCTATCTGTCACCTTTCAGAAATGGACCTACCAAGGCTTTAGTCTGGTATGATTGATAAGGCCCGTGTCTCTGGTGTTTCTGCAACCGTGACTTGTGGCTTGGAGATGACAGTTGAGATACACTATTGAGCAACAAAGAAAAAAGTCGTAGCCAGGGGTGTTTCCTCTTTAGGCCACTTGGTGTTTGTTGTTGAGGCTAGAACAGATGCGAGCAACCTTGGGAGTGTCTGTTTTCTGCACTGTCTTTGACTCATCCTCTACAGAAGGAAACCTTGGAGATTGGGATGGAGGATAAAGGCGAAAAAGTTTAGAAGAGAAACAGACTCAGAGAAAGTTGTGAGAAGCTTAATTTCATAGGCATTTGTAACAACATCCTTTCAAGGATTTCAAGATCACATGGGGCTCTTTCAGATCACTGTAAGGTTCTGAAATCCATAGATGAATTTGGAATTGGATGTCATCAGACTTTCTGTTCAATGAGTCCAGAGTAGTATTACAAATCAATTAGGATTTGAATGAGATTCAACAAAGCATGTGTCCTTGCCTCAGAGAATCAGTGTCAGGAAAAGTCTTTCTTTACTGCCTCTAGTTACCCCTCAGGGCCCCAACATGTTTCCTTTGATACTTTTAGTAACACTGTTGAGGGCATATCTGTTGGAGTCTTGGAGAGGTTTGGT
Source organism: Mus pahari (assembly GCF_900095145.1). Taxonomy (NCBI): domain Eukaryota; kingdom Metazoa; phylum Chordata; class Mammalia; order Rodentia; family Muridae; genus Mus; species Mus pahari. Next base: position 42,613,643 of record NC_034613.1, on the reverse strand, counting down.
GAAATTCTAGTATTGCTCTTTCATATTGTTGTTGTGAGTGTTGACTGCTGTCCCTAGCATTGAGTCCTAGAGGTAGGGGTTGTAAGTGTGCAAAATGGATGAGGGCAAACCATTTGACATGCAGGTATTCAGATAGGGCTGGGTGCAGTGATAAATATCTGTGGTTCCAGAGTTTCTGAGTTGAGATATGAAGTGGGCACAAAAGAATTCCAGTAAACAGTAAACATTGCACACATACACTCCTAGAGCACAGGTGTGAATGTGCACGCACATGCTCACCTGCACACACACACAACGAGGGTGATCTAGATGCTCACACAATACAATGCCAACAAAATAGCCCAGCATAGCTCAATCATTATGTATTGTAGTCCATTCACTCTGGTTTGGCATAGGTCAGTTTGCAGTTCAAATGGGGATCTAAGACCCTTAGTATTTTAAGTTCATAATGAACTTGTCATTTAACAAGTAATAAGCAGCCTGTTTGGTCTCAATGTGGAGTAACATTTAAAACTGTTAGGAACTCAACAAAATGAAGGGTGGACTTTTAAACTAACAGCACTATTTCTCTCTCTCTCTCTCTCTCTCTCTCTCTCTCTCTCTCTCTCTCTCTCTTTCTCTCTCTCTGACACAACACACAAAAGCGATTCTTAGTGAAATATAATAAAGCTGATTGCAGAAATGTGTGTTTCTCATTTTCCTCCTTCTCTTAACTTGCAGGATTAGTAGACTTAAGAATAATCGGCAGTCATAAAACTTCCAGAGCTGTATTTTGGCAAGGTTTTTGAAAAATGCTAACTAGCTGCGTTTCTCCTACTGATTGGTAGGTGATCTCAAATCATACATCTGCATAATGACTGTAATTTCTGTGCTTTATTATTGAAGTTTAGGTCAAATGACTTCAGGCTTTCAATGTGCATAGCACGTTATATGCAGTAATTTCCCTCCTTTTTGGAAGCAGGGCGGATGGATTAATGTATCCGTTCCTCCACCTCCTGGGATTATTAAAAACCTCTGGGATTTGCTTTCTTTGTTTCCATGAAGCCGACCATTGTGTGTTCCCCTGGGGTTTCTTAGGTGGCCTGGAAAGGCTAAACTTGTATAACAACCTGTATTTTAGCTTGCTTTGTAGCTACTTAGCCCATCTAGAAAGTGAACTGAAACTATTTTGGTATGCTTTAGACCAACAGCAAGGAATTGTTTTATGTTCACAACAAATAAAAATTAGAAAACGGGTAAGGTAGCAATTGAGAGATTAGGAAAATTGCCCCAGCAAATAATAGCTTAATGTAGCTTTCTAATATTAGAATTACACCAGTATTGGTCTTTTTAAAAAGCATGTTGAAAGTCATAATCATGGCCCTGGCCCTCTGCCTGCCACATGTATTTATCATTGATGGTTTATTTTAAAGCCAAAGTTTACTCTTCTCAAATTTAACTTTTCATTTTAGCAGATAATAGAGTGATTTTTAGATATCCTTTTCCCATGTGTCTTCTTATTAATACCTGTCCTCAGTGTAGTACATTTGTCCCAACTCATGAGTTAGTACTGATGCATTGCTCTTGACTCAGACCCACACTTCCTTCACACATTTGTAGTGGCTTGTAATATGCTGGCTATTGTGCCTCTTTCACCAAGATCAACTGTAATCACTCTAGAAAGAAACTACACACTCTTTAATCATAGATCCCCCTTTCTCCTCACCCCCAGATCCCTTCTTAAATAACTGCTAATATATTTTCTATGTCTAGATTTGCTGCTGTTAAACATTTCTTACAAATGGAATTTTGTGTGGACTTTTTAAGAGGCCCCTTTTACTTGGCAGTGTGTGAGCCTCAGTCAGGTTTTAACATATATCTGAATTTTACTTGTTCTTATGTTTGGATAATTTTCTTTTATACAGATAGACTGTATTTTGTTGACCCCTTCCTCTGTTGATAATAATTAGGTTATTACTGGTAGTGCTGCTTTGAATAACAACACAATAATTTGTGACTTTTCTTAAATTTTTCCCAGTGTCCGTTTCACCTTGGACATTATATTATGTTGTATCATGTTTCCTTAGCACTCAAGGTTTTGGTGTTTCTGTTTTATTTCTCCCTCCCTCCCTCCCTCTTTTTTTTTTTTTTTTTGCTGCCATAGATGGGGTTCATAGTTCATGGGTGTTCTATACTGGGTACACATCCAGTCCAAGACTTTGCTTTATTGCTTAAAAAATAAAAAGCTTAAAACCCTATTTTTTAAAAAAAAAAACCTATGAGTTTCATCATGATGTCTTCTTACATCCAGCCCTGTGCTTTGCTTGGATCTATCCCCTTCTCATTAATCCCTTTGTTCCTAATAGTCCTCATTGTAAAACCTAGATATCCTTAAAACATCTAGATTATGTAAGGAACTGTCTCTGGCGTAGTTCCCTTAACATAATGATCTTCATGTTTGTTCATTTCTCTGCAAATCACATAATTTTGTTCTTTGTGGCTGAAGAGAAACATCATAGTGTGTGTACACCATATTGTCTTATCCATATAACCAATTCCGTATCTTGACTTTGCTTCTGGTGCCCCCCCCCACACCTTTTTTTTTTTTTTTTTTCGAGACAGGGTTTCTCTGTGTAGCCCTAGCTGTCCTGGAACTCACTTTGTAGACCAGGCTGGCCTCGAACTCAGAAATCTGCCTGCCTCTGCCTCTGCCTCCCGAGTGCTGGGATTAAAGGCATGTGCCACCATGCCCGGCGCTTCTGGTGCCTTTTAAATGATTGTACTTGATTGCTATCTTCGTGGTCATATATATGCATTACTCAACTATTGGGTATGGTTTTTCCTCCACATTTCTATCTTGTGTCAAAATAACTCTTTTGTCACCTAGTACAAGTTGTCAGAAATGTGACTATATCTAGATTGTTGGCTGATTGGATTTTGTTGGTATACACCTGTAATCTTAGTACTTGAGAGACAGAAACACTAGGATCAGTAGTTCAAGGTAATCCTTGGTGATACAGTTAGAGGCCAGCTTTGGCTGTATAAGACCCCTTTTAACACCCAGATCAGCAATAACACACACACACACACACACACACACACACACACACACACACACACACCTTTCTAAAGAACTTTATATCTCATGGGAAACAGTGTTTCTTTGAGAAACTGGTGCAAACTCACTGCCTCTTAACATTTACACTTAAAATCTATCCCATTTGTTCTCAATGCATTTCTTACCCTTAACATTCAGTTTGTACCTTCTTTTCCAAGTGTGTTTGAACAGGCACTTTGCCTATGAATAGAGAATGTGTGCTTTCCCAATCACATGGTGTGAGCCAACGGTTTCTTCTCCGTTTAAGAACCCAAATTCTGTGGCTCATTGGTTAAGAGCACTGACTGCTCTTTCTTTCTTTCTTTCTTTAAATAATTTTATTAGATATTTTCTTCATTTACATTTCCAATGCTATTCCGAATGTCCCCTACTCTTTCAGAGGACCCTGGTTCAATTCCCAGCACCCACATAACAGCTCCCAGCTGTCTGCAACTTCTGTTCCAGGGGATCTGACATACATGCAGTCAAAATACCAGTGTACAAAGAACTAAGTAAAGAACTCAACTACTATTTACAGCATGTTCCATGGGAAGCTGATTTGGGAGCATCTGAGAATAACTGAACATTCTATGCACGCACTTGTGCATCAATGCCAGTCTTTCGTAAGAGGAGTAGAAAACAGATAAGTAAGAGAAAGAACGTTTCTTCTACAGACTGTTCACTTCAAGTTGCTGTTACTCTGTTACAAGACTGAAGAAATTGCTAATATTCAATGCTTTCTTTTCAAAACATTGATTTCAACGGCCTTAAAAAAAAAACCAATAAACACTCAGCAAGATTTCATAGTAATTTCTTATGATTGTCTTTGGCTTTGAAAACTAAGGCATTTATATTAAGACCAAAGAGAAATTACATAGAGCTGGTATGATTAAAAAAGTTTGGCTCTTTCGAGTGATTTATTTATTTATTTTTTAATGCTGTAGAGTTAAGCTTTAAAAGCATGGTTCATTGAATCTCAATTCAAGCCTCCTAGGACAGGGCTGGGCCACAATAGGAAAAAAAAGGAATCAAGGGCCAGGTACAAAGAGTAACTTCATTTAGTTGCTTCCTTAGAAAATCAAGAAAGTATTCAGCTCACCTGCTTTTTAAACGAAGAACAAGAAACTCTGAACAAGTACTACAAAGGAAAAAAAAATCAGCTTTTCTGTAATACATGCAGCTAAATAAGTGGGGTGTGGTAAAAAGAACAATAGGCAGAGTGAAGGCAGGGTGAACGTGTTAAAGCAATGTATGTACATATGGATGTGTATGCAGGATTGTGGGAGGAGGAGATGGAATTGGGGAAATGGTAGCATATGGGACGAATGACAGTTGGAGATCCTAGCTCCTATTTGTCTGGAAACTACTTGAATTCAGAAGCCTGTCTATCTTTTTTGTTATTGTTTTTTTGTTTTTGGTGGTGGTAGTGGTAATGAACAATGCCGACTGTAGTTTTGGGAATATGTATCCAGTAATGATTCTTTTTTTTTTTTTAAATTACATTTATTTCCATTTATATGTATGTTTTTGCCTGCACATATGAATGTGTGCCACATGCCTAGTACCCACAGAGGTCAGAAGAAGGTGTCAGATATCTTGGAACTGGAGTTAGAGGTAGGTGTGAGCCACCACGTGAGTGCTGGGAACTGAACCTTGGCCCTCTGCAAGAACAGTCAGTGCTCTGAACCACTCAGCCACCTCTCCAGCCCCAGTGATGATTCCTTATGCAAGATGTAATGAGAATTGCATGAGACTCTAATATACATTGCTTGCATCTAGTGCTATCTCCCACTGACAGGTCTCTTTCCCAAATCAGCTCATTTGTGGCTGTGCTCTTGTAGCCTAAAGGAGTTATAACATCTTTTAAAAATGAGAAATGTATAAAAGGAGGTCTTCAGGAAGAACAGGCATATCTCACTGACCACAGCAAACATGTGAGCGAAAACCATTCATATGTGCTCTGCCTTCCAGATAAGGCATTTTGCTGATTAAGGTATAATTAGTCAGTTTTTTCTTTTTTGTTTTGTTTTGATTTGTTTTACATTTTCATCTCTTTTGTATAGGGGATTGATCCCAGAGCCATGCTAGGTAAACATTCTACCAGTGAGCCACATCCCTGACCATGAGATACTCAAGTTGAGGAGATCATACAATGACTGATAAGGGAAAAGAATACAGTGGGGAGCATGAGAAGGACAGACTTGTGTCAGGCAATGAGTTTGCATTTTGCCATTCTCAAAGAAACTGATTGCTTCAGAGTTATGAAGAGAGTTATTCATAAAGGAAATGCAGATATCTATTTTGTTGCTACATTGGGAAAGGGGAGTTAAAATGGGTCTCACACAGTCCAAGCTGCTCTCTAGCTCATTATGGCACCAAGGATGATGCTGTTCTAGAGGACCCATGGTTCAATTCCCAATACCCACACAGAGGCTCACAAATAGCTGTAACCCCAGTTCTAGGGTATCTAGTGCTTTTGGAGGGACCTTCTGCAGGCACCTGGCACATACATGCTACACAGGCCCATATGCAGACAAACCACTTAGACACATTGAAAAAATTTAAAAGTACTCAGTTTTATAAGACACATAAGCATCTGAAAGATGGCTCAGTGAATAAAGATAATACCAAGACACACACACACACACACACACAGCCCAAGACACTAAATAAATAAAGTTAAAACTTCTTTTTAAATGAGCCTTGTTGCTCCAGTGAGTTCTCCAAGATTCCTATTGGAACACATCTATAATTCAAATGCGCAAGACTGTGGCCCTTTCCCTCCTTGTTCTCAGCAGCATTAACTGTTCTGTCCCTTAATCCTCAGACGCCTCAGTATGGTCTTGGGGTTTAATTTACAACTATGTTTTAGATTATACATTTCTTAGAGCTTTTGGCCAAAATGTTAACTTAAAATTTTTTTAGCTTAAAATTTCAAGGAGTGCTGTTTATAAATGGAGACAGAGTGTTGTACAGAAGGCTATATTGTCCAAAGAATTAGTATTGTAAGAATGAGATTTCTCAGAGGAAGATGACATTGGCAATGAACACATCCATGAGTCTACCTTGTTGCACTCCTTTACACAAGGCACAAGCCTTTCTTACTAGTTAGCTGAGTCTTCCTGGAAAGATTGAACATGAAGGTACATGAGTAGTTGACTTTATTAGGCATTGCCCAAACTAATGTGCTCTCCACTGTTCAAGTATAAGCAGGCCCTCGAAAGGTCCTGTTGAAGGTCTTGGTGGATGTCAGGAGGGTGGAGTGTGTGGGCTTTTATACTTCTTTCTGTAAACATTCAGCAAGGTTACTGGTAAAGCTGGAAGGGTGTGTTGTGTCCTCAGTGTAAAAAGAGTCCTGGAGGCAGATTTGAATTTCCCAATTGTTTTCATCGGAGAAGAAGGTTCCTTCCCAATTTCTCACTGTGCTCTGCCTTCAAGATGCGCGTGTGCGTGTGCATGTGCTTTTGTGTGTGTGTGTGTGTGTGAGAGAGAGAGAGAGACAGAGACAGAGACAGAGACAGAGAGACTCCCACACACATGCCAATTGCTGAAGAAAGGGGTCTTTTGCTTTGGTAAGTTTCATAGCACTCAGTAATTCAATACATTATCCATTTTACTTGTGTGCAACTGCTAAGATTGGATAGACAACTGGACACGAAGTTGTCTTCAATCCCAACATTTTGGAGGCAGATCAATTTGAGGCTAGCATGATGACTTCCAGGTCATCCAGAGCCACGCGAATACCCTGTCTTGAAAAGTAGATTGGATTGATATGGCTATTTTTCCAGACTCCTGATAATTTATTTTTGCCTTGAAAATTTTATACATGCCCAGTGGGATATTGTAAGGGCTTGAGAGTTAGCTAGACCAGGCTGGCTTTGAACAGAGACCTGTCTGCCTCTGCCTTGAGTACTGGAATGATAAAAGTATAGCACTACATACTTGTGGGCCTTTATACTGTTTTATGTGTTTAGACTAATAGAGGAACCTTCAAGCTTAAGAGCAGCAGACAGCAGGCTATCTTTGTTAATTAAGTGTTCTGATACCAACAACCTGTAATGAGGGGGGTTTGTTTTGGTTTTAAGGAAGGGGTTTCCATGAATCTGAACCTTCGCAACCATAGCCATTGCTTTTCTTTTACTAATGAGATCTGAGATATTCTATAACCTCAGCTCTAAATTCTGCTTCACAATCTTTAAATCGTTTTTCCACTCTTAGTAGAATTATCTATTATCCAAGGCTTTTAGAAATCACTAAAGAAACAATAGTTTCTAGATGGAGATTTGAAGATTGTCCTTTAATGTTGTACACTTTTTAAAAAGTAGCAACAATCTCCATAACTTTTAATTGCAAATAATGACCAGGAATATCTCTATTTCTCTATCTCTTCATTTCTGTATCTATCTCAGTCTATGTATGTGTGTATGTATCTATCCTAAGTATATAATTATTTGTATCTATGCATTAATAGTCTAGTGTTAATCAGCTGATATGCCAACACTATTTTATATTCAGATCCCCTGCCCAACCTCAACATTCCCTTTGTGTCTGTGTTAGGAAAGGACTTGTTTCATCAAAGTACACAAAGCCAAGCCAATAGAAAGATACATTTGTCATTCTGTGGCCCTTGGCTTCTTCAACACGCCATTGTGAAGTTCCCATGTCTTCAGGGGACACATTCCTGAGATTTCATTTTGAGATGAAGTCTCCCCCTGTTATCCTCACCCCCTCTAGTAGTTGGGACACTTCAGGCTCAGAACCACATTCCTGAGATCTTGATTCTTTTCAGATCCTTCTTTGTTTTATGTAAAGTAGACAACAATAACAGAACATTGCAATAAGTCTTGGTGAAGGTGTTTACAGTTTGAATAAATCTGTAAATATTGAAATGACTCAAGTCATAATACCTGATGTAGCTTAAATTTGAGCTCCACTATACCTGTTTGGTCATTGTGAGGGATGAAGCTTTGGTTTCTTCAAAGCATAGTTTTCATTTGGTGGCTAAGGAGAACAAAGAGGAGAAGCCATAGGAGAACCCGTCCAAACCCTTACCTCTAGATTATGGACAGAGTGTAGTTCTAAGAACATTGATACTTTATAGGCCAGGCTGCTAGGGAATGAGCCATCTGACCCTTTTCTTAACTCTGGGTTATATCACTACATAAAGACCACATTTATTGGAAACCATTGGTCTTTGAGAATCTGAGGAATATGTGACAGCACACACATTAGGTGGTTAGAGTCTGATAGCCTGCCTAGAAAGTGGCAATACAAAGAAATCTTGGACATAGAGAATGGCCTGTGATCACTTCTTCAAGAATTTGCATAGATTCCGATTTTCCAGTATGAATAGTTTGCCTCTGTGCTGACAACCCCTTAAACTTAAGCTACTTTCATTTCAAATTTGAATTTTAAAACTCTCTTTGCTTTCTCTCAGTAGAGCTAATGTGTATAAATTTATGTTACTTTCTTATACTACAATGGAGACTTAAATATTTACTTAATTTATGATTGTTATCACAAATATTATAAATTCTTCTATTCTTCTTGAACTATAAACTCCCATCCTTAAAAACATATCTTGTTTGTATGACTTCCATACATGGTGTATCACACAAAATCCTAAGCAATTCATGAAAGAGGTTTGTGTTGCTACCAAATGATGCTGTCCTTCTTGCCTCATACCAACTTTCCGGTGGTTAAGGCATCTTCCGGATTACAAAGCTCTTCTGGATTTTTGGGGGGAGGTGACTTTATTAGTTATTTTATTTTAATTTAGTTGATGGGTATAGTAATTATATTTGATACTGCAAGTGAAAATTTTAATATAATGCATCACAACTTCCATTTTAATGCCAATTCTAAATATATAAGTTTATTAGGTTGTATAGAGGTTAGGTTTGGTTAATTTTGTGTGTAGTTTATTTATATATAAGCTTATTTTTTAAAGATTTATTTATTTATTTATTTATTTATTATAATAAAGTACACTGTAGCTGTCTTCAGACACTTCAGAAGAAGGTGTCAGATCTCCTTACAGATGGTTGTGAGCCACCATGTGGTTGCTGGGATTTGAACTCAGGACCTTCAGAAGAGCAGTCAGGTGCTCTTACCCACTGAGCCATCTCACCAGCCCTGTAAGCTTATTTTAACAATAAAGTTTTAGTTAAAAAAAATAAAACAAAACATCAACCCATGAGATCTTTCCCTTGTGCCATGTAACCTTATGCAATGCTTGAGCTTCAAGTGGCTTAACTGAAGCAGAATATGCATTGGAAATCAAGCTCTTCCCTCTTGAACCTGATGGATATTGGTGATATAGATTGTCTTTTTCCCTTCCAGGTGATCATTTGAAGATCTGTCCCCAGGATTATACATGCTGTTCTCAAGAGATGGAAGAGAAGTACAGCCTGCAAAGTAAAGATGATTTCAAAAGCGTGGTCAGCGAACAGTGCAATCATTTGCAAGCCATCTTTGCATCCCGTTACAAGAAGTTTGATGGTATGTGATCAAAGTTACTTGGAAGAGCTGACAGGTTTTTTTTTGTATGATCAGTTCTCAGTTATCTTCTGTTCCCTGAGAACTTCAGTTTTCTTACAAGATGTGGTGCTGTGGTTGAAGTAGACTTCTAGGGGCAAGTTAGCTAAGCAGTTTTACATGGGCATCTGTATTCTAGGCATTATGGAAATATGGACAAAGGGAGTTAAAAATAGATGGGGTTAATTTAAATGCTTTTCCTTTTCTTTTTTTGGGTGAATGCTCCATAGTGTTGTTGATGCAAGTAAAGACTTCCTAATAAAAAGCAGACATCTCAAAACTGTCTCTCACCCAAGAGAGAGATTCTACAGATGCTGGACTTGATTTTAAATTTCAAAATGGATTGTCAACTAGAATTCTTAGAATCTAACTAACCAAGATGCTCAGCTCTTGAGCATCTGTGCAGCCTGTAACCTGGAAATGGCTATGAGACTGTGGTCTTCCCTAAGCCTGGTTCCCTCTCCAGCATCATTATTAGCTGAGGTCTGGCGTAGTCTTTCCCTGGAAAACGACAGCAGAACTTTAAACTCTCTCACATGTATACTTCATTTAATAGAGAGGAAGTCAGCAGATGAAAGGCACTTCAAGCCCTACCTGAGTCCACACTACAGATAACAGATGCAAAACTATACTATGTGGTCTCAAACACCCCAGGATTCCTTTCTGTGATGTTACTCACTCATGATCGTTGTGAAGCAAACTTGATTTTAATCAGAGCAATTTGCTTTGTGCCTGTTTTAAAGGCCATTCTAATTACATAGTACCTTTGAAGCAGGCTTTTCTTGACATTCTGCGTGGTGAAGTAGTACACAGCAAATTTTCTAGATGTGAAATGTCTTTGAGTTTCCCTGCAAAGGGCTGTTACCATGGTGAGAAGTTAGACTAAATTAGATTTGATATAGCTGATAAGACACTCCCCAGCTGTAGAACAGGTTATATTTCAGGCATTTATTTTGAGAGTTTTTATTTGAAACTTTTATTTTTTTGTAACCAGTTTAGTAAGTATTAGCAAGTTGTCCAGGTGAGAACTATGACACATTTAATTTGTAATATAGTTGAACTTAAATACTGCCTGGATATTATAGTGTGTGCAACTGATACTATTCATTGTCTCAAGTACACTGTGTTCAGTATGTGCTTGGACTTGTTTTTACATGTTGAGGCTGGGAAAGGAATCCAGGACATCGCACATTCTACACATGGCTTCAACTACTGGACCTGCACATCCAGTCTTTGTGGTCTTAGTTCTGTCTCCTTTATCTGGATGAGAATAAATATATGTATCTTTATATCCTCTTGATTAACCTGACCCTGACATGTGTAGCTCTTTCTGTTAAATACTTGGTACTAATAATTGAGAAGATAGGCATTATTGGCAGGTACAATGCTAGATCCCACCTGTGTCTAGGTCACTGTTACTTTTATTATTGAAAACAATGATTCATTCATACTCTCATTCCTGTCTGTTCTGAGTCCATCTAATTTTTTTTATTTTTGAGAGGGAGACCTGTGATTTGCGATTTTGCTTTAGCTTCCCCAGTGCTATACCTAGCACTAGGTCCATTGGTCTGTTGAAAGCCACTGGGCTATGGGAAAATGAGGAATAGGTGTTCACTACCATGCCCAGAAATAGTGAACATCTCTTGACTCTGGCATATTTGAGAGGTGAGTGCTTTAAAAATAACCACATGGGACTTTCATACCCAAATTAGAAAAGAAACTGAAATCTGGCTCTTGTTGACAGCATGATGCAGTGGAATTCAACTTGTTTCCAAGCCACAAGCCCATATTCTCTAAGTTACCTCGTTTCCATTTTCATTTTTAGAGGGAGGACATCTGAGGGTTATTAATATAAAGCATTTCATATAGGCTTCAGCTTGAGGGTTGAGGGAAAGAGAAAGGTGCTCAGCAGAAAGGAAGACTCATCCAAGAGCATAGGTGTGGGCTTCTCAAAGAGAAAGTTGTAGAATATAACACATACCCAACTCTGGGTATAGACTTGGTACAAACATCTTTCTCTGGAGTAGAGCCCACAGTTACTGCCTATAGGTCTGCTAGTTTAGCTGTTTCCCCCTCCCTCCTCATGGTTTTGTAGCAGTATACTACGTAGCATGATTACAATGTGCAAGCTTTCTTTTAAAGAAAGCTGTATAGAGAGCTGTTACCAGTAAGTGTTAACATATGCTTGTTTTTTTAAATATAGAAACAATTGTTCTCATTTAATAAATACATTAAAATGGTACCTTTATCAGTTCCAAAGCATACTCAAAAATGATTATAAAAGCTCATGCGTATGTCCTCTGGCTCTAATTTAAAACGTGGCAAACACAATGAAGTTAATGAGTACCAATTATAATTTGTTGTAAGAGGCCGAAATCTGTTTGGTCTGGAGATCAGAACAGAGCTGAAATACTGTACACATTTTAAGTTTTCTGATACAATTTTCTGTAATAAAACATCAGCTGTCTGGTACTTAGCAATCCTTTAGTGGGTGATGCATCATCAGTTGTTTGGCTGATGGATATATTTTTAAAAGATCCAGGATGTTAAGTAAAGCACTTTAGGGTTATTTCAATTCTCAGAAGTCCAAAGGAATTGTTCAAACTCTGATTTAAAAAAAGGGACAAGCCTTCTGTTTTTGTAAATGGAGAAGCAGCAACTGGACAAAGAAACAAGATGGTGGCTGGGGAACGAAAAAGGATGGCAAAGTCACTCACAACCCCCACCTGGAGATATATAGTGAGGAAATAGCCAAATGATGGGAGGCAAACAGCAAAACCAACCAAACAAAGCATAGCAATAGGTCCATTAACTTCCAAAGAACATCTGACTGTGTCCAAGCCTAAAATGCAGACTCACCGAGGTGATTTTGAGCCCTGGCAACTTTCTGTGTTCTCAAAATGTAAGAGTATGCACAAGGTTAGAAATGTCCTCACTCCACTCAGGTTTTGTTCCTTCTGACTCCATTGCAAGTGAGTGCTATAGTACCTGCTCTGGCAATAATGGACTTAGCAAATGTGAAGAACGAATCCTTTTGCCCATTTCATTGTCTCTAAGGATTTGGGGGGAGGCTGGTTGGTTTTTTGTTTGGTGTTTTTTCTTTATTTTTTGCTTCCATACTTTGCATTTTCTATTGTTTTGTGTGTCTCAAGTAAATACAAAGTTTATAAGTTGGTTTGTACATTCTAAGCGGGGCCTGTATGTTTTCAGAGCTAGGTAAATACAAGAAAACACCTCATTTGGCAATACTTCCATGTAGTACTTTTAACCAGTTTCTTGGGTTTATTTTAAAATATTAAACTTCTATTAATAATAGCAACAATAATAAGTATTCTTTTGTGTGTGTTCACATGGTGTGTTCATTGCACAGGGTGTGTGTGATGTCAGGCATCAACTTTCAGGAGTCAGTTGTCTGTTTCTACTGTGGGTTTGGGGGAATCAGACTCAGCTCATAACTACTGAGCCTCTGTCACTGGGCCGCTTATGCTTTCATTATGTGCCTCTGGGCGTGAAGAACTGGCTTCTGTAGTTTTCTGTCCTACAGGCTTTTTTGTCAACTCTTTATCTTAAAATGGTCCTAGAGCTAGAGCGTTAGAGTGACAGGGGTAGCTGCTCCCCCTCTTGGCCAGTCGTGGGAATTTTTTTGGTAATAAAACTGCTAATTAGCTGAAACAGTTGTCTCATGAATATGCTAATCAGCCAGTGAAGTGGGTATTGGGCAGAATTACTTGGCAAGGGGAATGGAAATAGAAGTGGAGCATAATCCGTGTTTGGGGACTACAACATAAAGGCCCATCCCCAAAGGTCGGGCGTTTTGTGAGACTCATTGTTTTTAAAAGAAACATGGGTTATTAAGGTGATCAAAGCTGCTGTGTTAAATACGTTTCTGGATTACATAATAAAATGATATAATAACCACAAAGAAACACTGCTGCTAAACAACTCCCTGAATTAAACTATTTGCTAGATATATTGCACATTAAATCTTAAGGACCTAAAGATGTCACCCGATACTCACCTATTGGGAAAACTCTTAATTTGTCATTTTAGGAGGAAATTCAGCTGCTTTGATTGGGAGGCAGAACACAATGAATTGTCAGCCTGAATTCTGCCGCAGGACCATTGGTGACCTGGGGCAATTAACTGGGTCTCAGTTTTCCCATCCATAAAATGAGGGGGTTGAGCAAGATGCTCCCTCAAAACCCTTTCAAATTCTAAAAATTCTGTGAATCTTTTAAATATGGGACTAGACCAGCTGCTTTAGTGAAAGGTCTTATAAGATGTTAATTAGCCATCTGTATGGTACCCTCTTTTTCTTAACCCTCAACTACTTTCCCCAGGTCTTTCTTTGAAAACTCTCCTGTGAGCCTGCAGCTTGTTAACTTGAATAATAGTAGAAAATTTCTAAATTAGCTTAAAATGCACATAAAAGACATAATGGTCCATCCCATCTCTCGGCCTGTGCTATGTAAGCTAGAGCGCCCCCCTCCCCCCTCATTGTGCTTATCTTGCACAGGCATGACATGAAGCACTCTTCAGACTTAGCTAAAGCTGTGTTTTAATCACTGTAGTTCATTCATATCAGTCATTATTTCATTAAGCCAATAAGAAAATCCAGTATGGAGACTCAAGGGGCTGAAGGCATTTGAAATCATAGGCCTCTGAAATTAATGACCCTGGTGAAAGCGAGCTGTTCATTCACCTTCAGTGACAGATATATTTAAGTGAGCTTCATGGTCATTAGCGAAGTTGAAATTTCTAGAATTTTCCTAACCCTGATCTTAACTATATTTTAACTTCATGAATTTGTTATTAGACTGAAGAGTTTGTTGCTTACCCACAATTAATAAAGACCTTGTTTTTAGGCTTGGGAAAAAAAAAACCCTAAGACTCATATTTTGAATATTATAGAAATACATGTAGTAATACAAACACTGATGGTTAATTTTGTTTGCTTTTGTTTTTGGAGAAAGGCTCTCACTATATAGATCAGGGTGGTCTTGAAGTCACAGAGATCCACCTGTGATTAAAGGAGTCCGTGACCACTGCTGGATTTAGCTTGTGTTTTTAAAGTTATTATTATTATTATTATTATTATTATTATTATTATTATTATTATTTTGGTTTTTCAAGACAGGGTTTCTCTGTATAGCCCTAGCTATCCTGGAACTCACTNTGTAGANNAGGCTGGCCTTGAACTCAGAAATCCATCTGCCTCTGCTACCCAAGTGCAGGGATTAAAGGCGTGTGCCACCACGGACCAACTTATTTTTATTATTTTTAATTATTTGTATATGTATGTGTTTCTGTGTGAGGATATGTGTAGGGGTGCAGGTGCCCAAGGAGGCCAGATGAGGGCTTCAGATGCCCTGGAGGAAGACTTACAGTCTGTCGGGAGTCACTTGGTATGAATGCTGGCAACTGAGCTTGAATCCTCTGCAAGAGCAGTGTGTATGCTTTATAGCTGAGCCATTTCTCCATCCCCTAGATTGGTTTTTAATCTTCACTTCAAATTTTAGTCCTTAAAACTTTAAAGCAAGCATTGCTGTTTGAAACCTCATTACAGTGTATTGGGCAACAATGCACAAGCCGAGTAGCCACAAAGTACAAAGAAAGACGTGAAGCCATCTGGCCTATTTAAAAATGCATTGTCCTAGATCACACTAACTGCCTTTGATTTCTTTGGAATGCACTGCTATTTTTTCCCATTTTCTTTTCCAGCCATGTGACATGGACCTGTGTAGTTTTGCTAATCCCTTTAGAAGGGTTTACTTGTTAATTTTTATTTTATGTGTTTGTATGAGTGTGTGCATGCAAATGATTTGCATCAAGTGCATGCCTGATATCCATGGAGGTAAGAAGTAATCAGATCTCCTGGAAGCTGTGAGCCACCATGTGGGTGCTGGGAACTGGACCCCGATCCTCTGCAAGAGATACAAGTGCTCTTAACTGCTTAGCCATCTAGGCCTTAACTTAAAAAAAAATTCATCTATTTATTTAATGTATGTGAATGCTCTATCTGAATGTACACCTGCACACATGAGGAGGGCATTAGATCTCATTATGGATAGTTGTGAGCCACCATGTGGTTGTTGGGATTTGAACTCAGGATCTCTGGAAGAGCAGTCAGTGCTCTTAACTTCTATGACATCTCTCCAGTCCCCCACCCCCTAACACTTTTTCAATGTATGTGTGATACTTGATGTGAATGAGCACATTTGTTATTAGCCATTTTTTTCCCTGCCTTTTGAATTGTTCTCTGAGATAGAAACATTTGTTGTGGTTTTAGTTATCTCATTGGATTGAAAGGGCACGTGCAGTTCCTGCAGAATCCACAACAATGCTAGTTGAGGCTCTGCACTTAGCTTCGACTTCTTTTGAAGACATGGCATCAGGAAGAACTTAATTGATCTAGTTGGAGACAAGCATAAGCTTTTGACTTCACTATTTGTTGTGTTCTGAGCCTGGGGATTTGAAATGCTGTCACTCATCCCAGCTGTCTCTTATGTGTCTGCCTGTCCAGGTAAAGAAAGAGCTTATTTGAGCTATTACAGAATCCAGTTGCTTAATTGAGATAATTCCCAGACTAGTCATGCTTTAGGCCATTCTTGTTCATTGGTCCAGCCCATCTTCATCATCCTCCCTCTTGGGAGAATTAATGGAGCAATGAGAACTTAGAATTAAACATGACTCAAATATCAAGTGTAATTCATGGGCACACTTTTCAGGTGATTGATGTAGCGGCAGTGTTAGAAGTCTTAAATATATTCATATCCTTTGACTTAGTAATTGACTGCTAGCTATGTATTCTAAGGAAAAGAAGAAGCGCATAAAGATTAGTGTAATATATTAATAGGATGCACATCACAATATCAATTAGAATACTAAACTATTGGAAATTAGCCAAAATGTTGCATGTGGGAGAAATGGTCTTCCTTAAGAAAGAGCACACCAATTGGTTATCTAATACCAAATGATTAACACCTGAAAACACACGTGTAAGTAACATTATACAGACTGAGCAGGTTATATTTAAGAATATATATGTATCCACATATACAAATTAATGCATGTAACAGTAATTAATGAAAAGAGTCCATGAATATGAAAGATAACAAGGGAGGGTATATGGGGGGCTTGGAGGGAGGAAAAAAGGGGGCAAATGATGTAATTATACTATAATCTCACAAAAGAAATACTTCAAAAATTAAATGTTTACCTTAAAAACAATGCCTCTGACGAACCTTTAATCACACAGGAAATGTTAACTATATAATGTTACATGACAGAAATGTGGAGGCCCTAGTCTCTCAGTTTTATATATATATTTTCATGGGAGAAAAGACAAAGGAACTCAGCAAGCAGCTGGAGCTTTCTTTCTTTCAGTTGTGGAGTTACAGGTAATTGGGGCCTTCTACATACCTATCATAATTTTCAAATTGCTACAGCGAGAAACATTCTGTTCTGCAAAAGAAGTGCTTTTCTTAGTGGAAAAAATAGACCCTCACTGGTATTTTTAAAATGATGTTTTTCTTTGTTGTCACTGTTCACTGTAGATAATTTGGGAAGAAGCAAAAAAAAAAAAAGTGCATTGAAGCCTCCACTGATGAAACTGAGTAAAAGCGACTTAAACCCCTTTTGCAGACAGGAAGGAATACTGCTTTTCTGATCATAAAATACTGTGAGGGGGAAGGGACCCCAGTACACTGTTGTAGGCATTGTAAGAGTAGATCTATCATGTGGTCTAGCAGTTCCAACTGCTGAAGGGAGAACCAATAGAAATGAAAGCAATCTCTTAAAGTCGCACTGCTCATACTGTTAACAGTGGCCAGAGTGTAGATTCAACTTGTCTGTCAACTGATTGATTAGTGGAAGAAGACAATTTGATGTACACACACAGAATATGAGTCAGCCCTAAGAAGGAAATCCTAACATTTGTGACAACGTGGAAGTACTACACGAGTCTTTAAAAGCTCACAGAATTTGTGAGTAGATTTGTGGAGGGAGGAGGAGTAGAAGGGAGGAGAATTTGGGAGAAGGTTGGCCATGGGTTACATGTTGTAGTTGAGTAGAGGAGTAAGCTCTGGTGTGCTGTTGCCAAGTAGATGTACCATAGATACCAGGAATGTATTAGATATTTCAAAATAGAAGTGAAGAGTTTAAATACACTTGCCAAAAAGAATTGACAAAAGTTTAAGGTGACAGGTATATTAATCCCCCAAATTGATCATTACCTAATGCATTTGTGAATCAAAATATCCCTCTTACTTCATGAATTTGTAGAAATGTTATGTAAAATAAAAAAAAAATTGAATGCTGGGACTGGAGAGATGGCTCAGCAGTAAAGAAAACTGCTCTTCCAGAGGTCCTGAGTTTAATTCCCAGCAACCACATGGTGGCTCACAACCATCTGAAATGGGATCTGATGCCATCTTCTGGTGTGTCTGAAGACAGTGACAGTGTACTCATTCATATATATGAGAATGTCATTGAAATTTTTGAGGAAACAGAAATTTGAGAGACATTGAAAAAAATCATCTTTGATCATTAACATTCCACCATCACCACTGTAGCCATGACATCCTTTTTTGTGTGTCAACACAAAACACACATGCATACATGAAAGTAGAATCACTAAATGACTTGGTGCCCTGCTTTTTCTGGACATGAGATCATGAATGTATGTGTCTATATACATAAATATATATGTACATATATACATATGTGTGTATATACATATGTGTGTATATATATGGGTTTTGAAGCCATATGACAATCTGTTGAATGATGGACACAAAATGTACATTAGAATGCTTGCTGTGGTTACTGTAGCTTTCTAACTTACTTATATATGCTCAAAGCTTTCTCTGTGTGGCTGCTGGGTACAAAGAAATATGTGAGTGCTGTATCCCAAGTGTTCTGTAAACTGAACAATACCAGCAGAATTACTAAGTACATAGTACCCAGACTAAATCACTGACCACTTTAACCAAAATCAAGATCCATAAGAGAATAAATACTCT
Organism: Mus pahari; assembly: GCF_900095145.1. NCBI lineage: Eukaryota > Metazoa > Chordata > Mammalia > Rodentia > Muridae > Mus > Mus pahari. The sequence goes on along the minus strand of NC_034613.1, from coordinate 42,595,007 downwards.
TATTTTCTCCCTAGGAGAAGTCATTAATAAAATTAACCTTTGAAAGAAAAGATTGACCCTTTAGCAGGATCCCCTAGCACTCTTTGATATGATAACAGCCCCAAATGAGGGCTACAGCTGGCAGTTGGCCTGCCAACTTAGGGGTAGCCTATTAATTTACTATCTCCAGCTAAACATGAGCTGGGTATGTGACCTTTTAGTCCCCCCATGCTCTCTCACATGCTCTCCAGGAGTGACATGCCACAGCAGAGGAAAGTGTCTGCTACACACTTTCAGACTACCAGTAAGATGAGGTATAGGAGGAGATAGTCACAAAGCCAGCAGTTCACATGGTCAGGAAAATGCTTTCTGTTTCTCCTTTTCTCTCCATTCATAGATGGCCATCTTAGCTGCTCTTCATTACATACTTGCTTGCAGTGAAAGATGGGATAGAGTGCCTCCTTTGGTTTGCCTACCAGGAAAGGATGAGTTGTAGCACTTATGAAGGCTTCTCAAGAATTTTGGTGCTGTGATAACTTAGTGTTGGCAAACCACACTAAGGCTGTGAGATGCAGCATTTCTAGTGAAGGAGAAATTAATCCTTATGTGTAAAGACAGCTTCCTCATAATGTAAACACAAGGGGCTCAGTTATAGCACCAAACAAATGGATTGAATAGAAAAGGCTTCCAGTCTCTCAAGGTCATGGGCTCGTTCTAGAATACATTCTAGCTCATTCATCAATACCCACTTGATTGTTTATGTAGAAGTAACTAATGCTATTTAATAGCACAAGCAGAGCTCCCTTGACCCTTTGCAAGAATTTTGAATGTTTATTTGATGCAAGGGAAGTGGCTGGCAATAGAAATTCCAGAAGTACATGATGTTCTTTTATAAAAAGCAGGATATTTACATAGAATATGTTTATAGGAAAGGCTTGGCTTTTCACTCCAGTTTTCCCATGTTAAATAAGTCCTTTTAACACTATGAATAATTGAATTTTAGAGTCAAGAAGTGTTTACAGGCCCCAAGCTCAATTCTAATGCCCACTAGGCCCCTGGTAAATATAATAGTATACATATAAAATGCATGGGATGAGTGGGATAAGAAGTCTTGATTCTCAAGTGTTTGGTGTGTGCAGTGCTGGCAACATTCTAGCATACAGGCAGTGTTATCTCTCTCTCTGTAGTTGCTAAGATTCCCTTCCTTAGTTTTCACCTAGAAGTTGCTTCTAGTCTCATGGATGTCTGGGCCATTTCACAACATTGCAAGGTAGAGCCATTAAGCATTTCCCTTTGGATAAACAGCTCCAGGTTTTTATAAGGCTTTAGGTCTTCTTAGCAGACCTCCAACAGCCTTAGCTTCATTTATGTTCCCCCAGATGGATTATGTTCGACACCACTAGACAAGACATAAACCAGTCTTTAAAAAGATGTTTGAAAATGTTGTTGACATAAAGAAATTCTAGGAGTGACGATCGCATCACTCCCTGCATTATTAGTGGCGTCTGTGTATACTGAGCATGACTTTATACCAGCATTAGCCTTGTGAGGTGAGAGAGAATCGCCTGTTTTGTAGAAGTAGGCTTTTCTTTTTCTTTTTCTTTTTCTTTTTCTTTTTCTTTTTCTTTTTCTTTTTCTTTTTCTTTTTCTTTTTCTTTTTCTTTTTCTTTTTCTTTTTCTTTNTCTTTTTCTTTTTCTTTTTCTTTTTCTTTTTCTTTTTCTTTTTCTTTTTCTTTTTCTTTTTCTTTTTCTTTTTCTTTTTCTTTTTCTTTCTCTTTCTCTTTCTCTTTCTCTTTCTCTTTCTCTTTTTCTTTTTCTTTCTTTTTCTTTTTCTTTTCTTCCCAATAGGAGTTTTCATGGTTTCCCCCACCAGTCACACTGCTTTAGGTTCATAGCACGTTAGAGTGCTGAATTCCACCCTTCAGATGTGGCCAGTTGTGAGCTCAAGGAGTAAGAGCTGCTTGTATGGGTACACTTCCAAAAGGAAAATTACAGAAATAAACTTGCTCACAAATGCTCTGTTACTGCCTCTTCTTCTGACTTCTCGTTCAGATCAGTAGTTTCACTGAATTAAAACAGACTCTGTCTGAGCAGTATTTTTACACAAGTACAAACAGTTGCTGAATAGGAACTCTAACTTCCAATTAACTCAGCCTCTGATCAGTGGGAACTCTGGTTTACACTACCCTTGGCTGGTTCCCTTCGCCAACTCTTGTATTATAATTGGTTTCATTAATGATTATGGAGGATGATTACTATGCGTCTTGGTCTAGGCAGGTCTTCTTTAGCAGTTAGGATATGACCCTGACTCTGAGGAACAAGAATAATGCTGAGGATGGGTGGGGCACAGGTAGAGATGAGAATAGCAGAACTTACAAGTTGTTATGAAGGATGGCCGTGGCCCTGTACTTGACTGTCTAATGTGTGCTCTGTCCCTTATTCTGGAAGGAAATGTCATAGGAAGAATAGTAGGGAGCAGTGGAGATAGGATAGAATTATGCATGAAAATTATGATTTGGTTGATATTGTGTCTAATTTTAGAATTTACATGATGTCTGCCATTCTTTTAAGCCAAAACCAAAAACCAGGCAGAATAGTCCCGTTAATGAAATGAATGTAAGGAGAAATGAATTTGGGTCTCATGAATTATTTGTCTGTTTGACTCAAGGGTGAAATAGATAAATATTGAAGAACTCACTGTATGAAATGGAGGATTAAGAATTGTATAGATACAAGGATTGTATAGATGCTTGACAGTCTCTCGTGCACTTATAAAGCCAAAGTGGAAAGTGGCTGTATAGGAAAGGTAAATTGGATAGGGGAAATCTGTCTCTCTAGAAAGTTTTGTTGTAGACTGATTGTACAGAAGAAAGCTTAAGGTACACAGTGAAGCTGTGTGCTTTGACTTGAGCCCATAATAGGCACTCAGTACATACCTGTCAAATTGCGTAGCCATTTGGAGAGATTAAGCTGCGAGGTTTTAACTTGTTGTATTAGTTTTTATAGAATTTCTCAAGCATTTATTAACCACATACCCATTCAGAAATTCTTTATATCTGCAACTTAAATGGCCACATAAAAGAGTCTTTTAATGTGTGAAGGCAAGAAGATAAATTTTCTGGGTAATGAGATACATTAGGATTTAGTGTATATGTGGCACCACACTAATCTCCTAGAACACATGTTGCCATAAACAAACACGTATTTACATGTGCAACAGAGGCTTACAGTTCACAAGAAAATCTTGAGTTATGAAACCCAATGAAAAATCCATGTGGTAATGCTGGACAGTGGGATGTCACCATCAAATCCATTTCCTTTTCATTAGGTCATTTTTCTTACGTTCTGTGTAGCTGTATTAAGGACAGCTACATCCATGGTCAGCTCCTGACGAGAATGGATGGATCCATTGAGCATGCCTTAAATCTCAGCACCTAGGAGAGAAGAGAGGCAAGCAGGTCTGTGTGACTCTGAGGCCAGCCTGATCTACATAGTGAGGCTCTGCCTCAAGAACAAAACAAAAACAAAAACAAAAAAATAGGATGATGAACTTTCTCCATATGCCATCCTCGATGTATAGGACTCTGAAGCCTGGTCTTCTATAAGTTTTAAATTAAACTGAGCTCAATGGACCCCACTGTATGTCTCATACCCTGGAAAATCATGACTCTAGGTGCTTTTGATTAAAAATGCAACTGAACATTCAGATTTACTTATTAAACAAATATGAAGCAGAAGCCAAACAATTCTTCACACCAGTTATGTTATGAATAATATGATAAAATGTAATATAAGGAAGGGCCTGCTGTTGCTGTTGGAATTTATTTTAGGTCATGAAGTATTAAGAGCTCTTGGTTGGCATAAGGTTTTTATACTGTTCTCCTGACCCGGCTTCCCTTTTGCAATACGCAAGTGGAGCATACTGGGCATGTCCTAACACAATCCACTTCCACATTTCATGCCCCTGATCAACAAGCACCATTTACCAAGGATGCTGGTGAAAAGGCACTGTAAAGGACACCAACCAGATGTCATTTGCAATTCCTTAGCACCTGCAACCCCCCCCCCAACTTGGAATTATGGGAAGATGCTGCACTGCACGTACTAGTCATCTATGTTAACACGTACTAGAAAGAACCCTATATAAGAAAATTTATGCCCAAGACATCACACAACATTCTTTCTAGGAACGCAATAGTATTTTCCAGAGGCAGCTCATTGGAAAGAAAACATCTTCCTTGCCACTAAAGCAGCACTGCCCCACCCCCTCAAATGTTAGCAAGCAGTGAAATTGAGACATTTTTCATTAATTAAAGAATTGACAGCACACAGAGTCACATATGGCTAGATCCACACCTAGAGTTTTTGGTTCAGTGAGTCTGGGTAGGGCCAAGACTTGTTTTTTTTTTTTTTTTTTTTTTTTTTTTTTTTTTTTTTTTTTTTAAGATTTATTCATTGCATGTATGTGAGCATACTGTAGCTATCTTCATACACAACAGGGCATCAGATCCTATTACAGATGGTTGCGAGCCACCATTGGTTGCTGGGATTCGAACTCAGAACCTCTGGAAGAGCTGTCAGTGCTCTTAACCGCTAAGCCATCTTTCCAGCCCTGTTTGGTGTACCCTTGGAGAACTTACCAGGCTTCTCCATGGACTCCTCACAGGGTTCTTCTCACATGTTCCTATGATGCCTTGTTTGTTAAAATGTCCTCAGAGATGAGATAAAGCATCCTATTAGATGTGTCTGTGGAGGTGTTTTCCAGAGAAGATTGGCATGTGGGCCAGTGATCTGAATAGCAGAAACCCCTGGTCTTGGTGCAGGCAGCACCATCTATTAGGCTGCTGGCCCTGATGGAATAATGACACACAAATGGAGAACCCAGCTCTTGCTGATGGGTCTTTTGAAGGTGGTGTGTTTTCTTCTGCTGTTGCTTATGCATATCAGGTTTCCCTTGGCACCAGTAGCTCTTCAGGAGCTTTCCAGCCCTTTGGGCTTCATAGACATAGGATCTACCTACTGGTCTCCTGGTGGTGTGTTGATAACCGTCTCAGGACTTGGAAGTCTCTGAGGTTGTGGGAGCCAGTCCAATAATCCCTTTTATAATTAGCCTCTGGAGAGCCCTAGTACATGTCTTGTAGTTGTTCATATACTCTGCTCTCACTCAAAGGGAGAAAACATTGGTAAAAAGGCTAGTGAGGAAGCAAGAGTGTCTTTATTTGGCTCCTGTGCGGAAGGGCTCTGAAGAAAACATGGGAAACAAAAGACCAGAAATAGTAGAAAGGAAGGGGGAAAATCCACAACTAGGAACACGAGAGAAGAAACAGCCCAAGAAGTAAAAGTCTAAAAATCTGGAACCCGACAGAATACTGGACCTTATCCCTAAACCTCAAAGAAGCAAGAATTGATGAGTTAGGGTCTCAAAGCATTGAAATAGGCTCTCTTGGCATGTATGTAAACCCACACATGTCTTTCTTCTTCCAAAAGGCTGTACTTATTAGTCCAAGGGTTTTGAAAACTATTTGGAATTAACTGTCAGCCTCTGGTTTGTCCTCCAAGCGTGGGAAGAGAACACTTTTGTAGCGCTATTGCTTTTTTGAAGTGGCACCACCTTCCCTCTGATCCATGTTCACTTAGACACAATTTCTCATTTGATCAAATTTTCATAGTTTGCTCTGGTATCCATTCTATTTCCTGCTTTTAAACTTAGTATCATGGGGCTATTTATTTTTATACCGGGCAAGAAATTCTTTAAGAATGATTAATGTTAGCTTCTCACTCTTAAAAGAATAATCTTCAGATGAATGCACATTTGCCTGCACAAGCACACATATGAGATCAAGCACACATGACAGAGTATGGAGTCAATGTCATCGAATGACCTGGGGTGTCGGTTCTCCTCTTCCATCTTGCTTACTACAGGATCTCCTGTTCACACCTGTGTTTGTGAAAGCTAGCTAGCCTGGGACTTCTCCTGCAGCTCTTATCTCATTAAACTTCAAGAGAAAATTAAGTTACGGTTTTCACTTAAAACTTAAAGCCTTTAGCACTTGGACTATGACTGTGTATGGTGGCTAAGGTATAAATCTGAAATATCCAGACATTGTCATTTGTATTTTTCAGTTATTTTTCTATGTAATTTTACAAATACATCAGAGCTGTGATGGCATCTGTTATAAATTTGTCTTTGCAATCTTCAAAAGAACATTATAATGTCACAGTATGAATCCTTTAGGATCCCAAAGTCAAGGTGGATACCACTAAGGTACACTAATGTTACAGAGAAAACGCTCAAGAAATAATTTTCAGCAGCTTGACCTTGATTCTAGGGCCATTTGATTAGGTTTTGTGCCCCCAGACATTTTCCAGGCATATCATGTAAATAAGTAAAGAAGAAATGAGATAAAAACAAGTCTTTGAAACACCTGTCCTAATCTTGGGTCATAATCAGGGGACATGATTTACTTTGTTTTAGAGCAATGGTTCTCAGCCTGTAGGTCGAGACCCCTTGGGGGTATCAAACAGCCCTTTCATGGGGGTTGCTTAAGACCATAAAAAAAATGGATATTTAAATTTTAATTAAAAGTAAAATTAGTTATGAAGTAGCAACGAAAATAATGTTATGGTTGGAGGCCACCACAGCATGAGGAACTGTATTAAAAGAGCTCAGCATTAGCATGGTTTAGAGTCTTACAATAAAATGTTTTGGGGAAACCTCATCTTTTAGACATACTATGTTCATTTCTACGTAGGTTTTGTTTGTTTTTAGCTGCTGCTACTGTTTTTTTTTTAGCTTGTTTGTTTGTTTATTGGTTTGTTTCCCAGTCTTGTGTCTAGCCTCAAATCTGTTGTGTATCCGTGACTGGCCTTGATCTCCTGATCCCCGTGCCTCTCCAGTGTTGCCACTACAGGCAGCTATCACTATGTCCAGCCTGCCATTGTTTATTTCAGGATTTCAGAATGTTGTACTGATTCCTGAGAAGCTGCTGATCTAAAAATTTCTTACCCCTTCCCTTGGAGGTAGACATCTATGAAAGTGTAACTTCATAGATTTCTTTTCATTGACACATGATTTGAGATGCACATTCCTCAGAAGAACACTTTATATGCGAATGTGCTTTCCAGTTTAACCTCACAATTGTTTTTCGTTGTTTTTTTTGTTTGTTTGTTTGTTTTATTTATCTCATTCAGTTATTTAATTACTAGAAAACAGCCTTTCTCATTTTTTTCTCTCTCCTTTTTTGGGGGGTTTTCTTTTTAGAATTCTTCAAAGAACTTCTTGAAAATGCAGAGAAATCCCTGAATGATATGTTCGTGAAGACATATGGCCACTTATACATGCAAAATTCAGAGCTATTTAAAGATCTCTTCGTGGAGTTGAAGCGCTACTATGTGGCGGGAAATGTGAACCTGGAAGAAATGTTAAATGACTTCTGGGCTCGCCTTCTGGAGCGCATGTTCCGCTTGGTGAACTCCCAGTACCATTTTACAGATGAGTACTTGGAATGTGTGAGCAAATATACAGAGCAGCTGAAGCCTTTTGGAGATGTCCCTCGGAAACTGAAGCTCCAGGTTACCCGTGCGTTTGTTGCAGCCAGGACCTTCGCTCAAGGCTTAGCAGTTGCAAGGGATGTAGTAAGCAAAGTCTCTGTGGTAAGTTCGCTGTATGTACTCTGTGTTTTGACTTTTTGCCTGGTTTGGTTTCAAAAGAAGCTTGAAGAATGGTGCAAAAACAAGTCATTAGTGTTCCATTGGCTCAATAACAATCTTTTCTTGGTCTCTCACCTCCCACACATTGTCCGCGGGCATGTGTTGTTTAGAATTATTCACCAGTGCTAGGAGGAGCATCTTTATATATCATTCTTATTTTCTGTAGTTTCCGTGGTAGCCACTCTTAAGTAGGATGTACATTGACTCTAAAATCTTAATTTTAAAAATGATCTTAACAAATTAGCCTCCATCTGTTTTTTGATTTTTTTCTCTTCTTGCAAGAATCTCAATCTCTCTGTCTCTGTCTGTCTGTCTGTCTGTCTGTCTGTCTGTCTGTCTGTCTCTCTCTCTCTCTCTCTCACACACACACACACACACGCACACACACACACACACACACACAGGCTCCATGCTTAGTTATTTCAAATGCCTATGAGCTCACTAGTTATAGGCTAGGAAATCATCTGTATCTACGAGCACTTGTTTCCTTATTATAAAGTGTGCTCAGAGATTTCATAAAAAATACTGTGCACTATTCAAGGTTTTGATCATGACCTTGTGTATAGAATCATCAGGGTAGAAAATACTTTTGTGATATGTGATAAAAGGAACCTCTTGTAAACTAAAAGAGTTGGATTAGAGCTGTATCTTTCAGACTGTTCCATGGAGCCACCTTAGGAGGGACTTCATGAGTTTCTATGAGGTGAAGCGAAGGACAAGGGTTCTTTTGAGTTGGTGTGGGCCATCTGCATCTTAACTGCCAAAGGGAAGCTTTGCTCTCCTACATTTCCTGCAGGAGGATTTTGAGCAAGATGTCAAAGTGCAAATGGTTCCCCCTTCTGTGAGATTGCCAACTTTTTCCCCCCCTGTAGTCCTGGGAATGGAACTCTAAGGCATTATAGATGCTTAGCCAGTTTTTACTATTGAGCCTTAAGCCCCGGACCGGTTTTGAAGGACCTTGGGCCACTCCCTTTATGTAAAGCAGTTTGGAATTTGGGACTGAAGAAGGTGTTGAGTGTTCAGAGCTTAATGACTGATGGTGGAGGGCCCAGCTGCTACCTCTGGGCAGGTGGTCCTGGTTGGTATAAGAAAGCAGTGAGCAAACTGTGGAGAGCAAGCCAGTAAGGCAGTTCTCTTCCATGCCTTCCCTCTGTGTGGACTGTGACCCAGGGTATGTAAGGCAGACCTTCCCAGGTTGCTTTTAGTCATGTTTTTTTTAATAGCAAAAGAAACCTAGGTAGAGATAGTTTATGACTTAATACTAGGGAAGAAAGATACACACTGGAGCAAAGTTATCTTTGTTATATTGCTCTTAGGGCTTTTCCTTTAGGCTTTCAAGTGGATGACAAATGTGTAAGCCACTGTTGAAATCCTGTATGCACAGACAGTAGCTTTTGTCCTTTAGTTGTTGTGGTGATTGGACAAAAGGTCAACGTAAATATTGAACAGTATTATAGATACCAAAATACCCACCAGATTGGCTGCCATAGAGTTCATCTACCGGTAGGTTGACCATGTAATTTATTATCCAAACAAAGGCACTTACTGTCTAAACCAACAGATGCTTATTAACAAACATAACCAGGCAACAGGGACTGCTAACTGTTAATGAGCAACTAAGTACACAGAATGTACTGTCACCTCAGGTAGAGAGGAAGCTGATGTTTACCAGGATGAAGCAAATAAGTCTGGAGACTGGGATACTATAGAAAATAGGTGCTGATAGGTTGGGATTAGAAAAACTGTATGTATTTACATACGGATTCTCTCAACTCCAGGTTGTAAATTGTTAGGAATTTCTTTGTAGAATATTTTTGTTCACCTTATCTTTTCCTTCTGATCCTTTCATTGTCAATGGCAAATTTTTGGTGAGAAATAGAAAGCTAGGGTAGGGTAAGTGAAGAGTATACCTAGGGTAGCTATACTCAGAAAAGTTATCTCAATGCTGCGCTTCTGTCAACCTCAGCAGTCATTTTCATCTTGATCCCAGTATGGAAGCAGTCCACAGTATGCAATTCTTTAAGGCCCATGTTACTAGCATAATAGTCCACTAGGCATATTTATTGACTTTTAGCAGTGTCTTATGTTCATTGTAAGATGAATGGGCTAGAAGGAGCCAATGTGTGGTGTAAATGCCCTGAGTATATTACACATGTGTACCTGGGTGCTATATATACAAGTATGCAGAGAAAAACAAGGGACATATATCCCTAAGTAAGTGTTTGAAAAGTACTCTCTTTTTAACCAAATGTAAGTTCTACTGTTAGTTTGGGGGAAGAAGAAAAGCTGCTTTTTAACATAACTCCTTAAACATTTTTGTTTTAGAATTTAGCTCAGTTCTATATTCATCTTGTACTTCTTAAAAGACTTGTTAAACCCAAATGTACGAGACTGATGGGCAGATATTTGTGAGTGAGACCTCACAACCCAGAGCCCAAAGTGGCCAGTCTGATACAGGCTGTCCAAACCAAATTTCTGTTGAAAAGAAAAAAAACAAAAACAAAAACCATCAGACAGTTTAATTTCTGTCAGAAGCACTTTAACCACTGGCCTTGGGCCGCTTGGCGATGGAGTCAGTGTTAGTAATTCTAGGGAAACATAACTCCACTTCATTTCTTATGTAGGATCCATTGTTGAATTTCTTAATAAAATATTAACTGCTTAGATGAGTTGGTCCATTATATATCTAATCCTCTAACCTTTGGAAAAAAAAAGATAGTTCATAGTTTTATGGAAATACAGAGAATATAAGATATGTCATCTAAATTACACAGGACAAAGATTATTTGCCAGTTACTTGGCTAAAATAATATCATCAGGCTATATGAAGTATTATATTTGTAATTGAATAATAATAATGCTGTTTTGGCTTCAGTATTGAACAAATTCTGGACTTAAGGGCTGATTTGAAACCAAAATTTTAAATTAAGGTTGCTTATATTATTTTAATAACACAATAGCAAAATACATAGACATTAAATAAGTTACTAAAGATGCCGAAAGAAGACATCTTATATGGGATGTTCCTATGTAGCAGTATGCCAGGCGTATTTGTATATTTGAAAAAATAGTTAACTGTTTTAATATTTTTGGACTGTAGCTCTCTGTTAAGCAATTAAACTTTTACTATGTGGGAGACATAGTGATGAGCTGACAAATGTATTTCAAAATGAGTAAGTACTAAATCCATATGACTAACTTATAATTTGGATTCTCTTGCAGTTTATATATTGAGTAATTTTTTTTTTCATGTCTGGGTTTCTTCACCTGCTAATCCTTCCCAAGTGCATTTTCTTTGGAAGAACAATTTAACATATGTAACATTTTGGTACCTAATAAAATTAATGCCCTCTAGCCTGAAGAAAGTCCTTTTAGAGTAGAAAGTATATTTGCCAAATGAAGAGACCCAAATCACTTGGCTACAAAGAGATGTTTAAAGGCAAACTGGAAAAGCATCCTAGCTTTGGGGCGACTTGCTGGAAGACTTAACTCAGAGATGGTCTCACTTTCTCTTTATAAGTGGACAACACCCTGGATTTCTAGCTTTCTTTTGTACTTCCAAGATGAATAATGATTTGATCAAAACAATGCTTTTGAAAGGGCCATTGGCACCAGCAAACTTCCTGCCCTTCCATAGAAGGGCACTACTTGCTGGACCTAGCACTGTTCGCACACTCCTTAGAGCCTTAGGATTCCAACTGATGAGATGCCCCTTCATTAGAAACAGATGGTTCAAGAGGATCCTGCTGCTATGCATCTTTGTATTACTTACTCCATTGTTATCCATCATGGTTCATGATGCATTTCTTACTTACCTGCTTGTAGCAGCAGTTTTGCCTGGGAGGATGGAGTCTATTGTGGTGCTTAAGAAATGCGCAAGTGGTTACATGCATCATGAAAATTAATAGCTCTTCTGACCAACAGATACATTCTCATGGTTTCAATTAGCACTGGCATAATGGGTCTGTGTCTACACCCGCATGCCAAACTACAGGGACTATAATTAGACAATGGTGCTTTACCATTAAGATGTATGAAGGACCATCCTGCCTTGAAAACGATTTCTATGGATTCCTCTCTACTTCCCTTGATTCCAAATACTAGACCAATTTTTTATATTTTTCCCACACCATTATAAATGCAAATAAGCTTTGTAAAAAACATATATATATATATATATATATATATATATATATATATATATATTCCCACGCCTTTATAAATGGCAATGAGCTTTTAAGAAACCAAGTATAAATTTCCATTCTATCCTTAGTAGTATTTTTCACTTTAATGTAAAGGCTAGACCTGCAAAGGGCATGGTAGAACTCAAGCTATGGTGAAGCTATGGATGATTTGGTGTATCAAGAGGCGGAATAAGTGAAAGTTGCAAACACTCTAATTATATTAAGTGAATTAAACCAATCTCAGGACAATAAATTCTGGATATTTGCTTTATGATTTCTAAATTGTATATAGCTACATTAACAATGACATAAAAGCAGGAGAGAAACTGTCAGGGCACAAAAGGAGACAAATGGGAGGGAAAAGAGAGAACTTAGGGATAGTGGGGTGCGGGAAGCCATGCTCCATGTTCTTGTATGGAAACATCCTTAGGTAATAGTACCATATACAATGAATATATTCAATGAAAAATTTAAAAAAATACTTCAAAGTATAAGAAAACAAAAATGTAGAGTCTTTAAGGGAGTTAAAATAATCATATTTTCATCTTATGGGAGCATAACTGAGTCTATCGGTTTCACATAAAAAAATAAAAGAGTTTCAGACATTTGTACAGCTTCTATCTACAATGTGCCCACAAGTATTCTTGAGTGAATGAGTGGGAGCTATTCTATATATTATACTTTCAAAATTTTCTTATCAGATCAACAGCAAGGAATGTCTCATATCTCTTGGCGCACTCACGTGTGTGTGTGTGTGTGTGTGTGTGTGTGTGTGTGTGTACTGAATTTGAGATGACTTAGGAAATTGCTGAATAAACTCGTCACATCCCACAGCAAGTGTGGGCTCCCTATCTCTTTTTCTTACCATAATTTGGTGAAATATTTCCTGTTGTTTTTATTGGGTGCTTGTGTTACCAGGCAACAGATGAAAAGCTAGACCTTTTCTGTTTGTTTGGTGTGAGTGGCTGTGTAAAAAAAAAAATGCAGGGGAGGGGGCACTGCACAGCAACACATGCGTGTTCAGAGCTGGAATAAAGTACAAGGTAATGCATTTCTAACTTGAGCACAGCACGCCGACTGCTGTCGCTGTGTAATGTGGCTTAAAGCTCCTTGTGAATTTCTGAAATGAAATCCAGGCTGTGGGAAGAGTTCTGCTCCAACATTTTTCTTTTTGTAAGCTGCTCCCTGGGAGTTTTTAATGTGGGCCTCGAATATGCAGGTTATTTGGTAGAAAGGCTCCATCGATGTATTTTTTTTTTTAAAGAGGCTTTGACAAGGAGACTTTTCTATAAAGGCTTTTTATAGTAGATATGGCATACAGATGTCATGGTACATGCCCAGGAAGGCAAAGAGGAGGGGGTTGCTGCTGTTGTCCCTCCTCCCCTTCCTCTCCTTCCTTTCCCTCTTCTTTCTTCTTTTCCCCTCCTTTTCTCCATTTTTCAGCTTTAAAATCCCTGCCTTTAAGCTACATTCCCAGCCTACAATGAATACTTTTAAACGAAGTTAAGAAGTAGATGAATGGCTTCCCAGTGACTCTTACTAAGCTACATTCTGAGTAGCTTTCTAGAGTTGTCCTAATATTGGGAAAAATGATAAGTCAGTTGTAAAGAATTTTAAGTGTCTTAGAAATTGGATATTCGTGTACTGGGATTATGGATCAATCACTCAAATTGATGTTGGTGTTTGAGTTAGTACAGAACTGTTCAGTCCAGAAGCTAAACTCTCCTTAGCAAGAGTGAATACATGTTCTCCATAAATAATGTCATCCCTTCTTCCTTCTATAAACCTTTTCCTCCTATAATCATTGTCTTATCTGGTAGGAATTCATTATCTCTGCTACATTTCACTGAAGTTCTTTTAAGTTTTAGAACATAGGAAAAAATATGAATTATTTTTCAGCCTGTTTGGTTAAAAGGGGAGCTTTTTTGTGATACTAGGGATGAAATCCAGGGCCTTGTGCTTGCTAAGCAAGTGTTCTGCCACTCAGCTGTGATGCCCTCCCACCCCCATCCCCACCCCCACCCCTACCCCCAAGCCAAGGGAATGCCTGTCTACTATGTCCAGTGGTGTTTTTCTTGAGCCTTTGAACTCTTTGTGAACAGGGACAGTGAGTAATACACTGTAATTATATCTTTTTTCTCACCCCTATAGCAGCTTGAACAGTTTTCAAATCATGGTGCTGGCACTCAGTAAGTCATTATTATTTTATTAAGCAGTATGTCCTTTCCTCCCAGTATCTAGTATGCATTGCTCCATATATAGTTGTGTCCTAAATTGCCCTCTAACATAAACCCTGATTCATTTCACCAGTAAACCTGAAAACCTACACCTTATCACTAGAAAGCATCCAGCCCTATAGCTGATATAAAGTGTTCATTGAGTGTGCTGAAAGTGTATGAAGTCTGAAAGCCTCTGTGTTGCCCCCAGGCTTCCTAGATAGGCTTTGATTCCAAAGAAGTCATGTCGGTATTCACCAAGGCATCTGGGGCTCATAGTACTTTTCCGGCATGTGTGAGACCTAGATTTGATCCTCATCACTGACAAAAATGTTACACATTAAGAAAGTTAACTGCATGCACTCTGGAATCCCTGACTACCTGTCTCTAAGGCTTAGCTTTTAGCTCTGCCAATTTCCGAAAGACAGCCACCACCCTCCCCCAACAAGTGTAAAAGCTAAGCAAACATGTTCTCAGTGAGTGCTTTAAGCCATATTTTTGTTCAAAGGTAGAAGGGATGAATATATAATATATATATATATATATATATATATATATATATATATATATATATACACACACACACACACATATTCATTCCTGTTCTGTTTTCAGAAGCTTTGAGAAACAACTATATCCCTAGGAGAAGTCTAAAAATTGTGACATCTTCTGAAGTATAATCATAAATGTCCACCCATATTCGTATCCCAGCCCTAAGGATTTGGGAAGTGATTCATATCTGGACTCAGCGGAGCCTTCTGAATGAAAGAAAAACATAGCGGCTATTAGTCAAGAGATGTGCCCCAAAGTCACAGTCAGATTGAACATTTGAAGTAGCATGCTGTGCCACTGAGGAAAGTGCATCGCTGAAGATGAAATGGAGACCTTGGAGCATCTTGCTCTTTTAATTATCCCCTGTGTGGCATGATCTGCTATTTGGTTTGGGGACTTCTAAAGTAAATCTATTTCAGCAAGTGAGTTTTAGAGTGAATGAAGGCAGTATTGACTTTCTTTTTGATGATCACCAGCGAATAGAATGTAAATGAACTTGATTTTTCCCTTTTTTAAAAAGCTCTCTTGGGAGGCAGAGGCAGGCAGATTTCTGAGTTTGAGGCCAGCCTGGTGTAGAGTGAGTTCCAGCAGATGTATCTCTTGAGTTCAAGGCCAGTCTGGTCCCAAAACAAATTATAGTATTATGACTGTATTTTTGCTTATGGATGAGAAAGATCCAACCTTTCACTCCTCCCCAGGAGTGTAGATATCCCATAGGAACTTGTGGAGAAGTATCCTGTAGTGCATGTGTGGCCTGTTACCATGTGACAGGCAGCAAGAACCATCCCTGGATCAATGGGGCTTTGTTTTGGGCTTTTGCCAGAGACTCCAGAAGAGAATTTCCAGTGTAAATACTAGTGTAGTAGTAAATACACTAGTATTTACCCCTTTCTTTTCTGTGTTGATTGATACACCTTTGGCTTTTTAACTAACCTTCTTTGCCTTTTACTAAGAAGTCCTCTGAGGTTCCATTTGCTAAACCCCAAGTGGTGGGGATGTTGCAGAGTTAGAGTGAAGAGCTGTCCTTGTTACATCTACCATCCAGCCTTAGGCAGGTTGATAAAGCTCGGGTGCTGGGCCTGAAATATTCGTTTATTGAAATGTCTTCTACAAAGGGGAGGTCCTGCGGGCTCCCCCTTTAGGTCTTTAGATCCCCTGGGTATTGAAGAAAACCTCTTTATACATGGTCTCATCCTCCACGTGGGGCTTGCTTCCCAGGTTCTGCATTCTCTTTGTGTGAACCATACATGGTGATCTGATTTATAGCTGTGAAAAGAAAGAACATTTTTTCCTCCGGCTTTAATGTTTAGCATGTTCTTTCATCCCAGGTTTCTTATAACATCTCCATCTCTCTTTACAGTTGTGGTGTATTTAGTGTTCCCATAGCATCTTATAGCCAAGTGCACTGTGATCATTTTTTAGTAGTTAAGTAACAAGTCACATGCAGAACTTGAGCTGGAAAAAAATGTTGCCAAACCCAGCGCCATAATCTTCCTTTAACTAAACGCCACTGTGTCATATCATTTCATTTGTTCTCTGACTTTAAACTGAAGACCCCATCAGATTCATTTAGGGGCAAGCATCACAGGGTCTACTATATTCATGGTTTGACTTGCAGTTAAATTTGGGATGCAGTGTGTTGCTTCCTAGAGTTAGCTCCCTGACTCCATGAAAAGTAATAGAACAAGGGCTTTGGAAAATGTTTCTTGAATCTAATTATCGCAACTTGAACATCTTTGTTTACTTCCTGAAAGGGTCTGTTCTACCTTGGGATTTATTTATGTTCTGTAGAACAGGTTTCATATTCTAATATAGAAATTCTCACCTCTCTTGATATCAGTAATAAACCCAGGCACGTGTGAAGTGCTTGACATCTACTTGTTGACACTTTAGGGCATTTAATCCACCAAGATACTGTTGGCTCTTAATAGTAATATTCAATATGCCAAGTACTGTTCCATAATTCTCCTGTTCCTCTTCCCTGCTCCTCCTATTCCTCTGCTTTTCTATCTCTTTTCTTATTACTATTATCTTTTAAGCGGGGTGTCACTATTTAATCCAGAGTGACTCTTCCTTGCCGTATTTTTCCCTCCATCTCCCATGTCTAGGATTAGAAGCATGCTCTAACACATCCAGCTGTGTTGTGGGTTTTTTTTTTATAAGTCATTTACATAACCTTTACATCTCTAAGATCCAACCATTTAGCAGTCTCTCTAATGTGGACTGGGACTAAAAATAAAAGAGAAAAATAAGCACTGCCTAAGAATAGAGGTTCCTATCTACTGTTTAGAATGACCGGAAAATGTGACCCATTTGGGGAATCTTTGTGACACAGTGTTTGATAAGGTGTGATACTGGAATCAAATGTGGGAGGGTGGCTGTCAGCAGGTTGTTTCATCTCCTTGGCTTCAGTTTGCTTATCTGTACAATGTGAGAGCAACATTACTGATGATAGTTGAGGCCCCTTCCGGTGCAGGCTTGGCTGCCCTTCCTTCTTGAGGCCTGCTTGTTCATCTGGAAAACAAGAGGTGAATGAGCATCAAAATCCTAACAATGTGTGACTTCAAAGGGATGAACTTTCAGCTATCCAGAAAATCTAGTTTTACAGAGAGGCCAATCTTCAAGGATATTGCTTAGCCAGAATTTTACTGTACATTAATACACAGTTAAAGGGACTAATTTAGTGTTTAGGAAAACATTTGGGACTGGTTAAAACTGTGGAAAAATTCTAACTCTTCGTAGAGAATGTTGAGTTTAGTGTATACAATTACCCTTTTTTTGTATGCTTTCCCTCTTTTATGCTAGACTTCTCTTGGGAAATAAGCCAGAGAAGTAAGTGTGTGTGTGTGTGTGTGTGTGTGTGTGTGTGTGTGTGTGTGTGTGTACTTACCAGATAGGAGACTGACAATACTAATCTCTGATGCTGTTACTAAGGGTGCTGTTGATTAAATGATATCCAAAGTAACATACCAGAGCAGGTGACATGTACTGCCGACCACCCAGCATCACAGTGATAGCATCTCTGGGATGGATTTGCTCCCTGTGATACGATCAACTTCTAAAAGTCGGTGTCTGAAGAGCTAGTTGATGATGCTAGTGAAGATTGCACTAACCCCCTGATAAAGGCTCCAAAAGAGAAGAGGGCAGAGTTAAGTCAGGAGCTTCCAGTTAGCTGCTGGCACTTGATTCTTAGCTGTGATCCTTTCTACTGATTGATGGAAATGAATGACAGGGTGGGATTGGCTCTTTCATGACCCCAAACAATCTTAGCCTACAGATCTAGAAAGATGACAGTAAATGCCATTTCTCTGCAGAGGAGGGCTATCCTTGTCTGACTTGAGTAGTATTTTTATCATTGCTGTTTGACTCCTTAGTAGACATTCATTCATCTGTAGGGTCTCCTGATTTCTGTTCAGTGTCCAAGACCTTCTAAATTCTGGTTATACATACACTCTTACTGCCCTGGCCTTCCCCTACACTGGGGGATCAAACACCCTCAGGCCCAAGGTCCTCTCCTCCCACTGATGTCCAACAAGGCCATCCTTTGCCATGTATGTGGCCAGCACCATGGGTCGCTCCATATGTACTCTTTGGTTGGTGGTCCAGTCCCCGGGAGCTCTGGGGGTTCTGGCTTGTTGATACTGTTGGTCCCTCCATGGGGCTGCAAACCCCATTAGCTCCTGCAGTTCCTTCTCCAGCTCCTCCATTGGGGACCCCATGCTCAGTCCAATGGTTGGCTGTGAGCATCTGCCTCTGTATTTGTCAGGCTCTGGCAGAGCCTCTCAGGAGACAGCCATATCAGGTTCTAGTCAGCATGCATTTTTTGGCATCCACAATAGTGTCTGAGTTTGGTGACTGTATATGAAATAGATTCCCCAGGTGGGGCAGTCTCTGGTTGGACTTTTTTTCAGTCTCTGCTTCACACTTTGCCTCCATATTTCCTCCTATATTTTGTTCTCCCTTCCAAGAAGCACTGAAGCCTCCACACTTTGGTCTTCCTTCTTCTTGGGCTTCATATGTTCTGGAGAGATGGCGCAGCTATTAAAGGCTGGGCTCACAACCAACAATATAAGGAAGGACAGTCTTAGAATCAGTATTTCAGAAGTTGTACCAATGCTGTAGTCTGACATTGAAGAAAGTAGTGGTTGTAGCAGGCCATGCACAGGGACTTGAGTTCCAGCTGCATTAGAAATAGCAAACAAATGAAGAAAAATAAACCTTATGTGATACTTACCCCAGCATTAACTCTAGCTTTCCAGCAACTGTCTTCTTTCACTTATCTGATCTCACTTTTAGTTGATTTTCATTAGAGGCAAGCTTCCTCATTGGGAACAGCATCAGCTCATCCATCTTTAAGTTCATGGTGATGCTCCAGTGTCAGTTGTGTCTATTTGAATTCAACCATGATTTTCTTGTTTTCTCCCTGTCACCCATTAGGTGAACCCCACAGCTCAGTGCACCCATGCCCTGCTGAAGATGATCTACTGCTCCCACTGCCGGGGCCTGGTGACTGTGAAGCCCTGTTATAACTATTGCTCAAACATCATGCGAGGCTGTTTGGCCAACCAAGGAGACCTTGATTTTGAGTGGAACAATTTCATAGGTAAGCAAATGGTTGATGTTCTGTGTTTTACTAGAGATGACTCCACTTCTGGCCACAAGGATTGTTGTCATTGCCAGGTATGAAAATTGTAATTCATTTTAGTGTTAGATGTTCGCCAGACTCCTGGCTCTGCTACACTCAATACTTTGAGGTAAGTAAAGTCAGTACTTCAAGTCAGTGCCCTCTTTCAGAAGACCGTTAGTTAATGTTGCAGAGGTACCTTTTTTGATATTTCCTGTGAAACTTGGGTTTAGTCCTCATCCTAGGTCTTTCTTCCTTCATGTTCCCTCTGATGTACAATCTTCACAGAGCCAGGAAAGTAGCTTTGAAGAGTCTCTCTTGGACTGGGCAGGTGGCTCAGTGGGCAAAGTGCTTGTTTTGCAAGAATAAGGATCTATGTTTGATCTCAAGAACCAGAAAAAAAGCTAGGTATGGTGGTGTATGTGCAATCCCAGGACTTGATTGATAGAGACAGTCAGCCCAGCCTTAGAACAGTGCCTCCAGGACAGTGAGAGACCCTGTCTCACAAAGATAAGGGTGACAGCAGCATTTGTGGGAAACCTGAAGGAGTTCTTTTTTTTTTTTATTTGATATGTAAGGTTGATGTAACAACAACCTGTCTCTGCCTGTCTGCCTTTGTCTGTCTCTCTGTCTCTGTCTGCACCTCCCCCTCTCATTTTTTTTTACATTGCAACCAAATCTTTGGGACACTGACCAGATACACATTTGATCATCGGATTAGAACTCTGATGTGGAAAATTACTGGATTTGTTTTTGTAGGGGACTTAGCCATGGTTGACTCCTCTTATTTGAGTGGACAGAGTCTTTCTCTGATGATTTGGAAAGTAGAACTGTTTGAGTGTTTCTGCCACTTAGGAAAACATTACTAGAACCCAGACCAAGCTAGCTAGGTTCTGAGAAAGGCAATTAGGATTTCTGGGAAAACACAAGCAGTCATCTACTTTAGTGCCCAGTGTGTACATCAGTCCTAAAACCTCCAAGGCCAACATTGAGATTTATAAAGCTGAGCGCTGATGGAACACCACTCACATGCTTAGAGTGTACCAATTCATTCTCTCGCTCCCTAATCACATTTACAGAATTGCAGTCTTTATAGAAAGCAAGGTTTTGTTAAATCATTGACATCATGGGCGCATGTATGTAATTTGTTGCCTTGGATTTGCTTTATTTTGTTTCATTTTGTTTGTTTGGGGAGGGGGGCGCTTCATTTTTCTTTTCTTTCCCCTTTTTTGGAGGATAGAGAAAATTATAGTAAGAAAAGCCTTTTTTTTTTTTTTTTTAAGACTGAGGGTGACTTGCCATATGAAGTCTGTTTGAAAGTGCATCAATAAATTGACTCCCACAGATTCTTAAACATAGACACTGGAGGGAAAGGACGTAAATATTAAGCACTTAAGCACAATCATGGCCTAAATAGCTCAAAGCTGGAGGGGGTGGAGAAAGCTTTTACACACAGAATGAAACCAGGGGAGAAAATGAAAATTTCCTATGGGAATAAAAACTATGGTGCGTCTCCATCTAAGCCTCCCCCCCACACACACATTAGGCCCCTCCCACAGCCAGTTACTTACTTTTCCCTCCTAAGTTTCTGTGTTGGGTTGGTTGGTTTGCTTTGCTTTGCTTTGCTTTCTGTCTCCCCATCTAGCCCAGTCTGGCCTCCAACTCACCATTTCCTAGCCTCTGCCTCCAGCTGGCTGGAATTGCAGGTGTACTGTACCATAGCTGATTAAACCTAGTTCTTAGATGCTTGGGTTTTTATTTAACTTCTGCACATAGTAGGCTTTTCTTTGGGACAAGGGCATCTTTGGCATACAGTACAAATCCGTGGTGACAGTGATTAAGCTTTGGTTCCTTTCTTACTTACTAAGGCACCCTGAGGACAATACAGGGGCATTTGCCACCATGTGCTCTGTTAATTTCATCCTGCCCAGCAGCAATTACTACCAAGGCCGTACATCCTCTTATTAAATAAATTACAAATTTCTCTACATCTCTTCTAAGATGTTACAGATCCGCAGCATATCAGAAACATACTCTGGCTGGCTTAAGTCATGTTTTCAGCCTTAAGTTGTTGCTGCTGTTCTTGGAGTGTATGTTTTAAATTGCATGTGCTATCTGTGAAGAAACAAAATTAAACCCAAGTGGAAATGGATGGGGTTTTGGAATTGATTTTCTGCAGCTACTTTAAATGATACTTTTTGGAGTAGTGTAGTATGCAATTGTATGTAAATACTTTTAATGGACACACTACTCTTTATTTCTAATAAGCTGATTTAAAAGGCCAGGCATAATAATAGACATGTTTATCTCCTGTTCTTTTTCATGGGTTTTTCACAAGGGTTTAATTAATCTCCATGGCTGTACAATTCAGTCCCAATTACACGCCTCTGCTGTAAATATTCATATTTCTCTCTCTCTCTCTCTCTCTCTCTCTCTCTCTCTCTCTCTCTCTCTCTCTCCCCACAGTTACTGCATAGTGAAGGATTTTTTTTTAAACATGCATCTTGGGGTTAAGTTGGGAAACTGCATTCAGCTCTTCAGTCAGGCTAGGAGGCTAAAGATGTTGGTCTCTCATTATTTATTGGAGACAAAATGAAAAAGGAGTCACTTTCCCCAGTGAGAAGGGAATACTTCCTTTTCAACATTGTTTTTTATGAGCATACATTAATTATACATAATAATGGGTTTCATATGACATTTTCATACATGCATATAATGTATTTGATCATACTCATCCTAATTACTCTCACTTGTCCCCTCCCACTCCTGCTGATTCCCAAGAAGGGGATGCTCTTCTGGGTGAGTTAGGAAGGGGCCATTTAGACCAGTGCCTTGAGCTGCTCTGTGGTTGGACCAGACTTGACTCTTTCTGAAACCAAGCAGGGATTTTTCCAAGGCAGCCTTGATGCTGGGCTCTCCCTGTATCTACAACTACATCTGCCTATCACCACAAATTCTAAGTGCTAAGTCTTGCCAGTCTTCAACAGGATGGGTCCAAACATAGGAAACACCTTTGAAAACTTGCGTTTGTAGCAGGCTGATGCAAAGCCTTCAATTTGCAAAGTAAACCAAATGCTGGCCCTTTGACTACCCCAAAAGAAGTTTGTTTTCAGAGAACCATAAATTATTCTTAGGTTCAACTTGTCTGTCACATACTGTGCCTCTGTTAACACTCACTTGACTCAGAGCCAACCCTATTAATGTCATATGTTGTTTGCTGCCAATGGGACTTTAGTATTGCAATTGCTGACAAGGACACTAGCCAGTTCCTGGCAGGAGACAGTAACAAGTATGCTATCACATGCATATGAAAATTGTTTCCTCTATCAACCAGAAAGAAAATAAAACACCAGACCAGCCATCTTTAAATTCTTCTTGGTAGTTTTTAGGGGGTGGGGGATTGGTGGCAGCTATTGGTCAATAGATGGCCAGACATAATTTCCTGCAGGGTTAGAGGCAGCTTTCACTTTGGGCTGTGAGCCACCGGCAGAATACATCTTCACTGGCATTCTTCAGCTGGCCAACACGCAACACCATGGCACCGGCTCCAACAAAGGCCTGGTTTCCCTCTCCATTCCCAGGTCCTTGTGTATGGCCAGCAGCTCTGAGTTTACAAAGACGCCAAACAGCCAGAAGAATTGGGGTTTATGTTTCCATTCAGTCTTTCACAAGCACATTAGCAATCAATCTGGCCTTTCCTCCCTACGAGGGGAATAAGTAGGTACAAAATACACCCCCCCCCATTTAAGCCTCTGATTTTAGATGCTTATTATCTATTCATAATATTTTTATTTGGAGCCAGCAATATTTCCTGGCTTGCGAAGGAATGTGCTTTCCGTAGTATGTGGTGGTCCTGACACTTTGACAGTGATGAACATATTTACATTGTGCTCCACTTGTTTGCAAAAGTTGCCTTTTCGCTAGCCCATCAAAGGCATTTTTTCTCTCTCCTCTAGTACAATGGCATATTCATGCTGTCAGCCTTTCCTTAAAGGTTAGAGGCATCACTTTATTGGTGCTTACCACAATGCAGTCTGAAACTTCATTTGCTGTTACTTTAAAATACTGCACTTCACAGAAATCCGTTCATTGTTGGTGACTTTGGAATTGTAGTTTAGAGAAATGACCTCACACTTTAAAAAGTTGTGTAGCATTTGTTGTAGGCTGAAGACAAAAGGTCGATAACCAACTTCGATTTTGTTTACATTTTGATAGTTAGAGCTTCCCCCCTCCCACTAGAAAATTAGGTAGAGGCTCAGCTGGGGTAACAGCCTAGAGGGACACCCAGCCTTCCAGAAAAGAATACTTCTTTCTGGGTCTTGACATTGAAGTGCCTAGAGGAGTAGACAATGAGGATCTAACTCCTTTTGCTTGTCATTCATTGGCACTGAAAGTGTAAAAGAGAAAACCCCATTTAAGTTAACTGTTGGGCTCAGCTTTAATTGTTCTTCCAGAGGTCTATCAGGTGCCTCACTATAACCTCTATGTCCAGGTCCAGGAGATCAGACAACTGTGGCTCCACAGGCACCCACTCTTCACTTGTATATATCCACAGACAGACAGACGATACATAAACACACACAGACACACACACACACACACACACACACACATAATAGTAATAATAATAATAATAATAATAATAATAATAATAATAATAACAATAGTAATGAAGCTGGAGAGGTGGCTCATCAGTTAAGAACACTGGCTGCTCTTCCAGAGGTCCTGAGTTCAATTCCCAGCAACTGCATGGAGGCTCACAACCATCTGTAATGGAATCCGATGCCCTCTTCTGGTGTGTCTGAGGACAGCAACAGTGTACTCATATACATAAAATAAATAAATAAATCTTAAAAAATAATGATAGTAAAAATATTTTTTTTAGTTTACTGTTTAGTAATTATGCGTCCTTTTTCTCCTTGGGTGTGGGGATAGATTTCATTTCTAAGAGTTCTACTTTTGTGCAAGTATCAGGTAAAAATACCAACTCACAATCCCCAAATGTGCAGATGGCAGGAAAACAAATAACAGCTTGTTTTCTTTAAGGAATCCAGTACTTGCTAGAAAATGCTAGGTTCCTCCAAAGTCTAAAAGCGACTTGCAGGTATCAGTGCAGTGACATACCACAAATGGACAATGTTTGTGCAGCGCATGTTGTCTTATGGTTTCACTGGACTACAAAAGGGCGTGTGTGTTACTACTAAATCAATTGAGACTCTCACGTTGGCAAATGAGCTTACATTAGCCCCCAAATGCATGCCTCAAAGTTTCATTATTTGAAGTCTTTAGAATCCCCAGAACATTTTCATTTCTATTATCCAACTGTGTACGCAGGGATCTGAAATGTCTAAATGAAATGAAAGAAAAGAATTGGTGTGCCAGGATTGTAACTGATTTATGTTTTCAAGTCTCGTAAATGGAACCTGAAAGGAAAAGATCCCAGGGAAGTGTCTGGGAGAACAGGCCTGGTACTCTGCCCCCAGCTTCACGGTTGGCAGCTGAATGCAGACTGACACTCCAAGGACTGAACAATCTCAATGATAGACGATTCCTGATTGAATTGCCACAGAACAGAAAATTCATCTGGCCCCTTCACACTTTAGTATACTACTGATACATAATGTATAGATGGAATTTGAACTCATGAAAATGACTAGAAAATATGAATAAATTGAAAAAAAAAAAGTCTGTTTTCTTTCTTTCTCCAGAAAGAAAAGGCTGAGAAATAACCAAGACTGCTACTCAGATCCGAACTAATGATATCCTCTCTGTGTTTTTCTGCAAACCTTGTTAGATGCTATGCTGATGGTGGCAGAGAGACTGGAAGGTCCTTTCAACATTGAGTCCGTTATGGATCCCATCGATGTGAAGATTTCTGATGCTATCATGAATATGCAGGATAATAGTGTTCAAGTGTCTCAGAAGGTACTGAAGGCAGGATGCTGGGCAGGACGGCTAGAGATGCCCACTGTCTTGTCCTGTAAAGTCCCTAATAAAAACGTACTCACTTCCAATGCAGGTTTTCCAAGGCTGTGGACCTCCGAAGCCTCTCCCAGCTGGACGAATTTCTCGCTCCATCTCTGAAAGTGCCTTCAGTGCTCGATTCAGACCTTATCATCCAGAGCAACGCCCAACCACGGCAGCTGGCACTAGTTTGGACCGACTGGTGAGCACTTTAGCAGGGATGGGTGTGTTTAATGGCAAGGAACTGCAAACATTTGTTTCAAAATGAACTTTTCCTTGGAAAGCGTGGACGTGTAAGTCTTGAGTCTTTTTACATTCCGGCTTTTAAATGTAGTTATGTGTGGGTGGCAGTGAATGTACCTCGTTTTCTGTCTCAGAAAGTTCCTGTATCGTCAAGGGAATGGGCTGTAACACGTTTCATCTTCCGACTTCCCTTTAATGTCACTGTGTGTTTACTTAGCATCTGTTATATACCTGCCATTAGGTTATGCCCCAGGGGAAGCTCGGAGCAATAAGAGAGGGCCTTGGTATCAAAAGACCTCAACAAAGGGCATCAGTCTAAGCTGTTCAGTAGGTGCCAAAATAGCCTAGGACTAAACAACTTAAAATCCTGAATTGATTTCATATGATAATATTAACTGATTATGGTCATGTATGGATTTACTTTTTCGGCCAATAAAACCAATAATGTCAATTTAAGACATGCTCATACTGCTTGCATTATTTGTGCTATACACAAAATGTCCAGAGTTGATCACCATTCACCTTGTACATAGAAAGCAAATGAACAACTACCTCTGGGTAAAAAAAAAAAAAAAAAAATATCTTTACCATTGGCTACCCTTTCCTAATCAATTTCCAAGTAAATGTCCTCATGGAGAAAAGCAATCTTGATTCAGTCCATCTTCATTGTACTTTAAATATTTCAAAAACTTCGGTGATACACTTTAGTGTATTGGATTTTAAAGTAAAAGTGATTTGAGGGCAGAGAGCCATGTGGTATAAGGTGAAAGGAGATAATATTATGATAGGAGAATAGATACTTTTAAATACCAACTCACAATCCCCAAATGCACAGATGGCAGGAAAACAAATAACAGCTTGTTTTCTTTAAGGAATATGGTACTTGCTAGAAAATGCTAGGTTCCTCCAAAGTCTAAAAGTGACTTGTGGCTGTCAGTGAAGCAACATACCACAAATGAACAAGATTACATATATGGCAGTATGCTGTGGTAACCTGGAAATACTAGTATAGTAGTAGTAAAGACCATAGAGCAGGAAGCCTGACAGGATACTGATGTGAAAGAAGGACAAATAATGTCAGTAAAGTTTTCCTGTGTGATGTGGATGTTTGATTCAGACTATAAAATCCTGGAGTGGAAGATTGTGTTTGCAGAGTATAGGGCTTGGTGCACCTCAGATGGCAGTTACATGAGGAGGTAGAAAGAGGATCCAGGTAGGTCCTTTAGAGTTTGCATTTGAACTATTAATTCCTTTGAGAGATTATTGCTAAGTGTAAAACCTGTATATTTTTCTTCAAGCTGTTCTTGAAACAGCGAGTTGCATATAATCCACAGATACTTAGAAATGATCAAAAAGGTATATCAAAGTTGTTTGGTTTTGGCTTGGTTGTTTGAGATGACTATATGTTAGCAACATTATTTGCCTGCTTGTGGTTTTTATTATTATTTCATATATATGAGTGTTTTCTTTGCATGTATGTATGTATGTGAATGATCTGTGTATCTGGTAAGTGAAAGGGCACAAGAGGGCATCAGATTCTCTGAAACTGAAGTTACAGACAGTTGTTGTGAGCTATCAAGTGGTACCCAGATCTTCCACAAGAGCACCAAGAACTCTTAAGCACTGAACCATCTTTCTAGCCCCATTGTATGATTTAAATATGTATATAATGTGTCTTGATGATATGTGTCCCTATTACCCTCTTTTGTTGTCTTCCAAGTTAGTCGCCTTCTACTTGTATTTTATGTGTGTGGTGTCCCAGTGAGTTTAATAGGATTAATTAAGGAAGCAAGGGTGAGGGGCTATTTACAGAATCATAGGCAGCTTGTCAGTGGCTATACCTCTGACAAAGATGGAATGGGGTTTTGCTTTGTGTCCCAGACTGTTTTGGAACTCTATAGATCAGTTACTGCGGACCTCAAACTTGAAACCTTCTTCCTGCTGTAGCCTCCTGTCTGCTGGGATCATACATGGTAGTTTCTCATTCATACATGGACGGATCTTTTTCTTCTTTCTTTCCCTTAGGTTACTGATGTCAAGGAGAAACTAAAACAAGCTAAGAAGTTCTGGTCTTCTCTCCCAAGCACCGTTTGCAATGATGAGAGGATGGCAGCGGGAAATGAAAATGAGGATGACTGCTGGAATGGAAAAGGCAAAAGCAGGTCAGTCTCCCCCCGAGGGAAGTAGCATCCTCTCCCATCCAGGGTGCCTGGCTGGCCTTCCAACATGGCTCTCTCAGCTGGTACTCAAGGGAAGCAGCTTGCAGTAGGTAGTGATGACAGAAGGTTTCTTGATGACCTTAGGCATGAGCTTTCCATTTAGGTGTTCAAAAAGGCACCCAGATACTTACAAAGGTCTAGGCTTGCCAGTAGTTATATTCCAGTATTAAGGGCTATTAAAAACGGTTTAGTGCCTGTGGCCCTTGAATCAGGGATCTGGCTTTATACAGCACCACTACTCAAAAGGTCACATTCTCTTTCTTGATTCTATGTGTCCCATCCTGGCACACTCTGTGAGATAAGCACCCATTGAGAGGGTGTTTTTCTTTGACAGAACAATTGCCACATAAAAAGGAATCACTTTCAAAAAGATCACAGGCAGATCACAGAAAGTACACATTCCCAGGATAATGAGTAATTACAGTTGATTATAAATGGAAGGACTTCTGTTCTACCATGCTTAGTGGAGATTCTAAAATTGAGCACTCTTCAAGCTAAGTGATTGTGTCAACAGGACCATTTCTTCCTTTCAGGTACCTGTTTGCAGTGACAGGAAATGGATTGGCCAACCAGGGCAACAACCCAGAAGTCCAGGTTGACACCAGCAAGCCAGACATACTGATCCTCCGTCAGATCATGGCCCTTCGGGTTATGACCAGTAAAATGAAGAATGCTTACAATGGAAATGATGTGGACTTCTTTGATATCAGTAAGCTTCAGTGACTTTCAAGTGGGGGGTTTGTTCTTCTCTGAGTTGGTGAGAATGTGTGCCATGGACTCCCTGTTCTGTTCTCTTCTTTTCATTGTAGGTGATGAGAGTAGCGGAGAGGGAAGTGGAAGCGGATGTGAATATCAGCAGTGCCCTTCGGAGTTCGAGTACAACGCCACTGACCATTCTGGGAAGAGTGCCAACGAGAAAGCTGACAGTGATGGTGGTGCCCATGCAGAGGCAAAGCCCTACCTCCTCGCTGCTCTCTGCATCCTGTTCCTCGCTGTGCAGGGAGAGTGGAGATAATTGTCAAACTCTTGAGTAAAAGTGTTCATCATCAGAAAGTTCAAAGGCACCAAGTTCTCACTTTTTTTTTTTTTAACCATCCTAGTGACTTTGCTTTTTAAATGAATGGACAACAATGTACAGTTTTTACTGTGTGGCCACTGGTTTAAGCAATGTTGACTTTGTTCTTCTCATTCAGTTTGAGGGGACAGCGGGGCCTCCTGCCTTTAAGTTTGTTCCCCCCCTCACCTCCCCACTTCTTTGAGACTTGTGTTCTGCGTGGCTAGCAGTGTAGGTACAGAACTGTAGTTAGTTGTGCATTGGTGATCTTGTTTTCTTTGTTGGCTTCTCTCATTTTATTTGTGGGGTTTTTCTTTTCCAATGATGGTCTCACCTTGTTTCTTACAAGAAAACCAGGGTCCTTTCTTGGCATGTAACATGTACGTATTTCTGAAATATTAAATAGCTGTACAGAAGCAGGTTTATTTATCATGTTATCTTATTAAAAGAAAAAGCCCAAACAAGCTGGAAAATTTCCATTTATCCCTATTATTTTAGCTGCCTTATTGGGAGAGAAGTGGAGTTGACTTTGGGTTTTCTTTCTTTTCTTTCTTTCTTTCTTTCTTTCTTTCTTTCTTTCTTTCTTTCTTTCTTTCTTTCTTTCTTTCTTTCTTTTATATTAAGTTAGGACAGAATGTGAAGGCACAAGCAGGGTTCTGAGCCAATTGCCGGACTGTGTTCAAACACCAAGACAAGAACAGAATGAGACTTCATTCATAGCTGGAGATTGGAAGAGACTGCAGATCACCCCCCCCTTTTTTTATTGAGTTGAATCACATGTAACTCGATTTCTTGAACCCACCCAAACTTAAAGTGGACCCCATCCAGCAAAGTAAAGATTCTTGATGTAGTGTCCTTTGAAAGAAGAACGGCACTCAGGATGTCCCACTTAGCCCTTGGACACATAGGCTTGGGGATGTTTATTAAACACCAGATAAGTTGGGAAGTCACAGTGTACCAATTTTTGTTTTAGTGCTGACACTTTCTGTGTTTTTACCCCGATGGCAGTAGCAAGTGACCAGTGACTTCATTTGCTCCTGTGTTAGAGTGCTGCAGATTTCTGACCTACTGACCAGTCTGGGAAGAGTGCCAGAACTGGGGTATAACCTGGGCTCCGTGAATAGCTGTTAACACTCTTTTGAGCAGTTTTTGTCTTGTGTGTACATACTTGCAGGGTATTTTGGGGGAGGGTATGTTTGTTTGTTTTAGATTCCAGTTTTTAAAATAGTGTAAGGTTGTCTGCTTTGATTTTTTTTTTTTTTTTGCCTGCTCCTTTTGATCAGTTAAATGAAGGACTTAAGAGTGGTCTGCATCCATTTGCTTCATATCCCAGGCAAGGAGCTCACAGGGAGGAGAGCTGAGTGCTGAGCTCCGGCGTCTCTTATCTTTTGTGGGAGAGATGAGAATAGGTAAAATTGAGAAGAGCACATCTTCTCAGTGACTCTTAGCCACATGGATGGAGTGGCGAAGTTGTCCCAGGCCAAAGACTGTCCACTGCCTTGTCCCTTTGGAACCCTTTCCTTGTGTACAAATAACTAGTCAGAAAATCTGGAGAACATAGCAGATCATTTCAAAATGAGTTCTCAGGTCTTCAGAAAGACTACAACCATGCAAGTCTCTTCCTGCTCTAAAAGTCATTTAGATCCCAGAATTCTACTGAACTGAAAGCCCAATCGTCAGCTGTACGAGGAAATCTCTATTTTATATTTTATATTTTATATTGAAACACAATTACTTGATAGCTCAGGGTCTACATTTCACTCAACTTTTTACACCAAATTCTGAAGAATGGTCAAAATAAAATATTGGGGGCTGTTGTAAACAGAGGCTTAATTTTATTAGAAGTAGCCAGTTATTTATTAAAGCACGATGTTAATAAAATAGGCATATTCCGGCTGGTGTGTATAAGTGTTTTTTTTTCTTAAAGCAATTCACAGAAAACATAACTCCATTTATATAAGAGGAAAACTAGATTGTAAATAGCTGGGCTGCCTTGTGAGAACTTGGAAAATGTGCTGATAGTTAGAAAGTACCTCAGTTGTGAGGAATTTCCTTTTTAGCTTAGACTGCTATTACTTTTACTTGGTAGAAATGAATCTGGTCTCCAAAATATGGCTCAAAGAGTTGTCCCTGTAGACCTTGTTAGATTGTTTTTAATTTAAAACCTTGAACTCTGCCCAGCTGTTTTCTTTCAGTCAAGTCCTCCAAACTAATAACATTTTCCGAATTAAATATTCTTGAAGGTTTCTCTGGACGCTCGCTGATTTGTTTTCTTTCTTTACATTTTTTTCCTCTGTTGCCCTTTTATTATTTAAATTGTCTTTTGCTTTTGAACTTGAACTATGAAATAAACAAATCATAGATTTTTCCATTCAGGTCTGACTGGACAACTTTTGGCATCTCACCAGCTGGCAGGCTTACCCTTCCCTCCCCCCCACTACCCCTTCCCCCAATAGAGAAGAAAGGCAAGTTGAATATGTGAAAGCCTTTAGAGTTTAGAGCAGGAGGCAAAAGAAAAGCCTTATGAGTGGGGCCTGACTTCCACAAAGTTAGCACCACGTGAAGGATCTGAGTTGTACCAAGTTATTTATAAAGTACTTTGTTTTCAAACACTTCACATACTCTGCATTTAAGACAAACATCATAGAAGAAATTGCCAGAAAAGGGGAATGTAAGGCAAAACAGAAAAAGTTTCATAATTCAACTTGTGTATTTGTAAAGGAGTGAGCACCTATTATTTGGATAAAAGTAAAAGAAGTGCGAAGAACTGATTTGCACCTTTAAGCTTGAATTAGACTAATTAAAAACCAAAGGATTTACATGAAATATAAATTGTCACTTGTGATAATAGAACCAACAATAAAATAAGTAGATGGTGCCATATGTAGTTGTACTTCCCGTTTTGTGTTGAAAGAATATGTTTATTTACATAGTGGACGAGTTTTATAAGTTAATGACAGTATCTGTTCTCAACCCATGGGTCACCGCCACTTTGGGGGTCAGAGGACACTTTCACAGGGTTATGTATCAGATATCCTGCATTATCATATTTATAATTCATAATCAGTAGCAAAGTTACAGTTATAAAGAAGCAATAAAAATAATTTTATAGCTGGGGTCACCACAATGTGAGGAACTATATCAAAAGGTCACAGCGTTAGGAAGGTTCTAGAGGAATGGCTGTGTCTGTGAGACAGATCTCATTGGAAAATAGAAAATCATATCTTGCCCCTGGCAACATCAGAAAAAAAAAACACTCAGATTCCATCCAACTCAGAACTTACTGGGGAAAAATGTGACTGCATTCTATGATAACCTTGTAAATTGCGTTTCTATACTTTTTAACCCATAATTCTTCTAAAACCTTCTGTGTACTTAAAACACAGAGTTGAAGAGAGCTGGAGGAATATCTCAGTTGGTAGAATACTTGGCTAGCATGCTTGACACAGCCCTAGTTTCCATCTCCAGCACCCCATAAACTGAAGGGTGATGCACATGTTGGGGCAAGAACATCAGAGTGTCACGTTTTAGTCTCCTAGTTAGGTTAGCTGAAATCTATTGAGAGTGGAGGGCTAATGATAATGGATCTGAGTAACTGTAGACACCAACGCTGACACCATGGCTTCTCACTGGTGCCATAATTTGATATTTAGTGCACATGGCCTGGAATCAACTCAGCACATCTTTTTAAGAAGCCATTATTAAACAGAAAGATGGACCATCTTCAAGTGCACCACATTTGTTTTAAGATTCAGCCTTGTTATTACCATTTGAGACAATACTCACCAAAACTAGGGAAGAAGGCAGTACTACTACTAATGTTAGGGAATGGGTCAAAGGCGCTCCTTTGACCTGGAATGTACTTGCGATTTCATCATACAAAGTACTCTTCCTTGATGCTTTCTTAAGATCCTGATGCCCTCAGCATTATCAGCCACCACAAAAGCTAGAGATAAGAGTATTAGGAAAATATGTAAATGAATTCTGGTTATTACATGAAGTTACCTGTTCAATGGATAAGGGACCATTATACACAAAATCATTTGGGTGCATGTGTGTGTGTGTGTAAAATGTAATGTTATTGGTCAGTGTTTGAAGACACTTCTGAATTCAGCATTTATTAGTAAAACCTACAGAAATTTATTTTTCAACACGCATGTTCGTGTGTGGAATTAGAATATGCAGTGCAGTGTACTTTTGACATTTCTTTTTCTTAAGATGGCATCTTGCTATTTTGCCCTGGATAGCCCTCAGCTTCTTGGGTTAAGTGATCCTCCTGCTTCAGCCTCCCATGTAGCTGAGACCAGAGATGCATAGCACTGTTCCTGATAACTATTGTCTTTCTCATCCACCTTCCTCTGCATCCCTTTGGCCTAGTGATGTGGAGGGAGTCCAGGATTTTGCACATGTTAAAGTGTTCTGCAACTGAGCTACACGCCTGGCCCTATTTTTGGAATCTCATAACAAATTAACGGAAAATTAGGAAAAATGCAGAAGAGCAATAGAATAATGCATCAATCTCAGCAGATAAAGGCTGGTAGTAGAGGACCTCAGAGGGGCTATGGATGGACATCTTGACTCCAGAAAGATTACATGATCTTGTACTCGGATCTCTGGAAAAGCCTTTTGCAAGAACTTTGTCATATTGTTCTTTATTCTTGTTTCTTGTATGATAGTACTAGAAGAACATTTGTCTGTGCACATATCCACACACATAAACTCTATGATTAATTGGCATTGTATTTTCTAGCACTTAACCTCAGGTAGACCTTACTTACTCAGTTGCTTGTGGGCTGCCTTCCTCTGGCTGTCAGTGGCCTATGCTTAGGAAATGCAGACTGATTTTAATAATAGCCTAAAAAGAACATAATTAGAAAGGTAAGTCTCCTGCCAAGAAAAAAAATTACATATAAAATGCATTCCAGAGCCCAAATAGCATTTCTTAGGTTTACCACTGCCTGGGATTTTTTTTAATCTCACCACATAGAACCAAAAGTGGACTATTAGCATCTCTTCATGGGGACTCTACAGTGCATTTGCACATGGAATTGGCCACAATACCAGTCATTGGTTGACTTTTCTAAACATGTATGTAGATCTCAACTCTGTTTCAATGAAATGTGTCTTTAAAGACCCTTCATGGCCCTGCTTGAAACTCTTTCACATGGAATAATTTTTTAAACTCTTGCTATTTCATTCTGAATCGTTTGACACCAGCTTTGGCGGCAGCAGTGAACAGACTAATTTAGGCACATTTTACTGTGATAAGAGAACAAACTTTGCTATTTAGTCACCTGTGATATTCTGACAGAATAGGCTGTTGTCTTAGTATTTTAATGCTGGGGAAAAATGCTGTGACCATGGTAACACTTATAAAAGAAAGAGTTTTAATTGGGGCTGCCTTACAGTTTTAGAGGTTTAGTCCATTTTCATCATGGTGGGAGAATGGCGGTACTCAGGCAGGAGAAGTAGCTGAGAGTTCTACATCGTGATCCACTAGGAGATCAAAGCCCATGCCTAGAGACACACTTTCTCCAGCAAGCTGACACCCCTCCAACAAGCCAACACCCCTGATCCTTTCAAATCGTGCCACATGCAAATCTATTAGCCTATAGGAACGATTCTCATTCAGACTACCACCAAGGGAAGAACAATGTGCTTGAGTCTAGGACCAGGCCACATTGATTACCACACACAGTCCTGCAGATTAGAGATCACACCACCATTCAGAAGAGTAAAAGGTCTGGAAGAAGTTAGGAAATGTGTGTAAGGGTGACATGCAAATGAGGTCAAGCAGCTGAATGGGAACAAAAGCCAGGTCTCCCATCAGAGCAGTTTGTTTCAACTGCTGCTGATCCTTCTGTGATCTCTTATCTTACTTTTCGATATCTTAATCATTAGGAAAGAATGAAACTTGTCAAGCTGGCCACCTGTAAAGGTACCCTAGCCCTCACACAGTGTTTGTTTGCTCCATGGACTTTAAAGCTGAAAGAGATCCAGGGATCTTGCATGGTGCCTATGTGACATCAATATGCCTGCTCTTAAAGAACCAATATTAAATGATCCTCCAGAACAGCCTCCAGTGATCATGTTAAAGGGCCCTGGGAGGTACCCTGGCACCTGCAGTGCTGGCAAGGTTCAACTAGCTGAACAAGGACACAAGCTGATGAGAAAAAAAATGCCACAATTACTGTAGGGAAAATCCATACCTACTTTATTAGCTGGGGCTCAATCTTGGCACAAGTAAAATCACCTGCAGTTAAGTCATACCCAATGGGCATAACCTGTGCTTCTTTTTTTTTTTTTTTTTTTTTTTTTTTTTGGTTTTTCGAGACAGGGTTTCTCTGTGTAGCCCTGGCTGTCCTGGAACTCACTCTGTAGACCA
>NC_034613.1:42558780-42559866 GCF_900095145.1 Mus pahari | reverse complement strand
ACTTTGTAGACCAGGCTGGCCTCAAACTCAGAAATCCGCCTGCCTCTGCCTCCCGAGTGCTGGGATTAAAGGCGTGCGCCACCACGCCCGGCCCTGCTTTCCTATTCTTGACCTGCAAGGGCCTGAATATTTACAGCTAGTTGCCTAAATATTTACTACACAACATACTGTTGTCTGAGGTGTGCCTAACTGTTAAGCATGTATGTGCATGGACAGGGTCCTGATCAGGTTAGATCCCTAGCACCGCAGAGAATTTTTTTAACTATAATGATTCTCTCTGACCAGTTCTTTCTTCCTTCCTTTCTTCCTTTCTTCCCTCCCTCTTCTTGCTTGCTTGCTTCACTTCTTTCTGTCTCAGCTCTCCCCTGACCCCTACCCCCGAAGAAGGATTTCTCTGTGTAGCCCTGGCTGTCCTGGAACTCACTCTGTAGACCAGGCTGGCCTTGAACTCAGAAATCCACCTGCCTCTGCCTCCCAAGTGCTGCGATTAAAGGCGTGCGCCACCACCGCCCGGCCCATAACCTGTGCTTCTTAACATTGAATCTTAAATGTTAATACCTGAGTCAGAGATCGGACAAGGAATAAAAACCAACAAGCACTGTTGTAAATGTTGTGACTGTGTGTGTGTGTGTGTGTGTGTGTGTGATATGTGTGTACACACATGCATGCAGAAAGCCAGAAGTTAACATGGGACATCTTCTCTTTTACTGCTTTCCCCCTTGTACTTTGGGATAAGGTCTGTCACTGAAGCTGGAGCTCAATGTTTATGCCCCGAGGATAACTGTGCCCTTGCTGGGGTTACTGGAATGAGGTCCTGAGCCCAGTTCTATACTTAGGTGCTAAGGATTTGAATTCAGACTCAGGTCATGTTTTCATGACAGGCATTCAGCCCCTGAGCCAGTCCCTAAGTAGGTTGTTGTTAAAAAGAGGTTTCTCAGCCAGGCAGTGGTGGCGCACACCTTTAATCCCAGCACTTGAGAGGCAGAGGCATAGGCAGAGGCAGGCGGATTTCTGAGATTGAGGCCAGCCTGGTCTACAGAGTGAGTTCCAGCACAGCTAGGGCTACTCAGAGAAACCCTGTCTTGG
>NC_034613.1:42557684-42558769 GCF_900095145.1 Mus pahari | reverse complement strand
AGGCAGAGGCAGGCGGATTTCTGAGATTGAGGCCAGCCTGGTCTACAGAGTGAGTTCCAGCACAGCTAGGGCTACTCAGAGAAACCCTGTCTTGGAAAAGAAAAAAAAAAGAGGTTTCTCCTACTGGATTTAGAGCACACTAAAGAAAAAAAAAATTCAAAGACAGAATCCACGTTTTAGAAAAGAGTTTTTCTGTTTAAGACATATCTCCAGTCCAAGCTGGCTGTGAAGTTGTTATGCAGCCATGGCAAACTTTGATGCAGATGACTCTCCTGTGTCCTCCCAGGTGCTGGGGTGGCAGCTGTGTACCACCACATCCAACTGAGAAGGTATTTTTGACTTGTCATTTTCCACCCAGGAAAGGGACCCAAAGAAAGCTTTTGTTATGAACACGTGTCCCAGCATGCCCATTTGACAGTGAGCAGGACAGAGCAGGTTCTGATCTAGGTGTACTCTGGTCTCTACCTTCCACTGGCCTCCAGGGTACAGAGACTCAGCGACAGTGCAAACAGCTGGGATTAGGGCTCTACCATCAAGCAAAGAACAAGAAAGACGTGGTTTGTCAATGTACCCTAGGCATGTAGAACTAGGAGTTTTTTCAAAAAGTCATTCAGCCAGACTCACTAACCTCAAGATACTGTTAGCTGATGGTGGCTACCCAATAGGAAACACAATCCTTAGGCTGCCAAAGAAAGTTCCAGTAAAATGAAAGAGATTATATTTGAGGTGCTTGTCAGAAATAAGCTTTCTATATTTATTATTTGAATTTACCCTGCTCATTAGGTTATCAGCCTACATGTAAATCAGGCACCCTGGGTAGACCCATATATGCCCCACATTACATATTTTCCAGTTTCTCTTATGGGGAACTTAAACTATGTCCATGCAAAGAATCTAGAAATCCTTGTCATCCTGAGAAACAGACTAGAAACATGAAGTGCCCACAGGATGGCCAGTCATTGGATAGCAGCAGTCTCTCTCTCTCTCTCTCTCTCTCTCTCTCTCTCTCGGTGTGTGGGCCTTGAAAACCACATAGAACTTGAGGCAAGACTATAATTTATGACATATCCTTTCCTGGCCTCCAC
>NC_034613.1:42556596-42557673 GCF_900095145.1 Mus pahari | reverse complement strand
GGCCAGTCATTGGATAGCAGCAGTCTCTCTCTCTATCTCTCTCTCTCTCTCTCTCTCTCTCACTCTCTCTCTCTCTCTCTCGGTGTGTGGGCCTTGAAAACCACATAGAACTTGAGGCAAGACTATAATTTATGACATATCCTTTCCTGGCCTCCACTTGGGAGGGCAAGAGGAAAAAAAAATGTGAAGCGAGGTCTCTCCCCCAAGGAAGCCCCATAGGCCCACTGGAGAGGCAAAGCTGGCCAGGAAACATGCCAGTGAGTGCATGCGTTCTCAGCTGGCCTGCAGGGCTCTGGACAGCTGTGCAGCCCTATGGAGGGGGAACAGATAATGCTGGCTTCAGTGGGAGGGTAGAATTTCAATAAACAAGCAGAAGAGGGAATTAACCTCAGAGCTCCTGTGGGAAGGACTCAGGATGGGTTTTTCCTGTTGTTTGAGTGCTACCACTTGCGTCAACTGTGGGACACAGCACTGGCTGCTATGCAGTCAATCGCAGGAGAAAAGGTTGGGCTGAATGTTGTCTATGGTCCATAAAGGGTGAGTGAGCAGTTGTGCTGGTAGTAAGGGAGGCAGAAAAGAATTATGCTTTTAAAAAACAAAGCAAAGGGGATAGAGAGATGGATCAGAAGGTAAGGACACTGGCTACGCTTTCAAAGGACCTGGGTTCAATTTTAATCATCCACAGGGCAGATTACAATCATCTGTAACTCCAGTTCCAGGAGATTCAAAGCCCTCTTCTGACCTCTGAAGGCATCCACATGGTACACAGATGAACATGCAGGCAAAATCCTGGAACACATAAAATAAATACATAAATACATAAATAAATAAGAAGAAATGGGTATGTGGCTCCATAGAAAAGCTTTTGCCCATCATATACAAACAAGCTTCATTCCCCAGAAGTACACTAAGCCAACAGCAGAAGAGGCGGGGCTCCCTAGTATAGGACTGCGGAAGGATGGTCAGAATGATGACTTCAAAAAACCAGAGCCGGGCGTGGTGGCGCATGCCTTTAATCCCAGCACTTGGGAGGCAGAGGCAGGCGGATTTCTGAGNTTGAGGCCAGCCTGGTCTACA
>NC_034613.1:42549860-42556585 GCF_900095145.1 Mus pahari | reverse complement strand
GAGGCAGGCGGATTTCTGAGTTTGAGGCCAGCCTGGTCTACAAAGTGAGTTCCAGGACAGCCAGGGCTATACAGAGAAACCCTGTCTCGAAAACAAAAAACAAACAAAAAAACAACGAACAAACAAACAAACAAAAAACCAGGCAAGGACATCTAGAATTTAAGTGGATAGGTTTATATGTGAGTTCTTGAGCAGGGCTAGGTATGATGATAGTGGGGGTCATGGATCTTTTGCAGTTGTTCTTTGGATCAACGATGTGTTGAGAACAGTGCTTTCCAGTCTAAGGGGGTCCAGCTTCCTTTGGACCCCTTTGTCTTTTAGCCATCCCCAGACAGTCTTGATTTGATCATAACATAAAAGGAAGTCTAGCTTCTATTTTATTTACTTACATTTTTGGCGACAAGATCTCGTATATTTGCTATGTAGCTGAAATTGACATTGAAAGTTTGATCCTCTTGCCTCTACCTCTTGAGTGCCGGGGAGATTATAGGCATGTGGCCTAGTACATAATTAATGTGGCACTGAGGATGGAACCCAGGGCTTTGTGCCATGCTAGGCAAGTACTCTACCAACTGAGCCATAGTCCTAGCCCTAGATGTCATTTAAGTAAAGCATGTTAAAAGTGATCGTTTAATGAAAGCAAAAAGAGATTATGATAGGGAGGAAAAAAAAAACCTAAAGAAAGGGAGGACGAAGAAAGGGGTAGGGTAACAGAATATATGTCTCAAAAAAAAAAAAAACCTAAGAAAAAGAAAAAAAATCTTTGTAATGAAAAATACTATAAATGCAAATAAGCAGCAGATATTGGTAATATAAAAATATGGTCCTCCCAATTTCCATCCCCATCACACCTTTAAATTCTTCTAGGTGTGTATATAGGTCTTCCCCGAGTCTCCGAGCATGGTTTCCAGCTCCCCTTAGGGCTCCGCTTCCAGAAGCATTCCAGAAATGCTAGACACTTTAGGCCACCCTCCGCTGCTCTGGCCTGACTCTGGAGAGAAAGACAGGAAAGAATCCCCAGAGTCTGTCTTTTCAGGTTGCATCCTAAGATGCATGGGAGCTGTGATACCTTGTCAGCCATTGGGCGGCCAGTTAGTGGGATGAGTGAGCTCAGTATAGCCTACTCAGAGCAGGAGGGACGGAGCTTTGCTATCTCTCCCCTCTGTGCCATCTTTGGTATTTGAGATCAGAATGAGCAAGCAACAAAGCAAGTGCTTCTGTGGATTTCTCTTAAATGAGGGTCAATGTGGCCCTTTCCAGTGCAGAGAGTAGTTGTGAGGATAGACTGGGAATAGTTCTTTTGGGATCTGGAAAGGAGAATGGTGTTCTACGGATATGGGCTAGGGTACA
This sequence comes from Mus pahari, assembly GCF_900095145.1. Taxonomy (NCBI): domain Eukaryota; kingdom Metazoa; phylum Chordata; class Mammalia; order Rodentia; family Muridae; genus Mus; species Mus pahari. Next base: position 42,555,235 of record NC_034613.1, on the reverse strand, counting down.
GAGAGCTACTCTGTCATAGAGCTTTTCCCAGATCAGTGGCTGTTGGGAAGTCTCTTGCTCACTAGGTGCTTGGCAGAGGGATGACGCCATTTCTGAGATCTGCTCACTGAGCTTTTCCTTCTGCAGTGAGCACAAGTTGGAATGTAGACAGCAGGAACCTCTTCTGCGGGGACTCTGAGACAGACTGTAGCCCCATTAGTCCTCTTGATCCATCTTCTTGGGCTATACACATTGTTCCCAGTTAGCATAGACCTGGTCTGGCCGCAAAGCCTGTGTCTTCTGCCCCATCCAACGATAGCAGGAAGATTACCTTCACATGAAAACTTTACTGCTGAGTTTTGCTAGGATATCAGCAGTCTAGACAAGGGTGAGAAACCTATTTTATCCTGGCACTAAACCCTTGGCTTAATCCTGAGTACAGCATAAATGAAATGTGGTGGTGAATGTCTGTAATCCAAGCACAGAAGAGAGTGGGGGAACAGGAGAATCAGAAGTTCAAACTCATCTTGACAATATAGTGAACCTAGATTAGCCTACATTCAGCTGCTTATTAAAAAACAAAGTAAGGGAGAGAAAATGAGGGGGGTGGAAAAGAGGAGGGAAAGGGAAGAAGAGGAGGGACTGGGAGAAAAGAGGGAGTTGAGGGGAGAGTTTATTTTAAGTATGTATTAGTGCTGTGTCCACACAACCAAGGGAAAGGAATGCAAATCCTAGGCCTTTTCCCCCCATAGGTGGCAAGCAGCACACCCAGGGGACTCTCAGCTGCTTACCCTCTGTCCCACACTTCCCACCAGATTCCTACCAGGTTCTAAGTTTCTGGGAAAGTGCCACCCATACTTTATGTATTGCAGTCCTTCTCTCCTGGTCACATCGCAAAGATACACCAGCCCCTCTGCTTCCAGGGTTGATACAGATCACAGAGAAGCACTGCCTAATTCCTATCTACTGCCTCCAAAAGGATCCGAAGTTGTCTGTAGAAGAACAGAGGTTGAGAAGATGTGGGCTGGTGTCAACGAAGGACAGGGACTCATTAGATGTTTGTCCTCTTGGGTCTTAAGTGGTTTTCACAATTAAGCCTTTAGGGAAAATCAATAATGGAAAACAACTTTCAGGGCACATCGACCTGTGGTTTCTTTGCATAACAATCGTCTGATGGCACTCACATCTGGAATAATTTGAAGTGATCTTCATCATTGAGTTCAAGCTAGGGAAATCTGTAAGTTAATTTATCAGTTGTGCTCTGTTTACAGGGAAAACACAATGTTCAACTTGAAGCCATTTTGTGGGAAGGCAGAGACAGCTTCTGCCCATGTAGCTCTAGTTTCCCTAGTTTTCACCCTGTTGCCCAGGCTGGCACAAGGCCAGACTCCAAAGTGCTGGGATGACAGATAAACACTAGGACACCGAGGCCAGTTTGAACAGTGTCACTAGATGAGTGCCTTAGGAAATTTTCTGGATATATCATGGGGGCAAATGTGGCACTGTTTTTTATTTTACTTTTAGTCACTATGACAAACACCATGATCAAAAAGGAACTTGGGGAAGGGACGGGTTTATTTTATTTCCAATCTCAGGTCACAGTCAGTCTTTGAGGGAGATCAGCTAAGAACTCAAGGCAAAGTCTTGGAGGCAAGAACTGAAGTGAAGACCATGGAGGAACACTGTTCACTGGTTTGCTTTCCTTGTTTACTCTCAGCCAGTTTTCTGATACAACCCAGAAGTAACCCTTCCAATAATGAGCTGGGCCTGCCTCTATCAGCCAGCAACCATGAAAAGACCCCTCCAGATATGACCATGGGTTAATTTGATAAAGACAAGCCTTCAGCTGAGACCCTCTCAGCTAAACCTGAGCTGTGTCAAGCTGATAGCAGAAGCTAACTAGAAGAGAGACCTAGAAATTTCTGTGGCCCATGAGGCCCCTGCCTTACCCATGGCACAAACACTGATAGGGCACTATGTGTCAAGCTTTATGCTAGACACTAGGGACATATGAATGAAGGAAAATAGACTTGGAATCCATTGTGGTGGTTCTCACCACTAGAAAGAGAGATTAAATGATCATGCCAGTGACAGTAATTACAAGGGGAACTAGAACCCTTCCAGACAAAATAATCTAACTAGGGCCTTAGGAAGCCCAACTTCTAGTTAGCAATAATGGCAGTACCTAAAGTCTAGGGCAGCCCTTCCGCACCTTGGGCACACATCAGAATTCCCCAAGAGCTTGATGAACTGTCAGTTGCTGAGAGCCAGCTCCAATGGAGCCCAATCAGTTGTGTATTTACCGTCCCATTGAGACAACATTTAGGAAATCGCCAGTCCAATCAAAGGACTTTGGAGCTCTACAGCCCTATTGGGTAGTCACTTGTGGTATCTGCAGAGAAAGACTGGCAGGAACAGAATGAGGTAAATTGCCTTAGACTGCTAAATTTCTTGTCAACCTTTCACATTGCTAAATTGAACCGAAGCACTCACTGTCTACCATGCCTGCCACACCCTAAGGGCCAGAAAGGGCCAGAGAAGTGAGGAGCAAGTCATTTTAGAAAGTATTGAGGATTCCCCTGCACAGAATCCATCTACAAGGGAAACTTAAGGACAAGATTGGTTATGGGACTGCTATTAGACCAGGACTAGAGGAAAAAGGAGACTCTAGGAGATCCCACTGTGCATCCTTTGTATCATTTTCTGCCTCATAGACTGGAGAGTACTTTTCTCAGGAGGTCAGCGAACAGACTGTGATGTTGGATAAGATGCTCCTGGTTATTATACATGGTGATGGATCCAACTCAAAGTAACTTTGAGGCATGTTCCATCTCTAACCCATAGGCTACATGCAGCCAAGGACAGCAATGAATGTGGCCCACCACCAAATTGCAAACCTCCTTAATGCAGTATGAGGGTTTGTAGCATTTTTTTTGTAAATTAATTGTATGGTTCTCAAGTGTGAACACTGTAGATGGCAACATTGCATTGCAATGTCAAACAACTGCTCATGGCTGAAGGCAATTTATCATCTTTTATGATAAGAAACGACAATGCAGTGAAGTGCCAAGGGTGGTTAATGCTATCCTCAACTCTGCTAGTTCCAATGTATTAGACAGTCTACCTGGTGGCTGCAATATTATTGCAGCAGTCCTAGTGACAACCCATCCTTATACACCACTTTCCAATGGTAGCAATAAGGAACTATTTCCCTTGGATCTTTTTGGAAGAGCTGAGAAATGTTTTACAGAAAGTATGATCCTGCAAGTGCTTAGAAGTTGGCTTTCATGTCCTGAACCATAAACCATTAAGGGAACCAACATTCACATCCAGAGCTGAGGTCAACCCTATCTGAAAGATGTAGCTGTAGGAAACAACATGGGCCCCAATTCTATCTGGGTGTGATTGACAAGGAAGGGAAAGATCACTTGTAGGCAGACAAGTGGTTTGGCTATACCTATGGTCTTCCTAAGGGATGGACTAACAGAAGCAGAGCATCATGCCATAGATGGGCTGAAGTAAAGCTCCAAATGCATTAGCCATTAGCAATTTTGGCTCAAATCTGTTGAGCTTCATGGATTGTCCCAGAACATAGAACTTAAAATATTGTTATGTTCAGATGAGTAAATGGTAAATTGAACATGATGGTAAAATAAACCATAAAAATTAAAACAAAACAAAACAAAACAAACCAGCCCACTTTAACCCACCTAACTTGCTGTATAACCAAGCTTAGCAACACACACTGTTTAAACTATTGTTCTTTCCCCTTGTGATACTGGGGCTCTACTTTTTCAGCATCACAAAAGATCATCTTACTGTGCATCACTATCCTGGGCTTAGATCAAAATTTAGGCTTCAAGGCATGATTTCCAGTAATGAGCATAGGGTTTGCAGCATCTTTTTAAATTTTACCTTACTCTACACAAGAATGGGTTTCTTTTTATGGTTTTCACACATAGCTATCTGTGTTCCTTGCTTTTCATTTGTTCTGCTATCTTTCCTCCTTTTTGCTGGTGCCTTTTCATCCTCCAAATAGTTTCCTTCTGCTCTCTTGTCCCACCCTACTCACACCTACACTCCTCTGTGTGCGTGTGTGTGTGTGTGTGTGTGTGTGTGTGTGTAGTTAGATCTAGATTATTCATGAGAGAAAACATAAGGTATTTTGTCTTCCCTCTCTCCTTATATCATCCCATGTTCCTCCCTCTGTTCTGATGCTTTCCTCCTTCCTCAGAATCTATGTTCTTCTTCCATATACTACTACTACTACTACTACTACTACTACTACTACTACTACTACTATTGCTACTACTACTACTACTACTACTATACACACACAAACACACAACACAGTTTTTATATATGAGAGAGAAGATGTAATAATTGACATTCACAGTCTGACTCACCTTTTTAACATGCTAGTCTCTAACTTCACCCATTTTCTTGAACATGAAAATTTGTTCTTTACAACTGACTAAATATCGAGTACACTTACCACATTTTCTGTATCCATTCATGTTGATGGGTGTCTAGGCTGTGTTCATACCTTACTTATTATGATTTCTGCTGCAGCAAACGTGGTTCTTTGGCATTAGAAAATCTTAAGCCCTACCATTAGAAGTCAGGCACCATCTCCTTAGAGGTTATCCAGAAACTAATATCCTTTTCTAGAAATATACCAGCTCAATTGACTCTCATAGTCCTCTAAAGGTCATCCAGGTTGAGCTTGAATCCTTGTTCATTATCTTTTCAGTGGTCAAGTCAAATGGTTGATCAGTCAGTGCTTGAACAACCCTTAGGACAAGAATCTCAGGACTTTCGACTATTCTGAGGACTACAAAATGTACATAGGTGTACTGAGTGCTCACCTGTGAAGTGACACAGCCTTTGAACTTGCCATCAGCATTTCCACTAGAAATGGGAGTTTGGGGAAGTTTCTAACAAAAATTTCCTTACAGATTTATATGTGTTGCCAAGCAAATAAACAATCGAATAATTTTGGGAAAGGTGTCTGTCATTGGCATTAAGATCTTTAGGTATTCTTCTGGGTATATACCCAGAAGATGTTCCAACTGGTAATAAGGACACATGCTCCACTATGTTCATAGCAGCCCTATTTATAATAGCCAGAAGCTGGAAAGAACCCAGATGTCCTTCAATAGAGGAATGGATACAGAAAATGTGGTACATTTACACAATGGAGTACTACACAGCTATTAAAAACAAAGAATTTATGATATTCTTAGGCAAATGGATGTATCTGGAAGATACCACCCTTAGTGAGGTAACCCAATCACAAAAGAAGTCACTTAATATGCACTCACTGATAAGTGGATATTAGCCCAGAAACCTAGAATATCCAAGATACAATCTCCAAAACACAAGAAAATCAAGAA
>NC_034613.1:42543798-42549705 GCF_900095145.1 Mus pahari | reverse complement strand
AACATATGGCCCCCAATGGAGGAGCTAGAGAAAGTACCCAAGGTACTGAAGGGGTCTGCAACCCTATAGGTGGAACAACAATATGAACTAATCAGTACCCCCAGAGCTCATGTCTCTAGTTACATAGGTAGCAGAAGATGGCCTATTCAGCCATCATTGGGAAGAGAGGCCCCTTGATCTTGCAAACTTTATATGCCCCATACAGAGGAACGCCAGGGCCAAGAAGTGGGAGCGAGTGGGTAGGGGAGCAGGGTGGGGGGAGGGTATAGGGGACATTTGGGATAGCATTTGGAATGTAAATGAAGAAAATATCTAATAAAATAATAAAAAAGATCTTTAGGTATCTTTTTAAAAATTCAAACCTAGTTTTACTGTTTTTTGTTTGATTGCTTTTTATTTCTATTATTATTGTTCGTAGTCGTAGTAGTATAAAAGATTTATCAATCTATTATATGTAAGTATACCATAGCTGTCCTCAGACACCCCAGAAGAGGGCATCAGATCTCACTACAGATGGCTGTGAGCCACCATGTGGTTGCTGGGACCTGAATTCAAAACCTTTGGAAGAGCCGTTGGTGCTCTCAACCGCTGAGTCATCTCTCCAGCCCTCTATTATTATTATTTTTATTGTCAGTTTTGTACAGTGCTGGGATTGGAACCCAGGGATTTGCATAAGTATTCAAGCATATTAACACTGAACTACAGCCTCTGCTTGCTTTAAATTTCAACAAAAGATTAGACCATAACTTAATATTTGAGATGGGCATTTTAAACAAATGTATTAACTTGAAAAGCAATCCCTAAAAGGCCAGATAGCAGAGATAGCTTGGTGGGTAAGTAAGCTTAGGCCAAGCTTCGTGACCTGAGTTCAACCCCTGAGACCCACATGATCGAAGGAGAGAGCCTGAGCCCTCGTAATTGCACTAATCGCTGCATCCATAACTACCATTCCCAGCACATGCATTATTTACTTTGTCACCCCAACTCCTGCAAGTTGCCCTCTGACATCCATATATGCACTGTGACGCACACAGACACACACACACACACACACACACACACACACACAAATTAATTAATTAATTAATAGAATAAGTCAAGTGTTTTACAGTTTTAAGAATGAAATCAGTGTCCATAGGCTCCATATTGCTCTCTTCCCAGTAAGATAAGAGAAGCCTAGCTAAGCTTGTGACTGTCCCTGTAGAAAGGGTGTAAGGACAGGGAATGATGTTAGTGGACTACCTGTGCTTCAGTGTCTTTCTCATTATCCACCCATATGAATCACCTCTTCCTAACCAGCATGAAGGGAAGAGATTATATTAGGCAGAGTTCTGGATTCTACTTTATTTTCACATAATATCTTCCTATGATGCTGTGTGTGTGTGTGGAAGTTTATATGAGTTGTCAACTTGCAAGGCTCTAGAATCACCTAGGAGACAAACTTCAGGGCATGCCTGTGAAGGCAATTTCTGCTTCCAGTGAATTGAGGTGGTTAGACTCACCATTAGTGTAGGTGGCTCCATGTCATCGGCTGAGGACTAGTTTGAAGAAAACGGAATAAGCAAGTTGAGCATCATTTATCTTTCTTTACCTCTTGACTTAAGATGCAATGTGACCAGCTGCTTCATATTCCTGCTACTGTGCCTTTCTTCTCATGATGCTGGGCTCCTTTGAACTGTTAGATGGAATAGACTCTTCCTACTTAAGTTGTTCTTTATTAGGAATTTGGTCAGAGCAAATACAAAAGGAACTAATATACCATAAGAAGGTTTTTTTTTTTTTTAGTATTTTATCTTTCAAAGGAGACACTACTTTTAATTATGAGATTGATTCTATCAACAATGACATTGATATGGTCATGATGATCTGACCGTATCATGTCAGAATGTCATCAATCATTATGTCATATCTCCTTTTCATCCTCCTTTGCCTGTTTCTTTCCTACACCAGCTATCCTGAAGCCACTTTCCTTTGTACCATCCTCCTCTTCCTCTTCCTCCTCCTCCTCTTCCTTTTTGACCTCCCTTCTTTTGTCCTGTCTGCCCCAAATTCAGAGCTGGCTTTGAAATTGGTATTGATTTTGTCAAAGTATACTGAATGCAGAGTCCTGCTTTATAAAAAGTGACCAAAAACTTGACCCAGCCATGTAACCTACAATTATGTATTCAATGTCCTAATAGTCACACTGGCCATCGCTTTGCTTTTCAAGAGAGACTTCTGCCTTTCTAACAGTGTCTGTTGAGGTCAGCCTCTTTATAGATGAGCTACTCCTCTGAAAGCTCAATGTGGAAGGTCTCTCATTGCAATGCACACTTGCACCTAACCCATTAGTGGAACATGTGATTACATATACAATTTTCTTAATGTCTTTTTTTTTCAGAGAGAGCTTCTTGTTGCACTGACTGAACTTGAACTTTCTCTGCAGCCAAGGATGACTTTGAACCTCTAATCTTCTTGTCTCTATATCCCAGGTGTTAGCATTACAAATGTGTGCCATAGTCTCAAGGGTTTGCTGCATACTAGATAAGCAGTCCACCAACTGAACCCCAGTTCTAATTGCCATTTTCTTAAACAGTCTGAAGTATGAAGCCAAAGTCTGGAGTACAAGTCAAGAGATTTTTGTCATTATGATGGTTTGAATAGTAATGTACCACCATAGATTCATGTGTTTGCATGCTTGGCCATAGGGAGTGGCACTATTAGGAGATGTGGCCTTGTTGAAGAAAGTAAGTCACTGTGGAGGTGGGCTTTGAGATCATACATACACTCAAGCTGTGCCTAGTGTGTCAGTTTCCTACTGCTGCCTGTTGATCAAGATGCAGATCTCTCAGCTCCTGCAGGACATCTATAGGATGATGCCCTGCAACCCATGATGATAATGGACTGAACCTCTGAAAGTGTAAGCCAGTCTCAAATATTTTCCTTTATATGAGTTGTCTTGGTCATGGTGTCTTTTCACAGCAATAAAACCCTAACTGAAACAACCATCATCCCAATCTTTTGGTGTTAGTCTCTGTACCAGGGAAGCCAAGTTCTCTCCAAGCTTTGTTAGCCCTGGGTGGACTCCATTGCTGAGAAATATGATGGGACTGTGTAAGAAGGGGAGGGATTTTTTTAGCAGATTCCAAACAGTGCTTCAAGTCCCAGGGATTTTGTGCATAGCTGTAGCCAGGACATATACTTGGAAGGAAGCAGGACTTCTGGGATGAGGGGGGCAGTTCTCCTCTTTTGTCAAAAGCCATTGGCTTCTTGACAGTATGGACACATGGCGCTTGGTGTGAGGCTTTGACAGGAGGTCCCATTAAGTTAGTGGTAAGTCACATCATTAACTCCTATCAAGCATCCTGAAAGGTTAGACTCTGTCATCTTGTCACCCATGACATACTTTTCTGACAGTCACAGCTGGCATGATCAGACTAATCATACCAAAATGTGCACGATCTCCAACCCACGGATTCTGAAACTTAGATTTAAAAATAAAAACCTGTTCTCTCATTAGCACAGGGTGAAAAGGATGAGAAGTGGAATCTGAATTGGTATTTGGGCCTGGGGGACATTATTCATTGAGGACTTAGGTCTGAGTTGTAGACATACTTGCACTGACATTTTAGTTCTGAGGAGGAGAAAAATGAAAGGATTATGATTACATGACAACAAGTGAATAGTGGACATACAAAGTAGTAATGTGCTATCTACTACCTCTTAGGCACTGACCATGTGCCAGCCACTAATGAACACTATTGCTTCTTTCTTACAATGACCCTGTACAACTAGGGTATCACTGCTCTTTTCCAGTTGAAGACACTGAAGCATATTAAAATGAATGAATTTTTTTCCATGATAAAAGACAAAATGGTAGATCCAGGATAGGCTTTGTGGTTCTTTTCACAGGGAAGTGTGTGGCAGACAAGCCCTCTACATGACAAGCATGTGTCCTGCCATTGAGTCATGACTCCAGTCATAAAACCGGGGTTTGAAACTAGGTCTCTTTGAGCCTATTACACCAAAGACACACCAAGATGCTACAACTTGGTTTCTTTTGGGACATAGCCCAGGCTAACCTTGAACTCCCATCTCTATTCCCAGAGTCCTGGCTTTATAGGCGTGAACTACAGTGCCAGGTTGAAAGACCCAAGCTTTAATGAATAGGTAAATAATCTGGGAATCTTTCTACAATGTTTCTGTGCTTCAGTGGAATTGAGGAAAGGGCTCTAAAGATTTCCTTTGATGGGCCTTGGGGTGTTTGGTGTTTTAATGCTTGCTTTGCATGCAGAGAGCCCTAGATTAGATTCCTTCCTGTAAAAGTTTTTTTTTCTTTTTTAAAAAATGAGATTTCCTTTAAAAACAAAACAAAACAAAAACAAAACAAAACAACAAAACAGGGGCCCAGAGAGTAGGAGCACTGCTGGTCTGAGGACCCTATTTTGAGTATCAGTGATACACAGTCCATTATAGTGTCCAGAGTTGTGTGAGTTGTATGAAATTCAGAGTTAGGTCTGGGAAAACTTGTGAGGAAAGTCAGGCTCATCCCAGGCCCTTTCAACCTCCTACCTAGTCCCATTCCCCATGCCCCAGAGGCTCAGCCTGTCTGCTTTTCTTCTGGGAAGATCCACATTTTGACAAGGAGCAAAGTTCTAAGCTGAGGCAATTGTCATTTGGGGATCTGAGGCAAGACTGAGGGAGGAAGTAAGGGCTGCTTCCAAATGGTGTAAATCTCTCATTAGCTCGGAGAAAACCACCAGCCACTGGACTGGTTCACATCCTCGGGAGAATGTGCCACCAAGATGCTCTCCAGAACCTTGTTGTGACTTGCTGAGGGAGAGATGGTTTCTATTTAGTTTATACTTTCAGCTCTTCCCCTGAGGGAAAACATGGCTTCTCTTGCTTCCTGAGCTAAGAACAGGCAAGAGCCTGTCTAGTAACGTGGCCAGACTTGTCGGTTAGCTATTTGGGGAGCAGATAAGCTTAGTGAGCACTCAGGGTTGAGGGCACTGTGAGTGGATGCCAGCCAGACCACCATGGCCCAAGCCAGCTGATTATACAGGCGGATCCCACTCTGGAGAGGGAACGGGCTAGTGGGAAACCGGGGGCTGGTTCTCTGTGGCCTAATTTGAGACGCAAGTTAAAATGTGTGTTTGGGAATGGAGAAACCCATATTGAAAACAGGTGCTGTTTGGGCTTTTGCCTGCTTTCTAAAATGTACCGTCTGAGGCCCACATTGCTTTTCTGGCTCCAGAATACTAGCCCTGCCGTGGGTTTGCTTGAGCCTCTGTTCTGATTTTGAGGCCCTCCAACAGTCATCGGGAGCATATGGTGGGGGCGGAGCCTCGGGGCTCACCTAGTGGTGAAGAACAAGGGACAAGAATGGGCTGCCTGATGCTAGGAGCCTCGCACAGTTCATCTTCTGTCCTATCAACAGATGCGCCCTGAGCATGGTGGGGGCAAGTTACTCTGCAGTGCCAAGTTTACTCTGAGACCAAGCTAGCTGTCAGGCATCGCACAGATATGTGGCAGAGATGAAGCTGTGGCTCACATGCCAGTCTAAGACATAAAGTGTCCCCAAAACGGTAACAGTAAAAGATAACAGAACTACCAATTAAACAGGTTTTCAGAATGTTTTCTAAAACCTTCTTAGTAGAACATTGAGGGTGTCTTCTAAGTACAACTCATTCATTTGTTCATTCTTTAGAGCATCCTTTCCATGATTCTTACATGGAGAGAGAGGCCAATTAGATGAGGTTTTCTTCCCAAGTGAGGGCATATATATATATATATTATATGTAAGTACACTGTAGCTGTCTTCAGACACTCCAGAAAAGGGCATCAGATCTTGTTACAGATGGTTATGAGCCACCACGTGGTTGCTGGGATTTGAACTCCGGACCTTCAGAAGAGCAGTCTTACCTA
>NC_034613.1:42541931-42543778 GCF_900095145.1 Mus pahari | reverse complement strand
AGCCCTATATATATTTTTTAAAGAATATTTTTTCTTTTCTTTTCTTTTCTTTTCTTTTCTTTTCTTTTCTTTTCTTTTCTTCTCTTCTCTTCTCTTCTCTTCTCTTCTCTTCTCTTCTCTTCTCTTTTCTTTTTTGCACACCACGGTCTTATTTTACCCTGTAGGTGATTTTCAGGTGCGGTTGAGAGTGAAGGCAGACAATGACCTCTTCAAGGGATGTAACTTATATAAACAAAATGTGCTCCGGGGGTATACCCCACAGTAGTCAGTACCCTCTGCAAGACTAAGTAGCCTCATTTATTAAATATTCTACCATTCTTATTAAAGAGCAAATATTTGCTCTTGTATTTTGGTGACAATTTGTTAACGCAGGGTTTCCCAGCAACCGTTATGCCACACAACAGCTGATGTGCTGGTATGCTGTGGGTAGGGGAAGACTCAGGTAAGCTGAGAGAACAGAATCCTGGTGTACTTACTCAAAAGCACTGCTACACTTAGGGAAGCCCTGGGCACTCGAATGCTATCTCTGTTATCCATACTTGCTTTGAGTTTCGGTTATTTTAAGATCACTTACTGCTTCCTATGATTTCTGCACAGTTAAGGAGCGTAACTAGAAGGCTCGTAAGAGTAGATTTTATTGCTGGCATTACTTTTAATGCAGCTTTTTAAAGAAGCTCAAAAGAAATAAATTTCCTGTGAGATTTTCCAGTATGTTGGGCCACATTAAGCTATCTATTGGGAATGATATTACTAGGGGAAATTACTTCCGAGGTTTTTCTTAGTTACTGGTTTCAAATATCTACTGGAAAGCACTATGTGATCAGTGACATGTACAGACCCCGAGGAAGTCACAGGTGGCTATCTGTTGGGTATCCAGCAGGGTGCTAAGCAATCCTCCAAATTCACTTCCAAAGCTGGGCATTTCGCTGCAGCACTTTATTTCATGGGAAAATTGGAGCAAACTCACTGTGGTTTTCCAGTTCCCGTCAAAGAGTTGGCCAGCAGAGCTGTATAGCCAAAGGGGATCTACAATTGCAGGTCATTTAGTTTATGATTATTTGGGGGTCTTAAATGTTCATGAAACTGAATGGGCCTTTTTAATTTTGCTGCTGAGTGAGTCAGGTAATTGCCTTAAATTCCATTTTGTGTTGGCTGGGTACTTGTGCCCAAATTTCTATTTTATTTTACCTTATTTTATTGTTTTGTTGTAGTTGTATTCTGTCCGGACTTGATTTTTTTCACTCTGAGAACAATTCCTTACCCCTGTTCTGATTCCCTGGGAAAAAAACCAAAGCCCCTGCCCATCATCAATGACTACAGAGCAAAGTTCTTTTCCCTGCTATGCATTTTTTTATCTATTCTACGATGCCAACCCAGGCCGGTTCCTGGATAACATCTCCTGGCTAAGGAGACTCATGATACTCTACACAACATATGGCCAGAGAAAGGAGCACAAGGCAGGCTGTTTAATCTAACACTTCTATCCATACATGAGGCTGAAAATATACACTGGGGGTTTATCATTTGTAGCATGAACTCACCTAGGCAATGTTAGTCACAAATTAAGTAGGGGCCTTTGAGACACTTCTGGTTTCTTAGTGAAATGTCCAAGTAATTAGCAATACTTTTTTTTACTTTAAAAAAAATTATTACATATTTTCTTTATTTACATTTCAAATGCTATCCCGAAAGTTCCCTATACCCTCCGCCCAGCCCTGCTCCCCTACCCACCCACTCCCACTTCTTGTCCCTGGCATTCCCCTGTGCTGGGTCATATAAAGTTTGCAAGACCAAGGGGCCTCTCTTCCCAATGATGGCTGATTAGGCCATCTTCTGCTACATATGCA
>NC_034613.1:42519803-42538051 GCF_900095145.1 Mus pahari | reverse complement strand
TTAGGGTCACTTATATATACCATCATATCATCTGCAAATAATGATATTTTGACTTCTTCCTTACCAATTTGTATCCCCTTGATCTCCTTTTGCTGTCAGATTGCTCTGGCTAGGACTTCAAGTACTATATTGAATAGGTAGGGAGAGAGTGGGCAGCCTTGTCTAGTTCCAGATTTTAGTGGGATTGCTTTGAGTTTCTCTCCATTTACTTTGATGTTGGCTACTGAGCAATACATTTTTAAATCCACAAGAAATTTTCTCATGTGTAGGTGACAATTATGAGAAAGAATAAAGAGGAAGAGAAGGAAGATAATAGGCACACAAAGAGTACATACATTTTATATTCCACCTTTGAATGGATAAATGAAGCTTTAAATTAAGCAAGTTTATTAAGTTTTCAGATTCCAAAATAGGACAAACTTGGTTTTATTCAGTCTTTGAGTTAGAATTTTAACTGTGGCCAATTTTGTCTTCTTGGACACACAACATATTTTCCAGCCAATATTTTAAGTCACACGTTTTCTTGTAATTCAGTATGTGTAAAAATATTACAGCTGTCTCCCTTGTGCCATGGCAAATAAATTGTTGATAAGATACAGAAATAAAATTATAACCACCTGTTTAATAAGATGTTCCAGAACAGAGATGAGTGTGGGATGAGATGTGTATACCCAACATCCAAGGACTTCCTAAGACCAAATGACCAAAGTTACTAAAAGAAAATGTGTGTTTCTTTCAAGCAGGTGGATTTCAAGGTTGCAACCAGACAGTGAGCAATGGCCCTTTGTTTAGCTAAGCTGTTTCTTAAAATCAAGTCGAATGCACTGCTCAGAAATTCTTTACTAAGTGCCAAGCAGGCCAAAGCTTCATGGAGCCTCATCAATGTCATTGAAATATCTTCTAAGACAAAGGAGGGCATTATGCTCAAAGTTTATAAATATCAGGTATTGGGGCTGCAAGGTAGTTGGTGGTGAGGTCATCTGAGCAAAGCTAGCATTTTATAGTCACAGTTACTGTCTTTCTTCGCCCACTTCCTTGCTAATAGCTTTGTCAATGATACAACTGACCTACAGTCTCTCCTGAGAGCAATGCTCTGTTATTGAAAAATTAATTCTAGCAAGAATGCTAAAAATCTGTGTTCAGTTTGTATTTTGATACACTGACTTTCTTCAGACTGAAGGTAAGTCTGGTACATGGCTATAACTTGAGATGAGCTCTGCAAAGAATCTCCTTTCCCAGGGATCTTTGGATGAAACGAATACCTCCACGCCATTGTTTATTCGTAATGCTTACTTGGAGTGAGAACAGAGGAGCTACACAAACATGAACTCCTGTCTTTCTTTGGCTTCGATCAAATAGATAAGGGCCAGGGAACTTCGAGGAGCAAGGATACCTCTATAGAGCAGTAATATGAATAGGTCAATTCTTTCAGCTCGACGCATTCCGATGTCTTTGGTTGACGGTTTGGTGAGGAGTTGGTGCATGCTTATGTGTATATGATTATACAAGTGACTCCCCTTCTTTAGGGTCTTGGGAAGATTTGCTAAAGATACTCTTCGTTTACTTCTTGCCTTGGGAAATAGTGTCACCAGCACAGGTTCTGGAGTGCCCTAGTCTTCCCTCCAGGCAGATGCTGCCATTAATCACTTCTCTAGAAGCAGTGTAATTCTCCTAGTATAATTTTCTTAAATGGTGTCAGCTAAGGCCAGGTTTCTTCAAGAACAACACAATTGAAAGCACACAAAAGACCAACAAAACTTGGAGCTTAAGTAAACTGTCTTTCCTGTCACAGAAAGTCTAGAGCAAAGGACAGCACTACTTTATGAACAAAGAAAGAATACAAGTGTACAAAGTAAATAGAAAGCCAGGCACAGTGACATACTTGTCAGGAATCTAAGGAAGAAGAATCAGGACTCTAAGGCCATCTTCAGCTACAGAGAAGGTTTGAGGGCTACTTGGAACACCTGAGATTCTAACTCAAACAAAAACAAGCCCCTAAACGTAAATAGATGCTCCACAGACTTCTTAAGACTTTATCTGAGGGTCTGATAAGACTGCTCAGTGGGTAATGATGGCTCAGTGATGTTGCTCTCACAAAGAACTCAAGTCTGAGTTCAGTGAGGGGATCCAACACCTTCTTCTGACCTCTACTGGCACTAGGCACAATCTCAATGCACATACATCCAAGCAGGCAAAACACTGATACACATAAAAATATTGTTAAAAACTTAAAAGAGTTTATGTGTTCTCCTGGAAATGTCCTCATTACATAATTTTACATTTCTTTACTGATTCTCTGGTTAGTTTAACATGTGTGGGTTTTTTTTTTTTTCCAAAAAGCAAACCAAACCAAACCAAAAAACAAATTTCACATTAAGTTTTATTCATGCTTCTTCAACAAGTTTAAGGGTACTGATGATACCCAACTGACTGCTCAGTTTCTTCAGGCTTGATCCATGTTAACTTTAATAAAGCTGAGTATCAGAAGCCTACTATTAATGGTGCGATCTTGTCATTTGCATTTTTTATTCAAGTTGATTGTTGCAAAATAAAATTCAAACCTTGAATTAGTAGTTTTCAGGCATTGTCTTTGCCTCTTTGGGTATCCTCCATGTAAAACCTCCTCTAGGCACTGCTAAAGAGGAAACATCCAGGCCAAACTGCAACGTCGTAAGACTCTGATTCATGCCCCCCTAAGCCCTGTCTGAGCAAAATTAACCAATAAATAAAAGAAGCATAGAATACTAAGACACTTTCTGTTTTCCATCATCAAGTTCTACGTTTGATGGGAGTTGCTTAGAGGTTTCCTCTTTAACCTTTTCAAGCTCAGTAGTGTGACCTCCACGTTCTTTTCTAAATGTGCAAAGCCACCTGTTTGCTAAGGATCCAGAATTCTGCTGGGGTTCAGTGTCAGGCTCACTGCTTCGCAGTTTCCGGAATCCACCCATGTGCACATTTATATTTAGTTGCCACCGTTGGCATTTTCCATCTCATACATGTTTAGCCAGCTTCCATGTGGGCTGTACCTTTGACCTTGCAGTGAAGTCCTGAGCATGTATGCGACCCCCAAATAAAGACCTAATTGTTCACCTGTTCAAGGCAGTCAGCAACCTCTTTGACAAAGTGAGTCAGGCAAACTTGACAGAGGGCCGACTCCTCTTTAGTGGCTTGTAGTCTATAGTGGGTCAATAGCTTTCAGATGGGCTGACAGTGCTGTTCCCTGCAGTTTGGAGTGTCATCTCCAAGCAGACCACCTTCCCTACTGACACACAGAGAGTCCCCATTCTCCGGGACTAATGCAAACCATGGAAATAGAGACTGAGTCAAACTGCAGTTAAGAAAAAGCCTAAATCTCTAAATGCTTGAGCAGGATAGAGATTGGTAACAGTTTCTTCTTCCTGTGTGGAAGAAAGAGGAGATTATACTGCGTACATCTTTTCCGTGTAATAATGTTCTCCAAAAAGTCTGCTTAAAATGCATACAGGAAACTCTTGGCTTCTGTACTCTGCTCTGCATATGGAGCACTCTAAGTTAGCTTTTTAGCACAACACACTCCGGTTGTCAGGTAAAGCATGAGAGCATGGAGCAGAGTGAACCATGGGCAGTAAGCTCTACTAAGGAGGGAGCCCAAAGCTGTCTTGTTCTTAACTGGAGCCCCAAAGCCCACAGCAGTACCAATCTCCATGTGGGTGTTCCAGATGTATTTGATAAGGAATGGCAGAAGGTTGAAGGAGAAGGGTCCACGGTTCAACAAGCTTGCATGTGTTGAGAGACTGACCCATCCCATGGGGCAATAGTGATAATTTTAGACACCACCTGCTGGTTGAAACTGAGCTCCAAATATTCTGCTTGTTGGAATTAGTGTATGCTCCACTTCAAAGTCAAAGAAATAGATGTGAAGCTTCGAGTGACCTTTATGACCTTTTTGGCACTTGTATCTCCACGTGTCTGTACATAGTAAGGCATGTAGCCAGTGCACCTAAGTACTTGCTGAGCCTGGAGATCTAGATTCTCTCTTAGCCTGTGCTGCTAATTGATTATCAGACAGGCAAATGATTACTCCTTAACTAGATCTCCGTTTCCGCCCCCCCCCCTCCTGCCGTGTGCAACCAAGACATTGGGCCTGCTGCTTCCCCAAGCCCAGAATCCCTTGGTCTTCCAGAATTTGAGAAAACTGAAGCCAGCTGAATGTATGGGGCTTGTTGAAGTAATGTGAGCACCATAGAGTTTCCTGCGTGACAAGGGAACAACTGGCTGTGTCCAGCAAGTGTGAACTGATGTCTTTTGGATTTGTTTATGAATTGCATGTCTGCTGTCTGTTGATGGGAAAAGCCCACGACCGACACGGAAGTATTTCAGCTTTTTTTTTCTTTCTTTCAGGAGCCAACTGAGGTAAAGTAACCTCTCACCTGCCAGGGTGCCAAGGTGCCAGGGTGCCAGGTTTACTGGCTGAAGCCCAGTAAATCAAACTGATTCAAGTTTTTGGAAGTGCTCTATGGCTGAGTGCATGCTTGCTTCTATGCAGACCACACTCACAGAAGTTTCTTTAGCTGAGCCTCAGACTAAGACTGCGTCCATGGAAGAACCTTGCATCAGAAAAGGGGAGGACCACAAAGACTGGCTTTCCCATTTGTGAAAATAATCCCAAAGCCCAACCAGCCAGGCCAGGAGAAGAATTTCATATAACTTTCAAGTGATGTGTTTGAGAAGATGCCAGACACTCTTGAGTTCTTTGTGAGTCGGTAGTTAGTTTGTAGTTGTTAGTTTGAGACTAATGTATTTGTCAGTAAAGGTATCCTGTAGGCAAGGATGTCTTTAAATGTACTGTGTAGTTAACGGTGATTCTTCTCCCTGCTGCTCCTGAGCACAAGACCACAGATATATGATGTTGTGCTGGGGAGCACAACAGAGGAGAACTCTACTGGTTGAGATACACACCCCAGCCTTAAAATTAATATTAAGGCGAGAAAAGGGTCAGTATTTAAGTGGCTAAGCTCATGGAGGAGTTCGCACAGGATTTGAAAAGAGAAAATGTAAAATTTGCTCCTTAATCCCAACCAACCTCAGTGATTGCAGTGTAACTTTCTAGTTTGGTGGTGGAGCACTCTATCATTTTCTGAATTATGCTGGTTCCAAATTCAGTTCTTATCTCATTTGCTTATTTCTAATTTGATCTGTACCCTGTCCGGCTTTCCGCAAAGGATAAGGCAGCTTTCTTCTCTAGTTGAATTTACAAAGCAGGGCCATTTTGAAAGAACTTTCTCTCTGCTAATAGCAGCAGGAGGTGGCCTGACTGCTGGAGGAGAGCTGCCCCCTTCCAGTTCTGCTTAGTGAGCTATTCAATAGGACAAGTGTCTAAGGAACACCTGTGGGGAGTGCAGGGAGGTTACAATAGAGGGAGAAAGGCTGTCTTTGGGCCTTTTTGCTTGTTCCACTCCACTCCCAGGGCCTTAGGAACCTGACTGGATAGGAGGGAGCAGAGGTGAGAACTGAGAACAAAAGAAGACATGCGGCAATTAGAAACTCAGGGGTCTTCTATAGAAACGGCAAGATGAAGGGGCTCTTTCAGGGATCCCCTCCTGGGCTTTCCACTCGGGGAGCCAGAGGCCCCCACGATTCTGAATACTCTGCTAAGGATGGAGTAGGGTTTGAAACTATAGTAGGAAAGTTTTCTTCTGACTTGAAGATTTTGGTTGTGAGGTGTGTGTGTGTGTGTGTGTGTGAGAGAGAGAGAGAGAGAGAGAGAGAGAGAGAGAGAGAGAGAGAGAGACATATGGAGGAAGGGCTGGTTTGTGTTTCTTATTAGATCTGTTTTTGATATATTTATTCTAGTGTATCTGAATCTGAAAACTGAGACTGTGGAATTTCAAAGAAGACCCATGCTAAGGCAGGCTGCTTCAGAGTATGCTCCAAGCAGGTGTCGCCTTCTGCAGCCATTGGATAAACTCCTAATGACATTCCAGTGAGGACACTTAAGAGCTTCTAAGATAAATGTTCCACAGCAGTGCAATGCATGCCACACATGCAACCCATGTTTTTCTAGCAGCCACATTTTAAAAAGGGAAAACCAATAGGTACAAGTGAATGTAATTTTAGCAACATGTTTTCTTTAACACTTTGGGTCCCAGTTGTTATCATTGCAACATATAACTGATATTTTCAGAATCATGGCTGAGCTGTTTGAAATTCTTATACTTTGTTACAACTTTGAAATTGAGGGTATATTTCACACTTATCTCCTTCCATGATTCAGACCAGCTTCATTTCAAACGATCAGCAGTCACATGTGGCCAGTGGTCACTAGGTTGGCCAGTTGTCCTCACCAGTTGACAGGTGGGAAAGAAAGTAAAGCTGTCTTGTGTAAAGTTTTTCCCAACAACCCCTGGGAGCTTAAGCCAGCCACTTGTTCTTTCCTTGCTTCCTGGGTTGAAACTTTTCCCCTGGGAAAGACAGGCAAGCAAGGGGACAGGCAGTTGAAGGACAGGCAAGCAAAAGACTAGAAGGTAAGTAAATGAGAGACAGAAAGGAAGGTAGAGGAACGGGCAGGCAGGCAAGGGACCAGCACTGTAGGACAGGAACACAGGCAGACCTACATGCTTACAGTACTTTCTCCAGGGTTCTGAGACTGTTCCTGTCTTCGCCAGAGCCGCTTCAGTAGCCCCAAACAAACCCAAATGCTCTCCCCTGTGTCCTTCCCTACCAGGGGCCCAACTTGTCAGACTCACAGACCAAAGTCATCTCTGATTAGAAGTGAATGGCTGCAAATGGCATCATGTGGAATGACTCTCCCTTTCTCATCTCTAGCCAGCTCTCTCTCTCTCTCTCTCTCTCTCTCTCTCTCTCTCTCTCTCTCTCTCTCTCTCTCTGTGTGTTATTGTTGATTTGGTTGGTTGGTTTTACATTTTTGTGTGTATGTGTGAGCATCTCTTTGTTTCTGCCCCCCTCTGTGGTGTGTGTGTGTGTGTGTATGTGTGTGTGTGTGTGTGAAGGTGCATGTTCACACACACGTGGAAGCTGGAGGTGGGCATCAGGGCATCTTCTTTGGTTGCTCTCCACCTTATTTTTGGGATAGGGTCTGATATGTTAGAATAGTGAGTGGCGCCACAACAGCATGCTAGGCCAAAGTAGTTCCATGTGGAAGAGTTTTTACTGGAAGGGAGAGACAAAGAAGTGGCAGAGAGAGAAGAGAGGGAGAGAGCGAGCAAGGAGAGGGTGTTCTCCTTATATGGAAAATGTCTTAACACAAGTAAGGGTGGGAGGTAAGCCACATGGATTCTGGGAATATGGTGGTCATTGTCTTGGCAACCGATCTGCAGGTTGCAGGTCGGGCTGTTGCCTTATAGGTTTGGAATGCCCTGTTGCCAACAGGGTCTCTCAGGAAAGCACAGAGTACACTGACTGGCTTTACTTGGTGGCCAGCAAGTTGTGGGAATCCTCCGGACTAAGCCATCTCCCCAGTCCTTACATTGTTGTTTGCTTCTTTGTTTGTTTGAGATAAGGTCTCCTATAGCTCAGGCTGGTCTTGGACTGACTGGGTAGCCAAAATGGCCTTGAACTCTTTATCTGCCTTCTTCTACTTCCCAAGTGCTGGGAAATGTTTCCTAGCTGGGACGTGGTGCTGAGAAATGGCCTTTAAGAATGATGATGGTAAAGTTACTTGCTGCCAAGTCTGACAACCTGAATTTGATCTCTGAAATCCAATTGGTGGAAAGAGAACTGACTCCTGCAATTTTTAATCTGATCTCCATATGCTCACTGTGGTGCACAACACACACACACACACACACACACACACACACACACACAATGTAAAAACACAAAGAATAATTATTAAAAGAGTTAGGCTGGTGATAGTTATTACCTGAACAATATTTAGCCAAGCAGCTTTGGAGCCTATAAAAGAAGAGGAAAATGGTCTACAATCTCCCTATCCAGACTGTATTACATCCTTCTTGGAGGCCACGATGCGCATGATACACAAACCAAAAACTTTCAGGCATGTGCTGCTTACAAGAATTTTCCTAGAAAAGGTACCCTACCCAGGTCCTTCAATTGAGAGATCCCTTCTAGCATCATGCATGACGGTAGGACTACCCTTCCACCCCCTTCCTTTCTGATGTCTCCAGTGTGTCTTGTTCTTTGTGTGTGTCCCTTGTCTGTCCTAAAGGTCTGTCCAGCCAGGAGTTACTCATTGGGCAGTTGCATGCAGGTGCACGCATGTGCACAAGCACACACACACACACACACCAGCACACTATAGGCTGGGCTACTGAAGCAGGAAGTGCTGAGTCTGAGGGTTGCATTGTCCTCTTCAGAGGCTGAGGCAGCCCATGGAGGTTTCTTGACCCCAGTGGCCCCAGGCTGACCCCCTGCCAGAGAAGAGGAGCCAGACTGCCAAGAATGCAGTGGAATCCTGCTGAGCCTGGAGCCTCTGTGCAGAAAATGAACGGAATGCCATTTGTTAAGACACACTGGCCTCAGCGCTGAAAAAGCTCTTTGGGCTTCAACAAAGGTAGGGCATATTGTTTCAGAACTAAGGGTCTGATCCAAGTTCACTTCAGTCTGTCTCAAAGGGAAGACACCAATTCATTAAGAACAAGGAGAAGCAGCAGTGCTGCCCAGATGACTTGAACTTGACAAACTTCCCACCCCGTCTCAGCCTTGAATCTGATGTCAAAGCTGCCGTGAGACAGCAATGGAGCAACAACAAAACCAATAGGGTGTTCCTAAAGGAGTTATTCTCAGATGGATGAGCTCGCTGTGATGGGCAGCAGAGGGCTAGCATTTCTTAACGAGCACTTTTACATTTCAGTATTTTTATTTAGAAAGATTCATCATTCTTACTAATTTCCATTCATTTCAGGAGATCTCTTTCTGATGATTCAGGGGACAAGTGTCCTTGAGAATAGAATCAAAACTGCATTGGGACGGCCTAATAAATGCCTTGGTGAAAGGCATTTTAAAGTCGTCTTTCTTTTCCCCCCTTTAAAAATGCAGTGTTGGGGCCAGTGAGATGGTTCGGCAGGTAAAGACACCAGTGACCAAGCCTGATGACCCGAGTTTGATTCCTGTGATCCACATGGTGGAAAGAAAGGACTCCAGCAAGCTGTTCTCTGACCTCCAGATGTGCACCATGGCATGTGCACAAGTAAATCAAATGTAATGGATTAAAGATAAAGTGTAGGGGGCTGGAGAAATGGCTCAGCAGTTAAGAACACTGACTCTTCTTCCTGAGGTCCTGAGTTCAATTCCCAGCAACCACATGGTGGCTCACAACCACCTTCTGATGCCCTTTCCTGGTGTGTCTGAAGACAGCTACAGTGTACTCATATACATACAATAAATAATTCTTTTAAAAAAGATAAAGTGTAGCTTGGTGATATCTCTGAGGATGATTGGCTGCTATGGCAAGATGGGAAAAGTGAGGCTGCAAAACAGTGAAGGGACTGGCACATGCAGGGAAGGCTACTATCATACAAATGCTTCAGAGAACAATAGTAGTGTTAGCTGACATAGCTAGCAATTTGTGCCAGTGAGTTCTCTAAGGGATTCGAACACATGATCTCACAGCACTACCTACAGTCACAAAGGAAGGTGTTGTCAGTCTTTCTATTCTACAAATGAGGAATTTGGAGCACAGGGATACTCAGCCTCTAGCATAAAGTTGCATAGCTAATGTGGATCAGAGCATAGACTTGAACCTGTAGTTCCCCAGCTCCTAATCCTGGTTTCTACCTTTTTTTCCTCCCTTAGAGCAATGAGAAACCTTCCTGTAAAATTAGACACTGATTCTCACAGACCTCTGTCACATTCCATTTCAGTACTATGTTATTTTTTAAGGCTTTTATTGAGGGGTGTGTGTGTGTGTGTGTGTGTGTGTGTGTGTGTGTGTGTAAAACGTATGTGATGCTGGGTTGTGAATTGAAAGAGATTTTCAAAATTTGACAGTCCCAGTCCTACCCCCATAACATTTATTCATATTCTGTGTTGATAGACAAATGTGTAAATACCTAAGGAAGTGCAGTGACTAAAGAGTCCAGGGGAGGCACAGGCAAGGCACGAGGGATGCAGAAACTCAACCTAATACAAGAAGAGAGCAAAGAAAGTCTCCCTTCTGAGAACGGCATAAGCTCTAACAGGAATGTCTTAGCATTTCTACTACTGCATGAAACACCATAAACCAAAACAACTTGGGGAGGAAAGGGTTTATTTCATTTCTTGTTCCATATAACTGTTCATCATCAAAAGCAGTGAGGTCAGAAACTCAAGCAGAGCAGGAACCTGCGGCAGGAGCTGATGCAGAGACCATGGAGGGGTGCTGCTTGTTAACTTCTACCTCATGGTTAACTCAGCCTGCTTTCTTATAGAACCCATGATTACAAGCCCAGGGATGAAACTATCCACAATGGGCAAGGTCACCCCCAAACCATACAGAAAATGCCTTACAGCCAGATCTTATGGAGGCATTTTTTTTTTTTTACGTTGAGGTTCCCTCATCTCAGATGACTATCGTTTGTGTGTCGAATATAAGACTAGCCAGTTCAGGGACTCTTGTCCAAACAGAGCAGAATCAGGTGAGGCAAAGCCTAATGTGAATGAATTGATCAAAAACCCTGGAGAACCTTGAAGCAGTGAACATGAAGCTAGGAAAACATTTGGGGGTCACATGTTTGAATGGATGGTGAAGAGTTTCCTGTTTCTCCTGTAGGTAGTATGGATGGATTTTATAATGTGTTAATGTTCCCAGAATTAGAATGTGGGCATCTCTGGAGGACAGCATGACTCATCCTGCTCTATAATTTCCTTTAACCCATCCCATTTCTTAACCATTTAAGGAAAAATGGGTGTCCATGGCAATTGGTCTTGATTTAAAATCTCTTAGGAAACACACCTCTACTGTGTCTTTGAAATATTTTTCAGAAACGTTTAACTGAGGAGGGAAGGCTGACCTTGAATGTAGATAGCACCATTACACAGGCTGGATAAAAACCAGGAAGTGGAGACAGTGAGCCGAGAGTGGCTTCACTCATCTCTCTGTGCTACCTGACACCTTCAAGTTCCTACCACAAGGTCTTCCCCATCATCACGGAGTGTGACCCCTTAAAACAGGAGCCAAAAAAAAGCCCTTTCTTTCTCAAGCTGCTTTCATCACACACCTCCCAGCAATGAGACACATAATGACTGCAATGCTCGTCAGCTACAGCTACAGGTACTTCATGACTCTTCCTGGCAACCCCAAGCCCAAATGTAGTAAGTGATCCCTGACGTCTGCCATGGGACCACTGCTAGGCTCAGAATGAAGAGAGCCTCAAAAAACTGAATTGAGAAGTTTTCACTGAGCTGCGGGGACTGTAGTCAGAGGGGTTTGGCTGCAGATGACTTGGTCCTGCTTTCCAGATGCTTCCTCATAATCTGAGGAAGACACAGAGAGATGAGCAACACAAGGGGAACTCACAATACCATGTGCTAAATGTCCCCAGGAGTGAAAAGCAGCTGCTGCCCCTGGGGGAGGCCAAGAAGTGCTAAGCAAACTTAATGAAAGAAAGCGCCAACCGCAGCTAACAGTGAAAACTTTAAAATCAGTGTGTCTTAGATACTTTGCTTAACTTTTATTTTATAAACGTTATTATTTAAAAAAAAAAACCCTTTGAAATAAGTGAAATACCACAGACCTGTCTTAAGCAAATCCAAATCAATACTATTCAATGAGCTTCTATACAATTAGAATAGGCAGTAGTTGCTTTTCTGTTGCTGTGGTAAAATGCCATGACCAAGGCAATTTAAAGAAGGAAGAGTTACTTTGGGCTCACAGTTCCAAAAGGATAAGAATATATCATAGTATTCATCATAGTGGTAGGCATGGCAACAGGGGTAAGAAGCTGAGAGCTCACATCTTCAGTGGCAGGCAGGAAGCAGAGAGAACAAACTGGAAATGGCATGAGTCTTTAAGCTCTCAAATCTCCCCTCTGTTGGTAGATCTTTTCCAACATAGTCACACATCCTGAGCTTCCCCAAACAGTACCATTTTCTGGGGACCAAAAATACAAATGCCCAACACCATGGGTGACATCTCATTCAAACCAGTACATAGTGTAAGCCTTTTCAAACACGAGCTCATTTAATCCTCCCATTGGGTATCATTATACCCATTTTATAGGTGAGGAAACAAGCACACAGAAGTTAAGTGACTTGTCCAAAGTCATACAACTAGCGGGTGACAGAACTGGAATAGCTGAAGGGTTTGGAAGTTCATGCTTTTAACCCTGGTATTTAAACACGTCTTAAAGGAAAATTCTAGGCCTGGGTTGGTGGATTCCCTAGTTGGCCCTGGCTTCAGACTCTGTTTGTGAATGATTTGTTCTTGGAGTTGACCTTGAGCTTTATCTTGTGATTTGGCATTCTCTTGCCTGTGCTGGAAGAGTGGGAGTGGGGGCAGCAAGGAGCTCAGATGGTTTCTGTAAACTGTTAGCTGCATAGTAGTCCCTTGGGAACCACAGGCCTTAGAACTCAGATGTTTTCATCCTTTATCTCAGCCCAAGAGGCTCTCTGAAGTGCAAACTGGGTTTCTTATTCTATCGAAAGTGTGTGTGCATGTGGGGGTAGGGCTTGGCATGAGAGGCAAATAGGATGAGGAAACTAAAACTTGATTGACACGTCCCTGAAACAAAGCACATTGCTGTGGGCACTCTAAATGCTCTGTCTCTATCTAGGGAGTCACAAACAGTTGGTTTAGAGAACCCTTCTTGCCGGCACGGTGGACCTGCTCATTTGAACCACACCCATTTGAATTTCAGACAAACATTCAGTTAAAGCTGCTTCTGCTCTAGCTCAGAATGAATGGTTTGTGGAGCAAATTAATAGGGTAAACTCAAATGCCTCCAAGAATTAAAGAGAACCAATATCTTAGCTCCCCCTTGAGCAATGCAGATGGAGATGCTGACCTAAAGAACATGCCCATTAAAGGTCATTCTTACTTCCTCTATGGATATTTCACGGAGTTCTGCACAGTCATTTTGTTAGGCTGAACCTAATGCCTGTATGGAAATAACCTTGGCACCAGCTTGTGGGGTCTGGCAGAACCCCACCTCTGTTTTAGATCACTTCGTATATGCATATAATAAGCTTTAGCGTTAGTGTTCCTTGACATTCAGTTTAGTTATTTTATCAACTACTTTCAAAGGAGTCTTTCAAAGACTTCTTCCACTCATATTTCATGCTATTATTTGAGCTACATGCATTTTGCATATAGAGCAGCTGAACCTCTGGGAAGAAAGTAGAAGGTTTTGAATGCTATGGTCTCCAGGGCCTACTCAAGCCTTCCCTCTGATGAATATCTATTGCTTTCATTTTTTTCTTAGATTTATCTTATTTCTGTGTGTGAGTATTTTTCCATACATGCATGTGTGTCTGTATACCACATGTATGTCTGATGCCCGTGGGAAGTAGAAGGGAACGTTGGATCCCACTGGAGCTGGAGTTACAGATAGATGTGAACTGCTGTCTGGGCTCTGAGAACTGAACCTCCATCCACTGCAAGAGCAACAAGTGCTCTTAACTGCTGAGCTATCGTTCCAGGCTCTATCTGATTCTCAATTCTGCTGCTCAGCTGTCACTTCTACAAATTCTTTTCTGGTTGTCCAGAAGAATCAGGCTGCCTCTTTCTCTAAAGCTATTATTGAACCTGGTGCAAACACCTTTCTCAGCGCATGCTCTTCCTTTTAATGATTTATTTATTTTTATGTTATAGCTTAAAGAAGTTGTTTTGTTTTGTTTTGTTTTTGAAACAAAGTCTTACCTATGCAGCAGGCCTGGAACTCGTTATGTAGATCAGGCTAGCCTCAAATTCATGGAGATCTGCTGGCCTGGCCTCTGTCTCCCAAGTGTTGACATTAAAGGTGAGGACCACCATATTTGGCTTATTTTTATGTGTGTGCTTTACCTGCATGCGTGTATGTGTACTTTGTGGATGTCTGCTACCCACAGAAGCTAGAAGAGTGTGTCAGATTCCCTGAAACTGGAGGTGCAGATGGTTGTTAGACATGATGTAGATTCTGGAGACTCAATTTGCATCTTTGGTAAGAGTTTTTTTTTTTAAGATTTATTTATTTTATGAATGTGAGTACACTGTTGCTGTCTTCAGACACACCAGAAGAGGGCATCAGCTTCCATTATAGACGGTTGTGAACCACCATGTGGTTGCTGGGAACTGAACTCGGGACCTCCGGAAGAACAGTCAGTGCTTAACTGCTGAACCATCTCTCCAGCCCCTTTGGCAAGAGTTTTAAATGCTCTTAAACATTGAACTACCTCTCCAGTCCTAGATTTGACTTTTAAGAAAAGTATTTGTGTTCTTTTAAACTTTTTGTGTGATGTGTGTTTGGGAGTGTGTGTATGTGAGTGCCACAGAAGCCAGCAGAGGAACTGAGTGCCCCTTGAACTGAAGTTATAGATGAGGGAGCCATTCAGTGTGGCCTGGAAGAATAGGACTTTACTCCAGGAAAGGCGATCCTTCTGAATTTGTTTAGTAATAATTTAATTTGTAGAAGTACCACCTGAGAATAGTTTCACTGTTTAACAAAAAGGAGACATCTCTGTGATCTTCTTTATGCAGTTTTTTATTTTTAAATATTTGTTATTAGGTTATTTTTTTTTTTACTTTATAGCCCCAATTCCTCCTCTCCTCCCAGTCTCTCCTTCTCACCTCCTCTCGACCCCATCACCCTTTTCCTTCTCCTCCCATGGATATTTACCAGCCTTGAGACACCTAATTGCAGTAACACTAGGCACATCTTCTATTCAGGCTAGGCAAGGCAGCCCAGGTAGGGGAAAGGGATCCAAAGGCAGGCAATGTAATCAGAGACGGCCTCTACTGCTATTAGGAAGTATGAAGGTCCCATATGAAGACCCAACTCTATGACTGTTACATATGTGCAGACGGCCAAGGTCTGTCCCATGCATGCTCTCTAGTTCAGTCTCTATGAGCCCCTACAGGCCCAGGTTATTTGATTCTGTATGTTTTCTTGTAGTGACCTTGACCCCTTCGGCTCTTCCAATCCTTCCTCCCAATCTTCCACAGGATTCCCCAAGCTCTACTTAATATTTGGCTGTGAGTCTCTGCATCAATTTCCATCCGTTGCTGGGCGAAACCTCTTTGATGACAGTTATGTTAGGCTCCTGTTTGCAAGTATAGCAGAATCTCATTAATAGTGTCAGGGATAGGCTGTCTCGTGGCATAGGTCTCAAGCTGGGCCAGTCATTGATAGGCCCTTCTCTT
The DNA here is from genome assembly GCF_900095145.1 of Mus pahari. Taxonomy (NCBI): domain Eukaryota; kingdom Metazoa; phylum Chordata; class Mammalia; order Rodentia; family Muridae; genus Mus; species Mus pahari. Next base: position 42,522,777 of record NC_034613.1, on the reverse strand, counting down.
AAATTCTGCTCCATCTTTTACTTCTTCATATCTTGCAGACAGGAAAAGTTGCAGATGTAAGGTTTTGTGGCTGGGTTGGTGTTCCAATCCCTCCATTGGAAGTCTTAGCTTGTTACAGGAGATGGCCCGTTCAGGCTCCATATTCCCCATTGCTAGGAGTCTTAGCTAGGATGGCCCTCATAGATTCCTGGGAGTTTCCATTGTCCTAGGTTTCTAGCTCATCCCAGAGATTGCCCCAAGCAGTAGAGTTGTCTCTTCTACAACGCTCTCCCTCCATCTTCCCCCACTTCATTCTTCCTGTTCCCATCCTCTGGTAGGAGTGCAAATTTGTACAACAACTTATATACCCAGAAGATGCCACACCATCCCACAAGGGCACCTTGCTCTTTGATCTTCCTCCCTTCCTTCCTTCCTTCCCTCCTTTCTTCCTTCTCCTCTCTCTCTCTCTCTCTCTCTCTCTCTCTCTCCCTCTCTCCCTCCCTCCCCCCTCTCTCACTCTTTCTCTTTTCTTTCTTTCTTTTCCCTCTCTTCTCTTCCCCCTCCTCCTCCCCACTCTGTCTTCTACCCCCAGGGTTTCATTAACTCTGATCTCAGTACATTCCAGATGACAACCTTGAACTGTTGCTTTTCCTGCTTTTCATATCCACAGGGCTGAGGTTCAAGGCACACACTTCTATCCTGCCTTATGCAAAGTTGAGGATAGAACCCTGAGCTTTGTGCATTCTGGGCAGGCACTCCATCAGCTGAACTGCTGTACTATGACTTTTCTAGTCTAATTCTCTCTACATCTACCAATATCATATTTTCAAAATATTTTCCACTGTAATTCAAGCACATAGAATTTAATTTTCCATCTTAAACATCTTTAAGTGTATGGATCAGCAGTGTTGCAGATGTTACAGTGTTGTACCTATAATCTCTAGTTTTTCATCTCTTAAAACTGAAACTTTATGTCCATTAAACACCAATTCTCCCCCCCCCCTTGGCAGCAACAGTTCTACTTCCTGTTTCTGTGGATTTGACTGTTTTTGATGCCTCATGTAACTGGAATCAAATATTATTTGTCTTTTTGTGACAAGCTTATTTTTCTTAGTATAATGACGTCCAGGTCCAATCATATATATATATATATATATATATATATATATATATATATATATTTTGAGACAGAGTTTCTCTGTGTATCCCTGGCTGTCCTGGAATTCACTCTGCAGACCAGGCTGGCCTCGAACTCAGAAATCCACTTACCTCTGCCTCTCAAGTGCTAGGATTAAAGGCGTGTGCCACCATTGCCTAGCAATCATATTGCTAAATATGTCAGGATTTACTTCTCTTTAAAAACTGAGGTATATGTATATGTATACATATATGTATATGTATATTTATGAGAAATTATTAGTTTATGAAGTAGTACCACGTTTAATTTTCTGAGCAACTTTCATACTGTTTATCATAGTTACCATACAATTTTTTATTCTTTCCAATAAATAACAAAGTTATCATTTTCTCCATATCCTTGTCAGCACATGTCCTAACTTGTTTTTTATTTTTTAAATAGTGGCTGTTATAAGAAATTGAAACAATGCCTACTATGGCAGTGGTTTGCATTTCCCTGATAATTAGACACAGTGAACATCTTTTCATATCTCTGTTGTCTATTTGTAAGTAGAATGTCTAAGTTCTTTGTACATTTTAATATCATTTTCTCCCTTATGGAGTTATGGGAATTACATATATTTATTAACACCTTGTTAGATATATAATTTAAAAATACTTTCTCCCATTCTGTACATTGCCTTTTTAGTCTATGGTCTTTGCTGTGTAAAGCTCTTCAGTTGTAACTAGCTCCACTTGTGTATTATTCCTTTTGTGGCTGGTGCTAACAAAGTAAACACAAGTAATTTTATAATGTTAACATTTTAGGATAGAAATTGCTGAAGTAGTTTAAAAGACTTTTATATGAATCTTTAAGTTTCTTTATATGTTACCTACAAATAAAGATAAAATTCATTCCTTGTGTTTTTTCCTTCCTAATTACTGTAGCTAGGACTTCTAGTACTATTCTAAATAGTGGAGAAAAGAATCGTCATCTTTGCTTCATGTCTGATCTGAGGGTAAAAAAAAAAAATACACAAAGCCTTTCATTATTGAGCATAATGCTAGCTGTGAGCCTTTTCTTTCTGGCCTTTATTATTTTGGGGATACTTTCATTCTATTCCTAGTTGGTTGTTTTTAGTATGAAAAAGCTGAATTTTACCAAATGTTTCTTTGTGATCATGTTATTTTTCTTTGTTATATTAATATGATGCATTTTATTAACTTGTATCTATAGAGTCACTTTTGCACACAAATTATAATTCCAATTTGAGTAATCTCTCAGTAATTGCTCCTTATCCACAATGGATACATTCCAAGATCCCCTGCAGTGCCTGAACTCACTGAACTCCATGCCTGAACCCTATAATTTAATGTGTTTCTCACTCTAAGCACTTATCTTGAACCACAACTGTGACTTTGGAAGTATAACATGAAAATTATCACAAACTTCTTTTTCCTTTCTCACAATTACATAGGTGTAAAATTTATCTTTGTTGTATCTCCTAACAATCTCAGATTCTTTTTGTCACTTGTGAAGTTACATTTTTACCTTTCAACTCAAGGGAAAGCTTATGAGCTTCTCTTTTGCATGCAAGAATTGGTAGGATCAGTGCTGTTTTGTTTGACGGCTATTACCAATTAAAATAAGAATTACTTGTTTATTGTCTTAGTGTGTTGGTGCACACCCACACCCGTAATTCTAGTACCTGGGAGACAGACACAGGATAACTGTCCTAAATTTAAGATCACCATAACATGTTTGAGGCAAACCAATAATTCAAAGAGCAATCCAGTTTGTGGTGGTTTGAACAGGTTTGGCCCCCATATACTCATGTGTTTGGGTGTTTGGCCCATAGGGAGTGGCACTATTAGGAGG
>NC_034613.1:42478300-42519338 GCF_900095145.1 Mus pahari | reverse complement strand
GAGGAGGAGGAGAAGGAGAAGGAGAAGGAGAAGGAGGAGAAGGAGAAGGAGAAGGAGAAGGAGAAGGAGAAGGAGAAGAATGAAGAGGAGGAGGAGGAGGAGGAGGAGAATTACTTATGTAGAAGCATGATAGTTGACCTTATGACTGAGATGACTGTCCAGTACCTAATAGGTTAGCAGTTTGTAAAGTGTGGACACATTGGACCAAGAGAGGCTTTATGCCATGGATGGGACAGAGCAGGTTGGTACAAAACTTTCTCATATTACTCAGAACAATATGCCACTTAAAATTGATGAGCCGTTTATTTCTGGAATCTTCTATTTAGTACTACCAGAACTTATTTGGCTATAGGTAACTGAAACTGGAAATCAAAGCTGCAGATGCACTTTCAATATGCTGATGAATTCCATTTTCTAGGATTTTATTAAGAATTTTCATCATTTTTATAAAATATATTGGTTTCTTTACTTTTCTTCCTTTTTAAAAGTTAATTTATTCTCTCATATATTACACCCCGACCATAGTTTCCCCTCCCTCTCTCTGCCCTTACCTCCTCCTTGCTATCCACTCCTCTTTCATTTCCCTTCAAAATAGGGCAGGCCTCCCAGGGATATCAATCAAATGTGGTAGATCAAGTTGCAATAAGATTAGGCACCTCCTCTCATATTAAGGCTGGACAAGTTGACCCAGTAGGAGGATAAGGTTCTTAAAAGTAGGCAAAACATCAGAAACTATCCTCGGTCCTTCTGTTAGGAGTCTCACAATAGCATCAACCTATATAACCACAACATATATAAGGATGGTGTTGGTTAGACCCATGCAGGCTCTGTGATTGTCAGTTCAGTCTCAAGGGCCCCTGTGAGTCCAAGTTTATTGATTCCGTGGGTTTTCGTGTTGTATGCTTGACCCATCTGGCTCCTATAATCTTTCCTAGCCCCCTTTCTCAGGATTTCTCAAATCCTGCTTAATGTTTGGCTGTGGGTCTCTGCATCTGTTTCCATCAGTTGCTGGATGAGGTCTCTCTGGTGACAACTGGGCTAGGTAGGCACTAATCTATGCGTATAGCAGAACATAGAGACCCTAGCTAAGACTCCTAGTAATGGAGGATACAGAGCCTAACCAGTCATCTCCTGTAACCAGGCAAGACTTCCAGTGAAGGGTTTGGACACCAAACCAACCACAAAACTTTCCACCTACAATTTGTCCTGCCTTCAAGATGTGTAGGGGTAAAGATGGAACAGAAATTGAGGGATTGGCCAACCAATAACTGGTTTAGCTTAAGACCCATGCTGTGAGAGTGAGCCCACCACTGACACTGCCTGGAGAACCAAAAGCCAGAGGCCAGATGGCCCTGAGACCAGGCCCAGAACCAAATATGACTGGCAAAAAAAAAAAAAAAAAGTCAGGGCTGGTGAGATGGCTCAGTGGGTAAGAGCACCCGACTGCTCTATCGAAGGTCCGGAGTTCAAATCCCAGCAACCACATGGTGGCTCACAACCATCCATAACAAGATATGACTCCCTCTTCTGGAGTGTCTGAAGACAGCTACAGTGTACTTACATATAATAAATAAATAAATCTTTAAAAAAAGTCAATGAAATGATGTCTAACGATATTTTGCCATACTCATAGATTGGTTTCTTTTCCTGTCTCCTGTCTGGCTTTAATATCAGTGTAAGTAGCTCTGGATCTCTAGGTTTATAGAATGAGTTTGGAAGTGTCCCCTCTTTTGACTTATAGGCTGCTGATACATTTCTATTGGCTTAGATATCTGTTTTGAGGGTTTTCTCAAAGCCTAAGCAAAAACAGATTATGCAATTTTTGTTTGTTTGTTTGTCATGTGACAGAATCGTTTGGGAAATCATACATATTGAGCCTTCCTCCGTCTTTAAACTGCTACTCAGCCTTCAGTTTTATTTGTCCTGTCTCTCCTGGGCACTGTGCTAGCCCATAGGTGTCAGAAGAGGAGAAACATAGGCCCAAGGACACAAACGTTACAAATCGGACAAAACTTCTGACCTCCAGGAGCCTACATGCTCGCTGGCGAGGAGAGGGAGCAATTTGGTCCCTACAACAATTTCTGATCACTATAAATACTCTAAAGAATATTAAATGGTCTTGTGATAATTAGTGGTGGCAACCGATGAGTTATTTAGGGGATTCTGGAAAGATTCTTTTGAAGTGACAGTTTTCTGCGTCTGGATTTTTTTTTTTCTTCTGAGACATGGTATAATGTAGTCCAGCTAGTCCTAAAACTAATTATGGCCTCAAACTCCTGATTCTCCTGCCTCTACTGTTTAAGTGTTGTGACTACAGGCACATAACAGCATGCATAAAGTGATGAGTTTGAGTTGTTTATTCGAGAAGATCTGCAAAGGACATGTGTGTAATAATAAATGTTAACAGAATGCAAATGCAAAATAAACTGATTTTAGGCATAAACATTCCCTTCTTTTAACTTTTATTTATTTATAAAGTTTTATTCATTTTTATGTTATGTGTATGAGTGTTTGCCTGCAAGTGTATATGTTTTATCTGTGAAGGCCAGAGGATAGCATTGGATCCTTCGGAATTGCAGTTATGGAAATAAATGGCTGTGAGCCATCATGTGGGTGCCATGAACTGAACCTACATCCCCCAAAATACCAGTATGTGCTCTTAACCCTAAGCCATCCCTCTAGTACCTCTCCTTCCTCCTTTTCTGGAGTCAGGGTCTCATGTGTCTCAGACTGGACTTAAATGGGGACATCGAGCTGAGGATCTTGATTTCCTGATTCTTTTACCTCTTTCTCCCAAGTACTGGGAGTACAGACATTTGCCACTGTGTCCAGGTAATCACATGTTTACAGTTTTATGTTGTACAAAGATAGCTTTATGTGTGGAAAGTTGTCTATAGAACAACTGTCACAAAGGATAGGTCACTGGATGGATAAGCTCTCATGTCCCCAGATAAGATGGTGCTACAGCAGGAGAAGGGCCTGTGTGAGTGAACTTTGATGTGCAGGTATTTTAGTATTAGATAGCTTATGGGCTTCAATACCCACATGCTAAGGGGTGAATTGAGAAATGAGTCTTGAGCTTACTGTTGCCAAACTTACCTGCACTCTCTACATTACGTGCATAGGGTGTTTCAGTGTGTTCCTGCAGGGAAGACTGAACTGAGAAGGATGAGATTAAGGGCACGAGGGAAGGAAGGGCAGCAGGAAGGGCCTCAGACGTGTGCAGAGCAGCATGCAGCTGGAGTCTACGAGCTTGCTCTGCATGGCTGAGGTTGACAAAGCATGGGCTTACCCCTACTAAGCTTATGTCCCCTTATTCTGTGGCCCTTTTTTTGGGGGGGGTAGGCAGCATAAGGCACTATAGTGACCAGGAATAGGTAGCCAGATGTGGCTTTGACACAGAAAGGTTGACAGCAGCTTGTTACAGAGATGAGAATTCTAGCTTGCCTAGGCCTTCTGTGAGCACTTCTCAGTGTCCACAGGAATCTGGTTGACTTTTAAAGAGTTGCTAACCCACAGGGGCTTTTTGTTTGGATCTGAAGTGAAGGCTATATACATGCATAGAACTGTGTGTATAGGTATATATCCCCAAATACGTGTTACAACTGTAGCCGCTTAAACACACTCGCTTATAATCAGCCACGGATTTCAACCATTTGATTCTAAAGTATGGTGTCATTAAATGGCCAGCATTGGGATTTTTGGAGTCTTGGGCCTCATACTGTGACATTTCACATGCCTCTCAACTTCTCTGAGAAGTAGGTGTTTTGTTGTTATTGTTGTTTTGTTTGTCTTTTTGGTTTTCTTTAATGTGTAAAATGATGACAATGGCTTCCTTCACTGTGAGCCAATGATCACAGGCCTTAAAAAATCATGCATAGATATTCCTCTTGAACCTATTTGTACAAACCACAGAGGTCAACTGGGCCCAATCCTCTTGAACTAGGAGGAATGAACAGTATATTATTTACAAGATTGCCTGAACTTCGAGGCAGTGTTTGTCAAGTACGCAATGAAGACAGAAACTAGGGGGACACAGTTAAGAAGAAAAGATCAAAGACTACGAGTCTTATTTCCTAGTTACAAAATGCAGCTGTTAGGGACTTCCTCCAGTCCTGTGAACTAGGGATAGGAGCTGACAGGGGATGGCCGAGTTCGAGCCATGGAGCTGGCCTCTGTTTAATGCCTCTTCCCCAGCCCTCTTCATTTCAAGAGCGCAGGCAGCTGAATCCTTACACCCAGGCGACTCTCCCATCTAAATGAGCCCTTTCTTTGTTCATTCAAAGCAGATTGCCACAGAGTCAGACAGTGACTCTAGTGGTCAGCATTTGGAATCTTTCAAAATTTTCCATTCTGGACTTACTTGCTTCCAGTGTTGTGAAAATCTACAGAGCTGGTTGTGTCCCTTCCCCCATGCAAGGTACTGTTAGATAAAAGCAAGTTTTTCAGTGTCATGAATCAGAGAAACTAAAGATATCTCTATAACCCAACTGGTCACTGAAAATATGAGCAGGTTATCAAATAAAAAAAATTAAAAAAAAGAAAATATGAGCAGGCATGGCGAATGTGTGTATATGTATGTATGTGTGTGTGTGTGTGTGTTTTGGGGGTGTTCTGAGTTTTATTTTTTAATTACAGTCTATTTTTAAAAAGAATGGCAGTTTAGAATGTTCTGCTTTTACTTCTGACAGCACATAGCTGGCAGCTGATGGCAGGTGTTCTTGGCAGGTTCCAGATTCTCCATAGGTCACGGAACCTATGTCATGAAATTGAGACAGGAATGTCAAAACTCCAGGGCTGTGGAGTTGTATGACTTGCTCCTGCCAAAGTGGGAGGCCTGCACACCTTCACCCCTATCCCTCCAGACACCATCACTACTCCAAAGATTGGGTCCTGGTAAAGCCACCGGTACTTGTGCAAATAACTTGGCCACAGACAAGGTCTTGCCTTGTTGCCACAGGCAAGGTAATGTTAAGGGGAGGCAGCTGTGAAATGAATCCCCTGGGATCATGGAGTGACTCTTGAGAAATTCATAGTTGAAAAGTGCTATGGGGTTCCTCCTCAGAAAAGAGAATGGACAGATAGATAGGATGCATAGGGGCGATAGAGTGCTCAGTATTCATGCGCACGGAGACAGAGGAAGAGAGTGAAGATGTTAGCAACAGAGCTTAGAGACATTAGACTCAACACTTTGCTGCATACAGGAAACCCACCTCAGGGACAAAGATAGACACTACCGCAGAGTAAAAGGCTGGAAAACAATTTTCCAAGCAAATGGTCCAAAGAAACAAGCTGGAGTAGCCATTCTAATATCGAATAAAATCGACTTCCAATCCAAAGTTATCAAAACAAAACAACAACAACAACAACAAAAAACCAAAAAACAAGGAGGGGCACTTCATACTCATCAAAGGTAAAATCTTCCAAGATGAACTCTCAATTCTGAATATCTATGCTCCAAGTGCAAGGGCATCCACATTCATTAAAGAAACTTTAGTAAAGCTCAAAGCACACATTGCACAGCACACAATAATAGTGGGAGACTTCAACTTTTCACTCTCATCAGTGGACAGATTCTAGAAACAGAAGCTAAACAGAGACACATTGAAACTAACAGAAGATATGAAACAAATGGATTTAACAGATACAATTTACAAAACACATGAAACTCAAGAAGAAGGAAGACCAAAGTGTAGAGACAGAAGGAAGGAGCATCCAGAGACTACCCCACCCGGGGATCCATCCCATAATCAGCCACCAAACCCAGACACTATTGCATATGCCAGCAAGAATTTGCTGAAAGGACCCTGAAATAGCTGTCTCTTGTGAGGCTATGCAGTGCCTGGAAAATACAGAAGTGGATGCTCACAGTCATCTATTGGATGGAACACAGGGCCCCCAATGAAGGAGCTAGAGAAAGTACCCAAGGAGCTGAAGGGGTCTGCAACAGCAATATGAACTAACCAGTACCCCCAGAACTTGTGTCTCTAGCTGCATATGTAGCAGAAGATGGCCTAATTGGCCATCATTGGGAAGAGAGGCCCCTTGGTCTTGCAAACTTTATATGCCCCAGTACAGGGGAACACCAGGGCCAAGAAGTGGGAGTGGGTGGGTAGGGGAGCAGGGTGGGGGGAGGAGGGTATAGGGGTCTTTTGGGATAGCATTTGAAATGTAAGTGAAGAAAGTATCTTAAAAAAAAATAGAGTGTTCCCCAAGAGCACACTTGTTTCTATTTTCCCTTTAGATTGTACTAGGGGTATTTGGAGGGGGGAATTTAAGTCCAGGAGGCCTGCCACATCCTTGCATCTTGCTCTGTCTTTCTGTGGTCAGCTCTGCCCCTGAGGTTATCATTGGAAATTAATCTCCACTCTGTCCTCCTGCTCTGGGCACGGATCCCTCTCCTTTGTCCCCTTTCAATTCTAACTCTTGTCATCTAGCCCTCTTGGTCTCCATTTTCTTTTGTCTCTCCTTACAATTTTTCCAGTGTTTTCTCTCCCCTAAATCTCCTGAGGTACCTCATTTTTGGTGTCTGTAACAATCCAGGGTTGGGTAAGACTTGGGGCTCTGTGTTACGGTAACAGAGTTCCAGTTAAGGAAGTCAGGGATAGTAGTAGCCTTTCTCTGCAAAACTGACAAGGAATCTGGAGCTTTTGTAGTTTTCAAATGGAAGCTTCTTGGGCCTCTCGTGGAGACACTTTGGATGACTGGCTCCCTACTTCACACATGGCTTTCAGTAAGGTCATGCTAATGGTATTCTGTCTGTTGAGTAAGATTTGTAGATTGCCCAAATCAGCAGACACAAGGGGGAAAGAGATCTATTTTCTGTTTACTAGCTCAAAGTGAATGTACTTTATAGATCCCAAATGTGTAGATCCAGTTTGCCAACTTTTCATGGCTCCAGCTAGCTTCCTAAACCTTGCTTTTTTTTTTTTTTCAGCAACTTCTGTCTCTTCAGGCCGTAGGACAAGTTATAATAGCAAGTGGCTATGTGCGTCAAAGGGTGGCAGAAACAGTAGTGTACTTTCTGAGACTGGCTCGAATCAGGTGAGCACATTTTCCAAGGGGGGAATGGAAGACAGAACAAGAACACAAACAAACTATGAGGGCTCACGATGTGACCAGGCAGGGTAAGCTTACACGGACAACAAAGGAACTGATCTGAAATGGGCCCATTGGAGAAAATAGAAGGTACGTGCTTGTTAGGATTATGACAACCATTACTTTCTGAAAAGCCAGTGAAAGGGCCACTGTGAGATTGCCAGCATCCTTTTGGCAACCTGCGTGTTGTTCCTCCAGCTCTGTTCCCTGCCCCCCCCCCCCATGCTCTGCCCAGTCAACCCCGACTTTTAGTAGCAGTTAGAAGACCTTGCTAATTACCGAAGGCAAATGTTAGAAGACAGATTTTGCAATGGAAGGCTTTGTTGTTGCTAACATTGTGGGCATTGTTTCTTAGGATTTGTTGTTTTTGGAGGCCGATAGGAAGGAGGAGGAACGAAATGAAGTCCTTCCAGCTAGAACTCTGAGAGCTGCAAGACCCGGATTCTGTTCCTGGGCCAACACCTGTCCAAGCCAAAGAGACCCATTCTGTCTTGCCCAAACTCCGCCCAGGCTTCCTGGTATACACTGCAGTCACACAGAGGTAAACAGGTTCTGAAGGCCCCTTGCAGGTCCCTCTTGGCTTCCTTACCATTCATTTGGACACTTCAAAAGGAAAAAAAATTAAAAGTTTTTTTTTTTTTTTTAAAAAAAACGAAGCAAAGTCAGAGTTGCAGGGAAGCTCTTAGGAGCATTTCCTGACTAGCAGTGGGCTAAGGTATGTACTAATGGCCTGGAAAGTCCCCCTTTACCATAGCCAGTCTTGAATCCTTTGATGCCAGTGTATCCCAGAGAAGATAAAAGCCTCAGATTTCTTCAAGGAAAGGAAATTAGTCATAAACGTTAGTGCTTGTTTGTGAAATTGTGAGGATTACTGCAAAGTTCTCATTTAACCTGGATGTCAGACAAAGTATATTTATGTTAGTATGTGAAGTTGAAGGCCTGCACAAGACTGGGGGTGGACGGAAGGGACTGCCTCGGAATCTGGCATTTCTTCAGATAAACACTAGGTGGCATGGAGAACTTAACAAATAGAAAAATACTATCATGACTTGAAATATAGGCAACGACCCTCTAGTGCTATTTGTAGCAAGCATGTAATACCTCTGTCAAAGTTGGATGGAAAACTTCAACAACATAACTAATGTTAGTCACTGAAGCGTTACGAAGAAAGCCCTACTAGAGGATTTAGTGCCCCCCACTCATCTCTCCTTATAATCTTTTCTCAAGTATCATTTTATAAACATGATGATAAATTCAAAATATAATTGTTGCCATGACTGGATTCCCTAATAGGAAACAGTCTATTCCTGTCAGTATGGACGTGGTTCTCATTTGAGCAGCCCTGACCGACTTTTCCCCCTCCCTCTTTTCCTTTGTGAAATCAGCCAACAGGGTGGGGCTATGGGGAAGGCACAGCACACTCTGGATCACTCTCTACAAACATCCCTTTGGATTCAAAGGCATGCTTTCCTCTGCCATTTTGACATTCCTAACATGTTCACTTCCTGGTGTTTAGGGCTTTCGAGAGGGGTGCTTACTGAGACAGAGCATGTGTTCTGACTCTGGCTGAATGATTTGATCCCTTCCGACAACACCAGAGCCTCTCTTTTAGTTAGCAAGCCTGGAAGGACAAGTAAAGATATCCAGTCAAGATACTTCCAGCTTTTCTCAAGTTAGAGCCAGGCCTGGTTAAGGACATTCATGCTTTCTTGCAGACAAGTCTCTAGCGCTATAGCAGGTACCAGGACTATGCCTCTACCACACTGGCTTTTGCATTGGTGGGGAGGACAAAGTTCTACTCTATAGCTTGGAATTCAGTCTGTAGCCCAGGCTAGTCTCCTATAATCCAAGGCATTCTTTTTTTTCATAGCCTTCCAATTGCTGGGATAACTAACAGAAACTACCAAACCTGGCCCAAATGGAAGTTCCGATAACAATAGTCAAAAAGACAAAGGTCTTGTTTTCTCTCACTTGTGGTTCCTAGATTTTAAGGAGAGACATAAAATCACATAGATATCTATGACATAAAAGGAAAACTCTTTGGGGAGGGCGAAGGGACTATGAGGAAGAGGAGGGTTTGAAGAAACTTAGGAGAGAGGAGTGAGAAAGAGGAGGGGTGAAGACCAGATGGTGGTGGTGCATACCTTTAACCACAACACTCAGGAGGCAGAAGTAGGTGGAATTCTGTGAGTCTGAGGCCAGTGTGGTCTACAGAGCAAGGTCTGGGACACCCAAAGCTACACAGAGAAACCCTGACTCAAACTCCCACCCCTTCCCAAAAATACCCCAGAAAATAAAAACAGGAGGGAAAGAGACACGATGGGAAATATGTTCAACATACAATATATGGAAACTTAAAATTAATTGAAGGAGCCATGACAGGAAGTCTACCCTGGAAGCTTTCATTTGCACAAAGGAAGGCTCTCTTTACAGAGCTGAAATTGAGGCTGGAATATCTCTCTATCTCCTGTCTAGTGAGATGACCAAAACGGAGTCATACACTCTGGTTCAGTCTCCATACAGAGAGTGGTCAGGTTGTCAGACAGTGCAATGTGTTGCTTAGCCCCACCCTTATCTGATTCACCTCCATGTCTCTGTTTGCATCTGTGAGGTAGGAATGAAAGCTATCCAACCCCTCAGAGTAGAGAACCTAAATGAAGCCCCACTCACCCCCACTCGCCAATATGGAGAAAAAGTCTCCCTGTTGAATATTTTGTACATTTGGGTATTGGGCGGTAATAGGCCATATTTATATGCATACGAGTATATGTGTGCATATGTGAGTGTTTCTGTGGAGGCCAGAGTTCAAATTTGGGTATATTCCTTAGGCATCGTCCACCTTGTGTTTTGAGACAAGGTCTCTTGACAGCCCAGAGCTCTCCAAATAGACTAGGTTGGCTAGACATCTGGTTTCAAGGGTCCTTCTGGATCTGCCCCCCCCCCCAGCTCTGGAGTTATGTGTGCCATAATGGTAGGTTTCTTATTTTTATTATTATCTTTTAAATGTGGGTTTTGGAGATCTACACTCAGGACCTCTGCTTGCAAAGCAGACGTGGGTTTTGATCACTTGTTCATTCTTTCCTTCCTTCAGGAATTTCTGCACACAGGTTTTCATTCCATTTTCACACAATTTGGAACTGCATGCATTTGATAAAGAGCTCAGGGTACTAGAAGAGAACATAAGACATGCACACAACTGGAAGCAGGATTTGGCAGCATCATACACTGAGAGAATAGTTTTATTCTTGGGGATTTGGGGCACACTATTAAAAACCATTATAAGCTGGTTGCATTGTCATGGAAAATTTGGACATCTCTATATTTTCATGCTCTTTCTGTCCCTGGAAACAAGAAGCTTGCTAATGCAATGTCACAATGATTCACTTCATTAGTGTATAGTATTCCTCAAAAATCAACTAGCTTGCTTAACACTTAATCAACAAAATCATCTTCTATAAAAATTGCTATAACCCAAACCATTAAATTTTCAAATATGTAGATTTTTCTGGAACAGAATCTCCATCTTCCCAATATTCTATGATTAAAATCTACAAGCAATAACCTTGCAATATTTTGCTACTAATACATTGTAATTACCATCTAGATTTTATCAGAAACATTTGATTCTCCTTGGTTTATTGTCTACTTATGGGGCCATCCACCTTCTAGCCTCCTTCTATCCACTACTCCATCATCTTCCTTGATGCACAGAAGTCGATTTTGCATATGGAATTTGTTCCCAGTGATATCTATCCATTGAAACTCCTACAAGAATGCCAGGTTTGGTGGTGCATGCTTTTAATTCCAGCACTTGGGAGGTAAAAGACAGGTAGATCTCTGAGTTCGAGGCCACCCTGGTCTATAGAGTAAGTTCTAAGACAGCCGGCACTACACCGAGAAACCCTGTCTCAAACAAACAAACAAACAAACACCCTAAGTTAGTAAGTAAAGAAATAAATAGGTAAATAAATAAGAAACTCCTGTCAGCTTTCCTTGTTTTGGTATTTGCTTAAGGTATAATTTATGTACACTGACTGAGGCTTTTCATTCTTCTTGATAACTTTGTGCTATTTGTGGAAGGATGAAGTATTTTGCTTGTCTAGCATGTAAAAGGACTAGGCCTTGATCCTTAGGACCACATAGGCCAAGGTGTGGTAGTATACACCTCTAATCCCAGAACTTGGAAGGTATAGAAGCAGGAGGATCAGCAATTTAATCCCATTTTTTAACTACATAGCGAGTTTGAGACCAGTGTGGAATACGCAAGACCCTGTCTCAACAAATAATCTCCTAGTGTAATAGATCTCAAATAGATTTTTTTTGTGAAGATTGACTAACGACATCTTCAGTAAGATAAAGTAGCTGATGCCCATTACAGTCACAAAGATTGAATGCATCTGAATAATTCTAGTTCATGAATAATGAGATGATAGATGTGTGATATTATCCCAGGGCACATTCCAGTGTCCTTTGGCTACTTCCAGACCTGACGTCTCCCTAGTCCATTCTCTGTCCACATACAGGAACTAGTTGTCTTTGTTCAGAGAAGGTGTCAACCCCACCTTCAGCTTTCCAGCACATAATCCTCCTTTGACTGAGATTGGATCCTGGGACAATGCCAGGAGGAAATGCCATCTTTTCATGTCTTAGGTAGTTTCTGAAAGCTTAAAGCTTTCCTAAACACGGAACAGATGTACAGAACATCTGGGTGGTAAGCTTTTGGCAATGCTTCAAGAGTCCTATTGTCACTCACAAGTGGGGCCAATCATTGTGGTGGACATTTGGAATCTTCTAAAGTAATCAAACAAATAATAACAAAGCCACACCCAAACAAAACCTTCTTTTTAAATGATTTGTCTCAAATGAACTATTGAGAACACACATTACTTAATATCCAAAGGTAATACAAAACCCACTAAATTTTCACAGTGGCCAGATGTTTGGGTTTTAATAAAACTTAATGTTTATGTAATATATTTTGACTTATGATTCATTAACAAACTATATCATAGCTCTTAAAAAACAAAATCATCCTGATAATCTCCTTTTCTAGTTATAAAATATACTTTACAAAGTCCACGTATGCATATTGTTTTATTTGATCTCACAGTAGTAAAGGTAGATAGATGAGGTAGATATGTAAGTTCCCAGCCTGAAAATTAAGAAATGGAGATGTGAAGAACTGAAATGACTTGTCTCAGTCCCAAGCAGCCAATGAAGATCAGAAGTTCATTTCAGATCTTCTATCTCTATGCTACAGAACCATATTAACTGAGCTGGTTAGAGAAGCTAGCTTCTGATATTATTGCCCATATGAAGAAGTGGCAAATTTGGGTTATCAGTCAGCATACGGTTCCCAAGAGTGAGTTTTGGTTGGTGACCCTTTTATTCTTCCAGAATGAGGCTCAATAATTACTGCAACTTGGCAAACTACTCTGTATCCCAGGATTATTACAGGAAGTGAGAGCATGCTGAGTTCCAAGGACAGGGTTATATGAGACCTGGGTGGAGGCTTACGGCTGTCCATTCCTGCAAAATAGGATTAATCCTATTCCAGCAGATGACTCACTATTGCACATCTGAAGACAGCAAGGATTAATAGCAGTCCAAGCCATTTGGCCACAGTAACAGTCAATGTGGGTCACCTTGTAAATCTCAGACCAATACCCCGTCCTTCTTACCAAGCCCAAGGGCTCAAATTGTTTCTATCTTTTTTCTTCTTTTTACTGAGTTCCAGCTCTGATCAGCAACAGAATTCGAATGCCAAAAGCCAACTGGGGAAATGCCAAAATCAAGATTTTTATTGTTGTTGTTGCTTTGAAGACGCTAGTGCACAATGCTCTCACAAGACCCATCCACCTACACCCAAGCCAAGCAATAGAGACAGGGCCTATTGTTTGCTACCATTTCCAATGTGAACTTTTGGCACTAGAGAGTTCACTGAGTCAGTAAAGTGTTTACTGTGAAAGTATGAGAATCATACTTTCAGATTCCCCTGCACATATATATATATATATATATATATATATATATATATATATATCAGCCTCCATGTGTAATCCCAGATTGAGGAGGGAGACAAGAATATCCCTAGGTTTTAGTGGTCAATCAGGCTACCCATCAACATGCTTCAGTTCCCTTCATTCTTGTTATGCTGGGATGACTGGGCATCAAGTTAATTGATTGGAAAATATCCTGTATCTCTACATTTCTGTTTCATCTATATCTACATCTTACATGTATACCTATATTTCTATCTATATCTATATCCTATGTATAGGTACATGCATGCATATAGCCAAAATATAGATGGTGTCACATAGACAAAAAAAAAAGCACTGAAAGAGTCTGAGCATGTACACAGAAATCAGGGAACCAAGTTGTATATAAAGATGCAACCTCACTTTAGAATGTTGAGGGACCATCAGGTTTATTCTTTGGGGTAGGTTAGATACAAATGATAGATGAAACTAAAGAGAAAGATTGCTTTTTAAGAGGATGGATTAGCAAATTTGATTAAAATATAATGTTTGTCCTTGAAACACAATTTCTGTCTTTGATGGCAAAAATGCATCCAACTGGAGAGACTTCTAGTCTCAGTGCTTCACTGCTACCATGAAGTAAATGGGTGACCCAAATCATAGATACCTCACAAATGACTACTCATAGAAAGCTTAATTTATTTTTCGCTTGAAAAATGTCTCAATCTCATTTGGACAGAAATGGAAAATGACATTTGAAACTTTAATCCTTTAATATGTAGTCTGGTTCTTTCCAAAGGTTGCAAGGTTTCCAAGTTCTGGAATTTATAACTAAGTAAGCATATGGAAACGGAATGTTCTCCATATCTTGGCGTCTCAAGTATTGTCAGAGTAGACTGTCTCTCACTGACACTGTGCAGAAGTATTCAACAGGCAATCATCCCCATGTGCCACGTTCTTGGCCAAGACAAACTCTTTCTTCTCCTAAAATGCATCTCTGTCCTAGGCCCAGCCCATTCAACGCTGAGTTCCCCTCCAAACCTTTGACCTTGCTACCTCCTCTCCCCATATAAAGTCTCCTTGGCTTTCTTTCGGGACCCATCTGATTCTACCATCTCATGAAGTTTTCTGGGATTACTCCAGGAAGTAGGCACCCCTCCAATTTCTCATAACTTATGGGACTTAGTCACATCACACAAGTTGAAAGTCTGCTGGTTGTCACAGTCCCCATACACTGTGCTCCAGCCAATTGCTAATCATAAAATCAGAACTTCAACAGCTCTACTCTTTTAAGAATCCCTCAGAGATGAGTGGATTCGAAAGGCAGAGGTAGTTGCAACTTGGAGCCTTTCATCTCCCCCTTTGTGGGGATGGCTTAAATCCCTTAGGATCTGGGTTACCTCGCTCAAGATGATATTTTCTAGTTCCATCCGTTTGCCTGCAAATTTCATGATGTCCACATTTTTAAATAGCTGAATAGTATTCCATTATGTAAATGAACCATATTTCTGTATTCATTCCTTGGTTGAGGGACATCTGCGTTGTTTCTAGCTTCTGGCTATTGTAAATAAGGCTGCTGTGAACATAGTAGAGCAAGTGTCCTTGTGGTATGGTAGAACATCTTTTGAGTATATGTCCATGAGTAGTATAGGTGGGTCTTCTTCAGTTAGAACTGTTTCCAATTTTCTGAGGAACTGACAGATTGATTTCCAAATGGTTGTACCAGTTTGCAATCCCACCAGCAATGGAGGAGTGTTCCTCTTTCTCCACATACTTGAGTACTCACTGATAAGTGGATATTAGCTCAAAAGTTCAGAATATCCATGATATAATTCACAGACTGATATGCAGTTTAATAAGAAGAAGGCCCAAGGTGCTGGTGAGATGGCTCAGCGGGTAAGAGCACCGACTGCTCTTCCAAAGGTCCTGAGTTCAAATCCCAGCAACCACATGGTGGCTCAAACCATCCGTAACAAGATCTGATGCCCTCTTCTGGAGTGTCTGAAGTCAGCTACAGTGTACTTACATATAATAAATAAATAAATCTTAAAAAAAAAAGAAGGCCCAAGTGAGGATGCTTCAATCCTACTTAGAAGGGCGAACAAAATAATCACAGGAGGCAGAGGGAGGAAGGAGTGTGGGTGGGGGAGAGAAGGGAGAAGTGAAAAGGGGGCAGGATCAGATATGGGAGGAGACAGGAGAATGAATGAAAATATGCAGCTATACAGGGTGGGGATGGGGCGAACCTCTAGAAAGTTCCAGAGACCTGGTATTTGAGAGGCTCCTAGGATTGAATGAGGATGACCTTAGCCAAAATGCCCAATAGTGGAGAGATGGAGGAGACCACCTCCAGTAGATAGACAGGGTCCCCAGTGGAGGGATGGGGCCACACACCCATCTTCAAAATTTTTGGTCCAGGATTATTCCTGTCTAAAGGAAATGAAGGGATAAAAATGGAGCAGAGACTGAAGATAAAGGCTATTCAGTGACAGGGCCAACTTGGGATCCATCCCATGAGCAGGCACCAAACCCTGACACTACTACTGATGCCATGTTGTGCTTGCAAACAGGAGCTTAGCATGGCTGCCCTCTGAGAGGCTTTACCAGAAGCTGGCTGAAACAGATGCAGAGACCCACAGCCAACCATTGGATGGAGCTCAGGGAGTCTTAGGGAAGAGTTGGGAGAAGGAAGGGATAGGAACTCCACAGGAAGACCAACAGAGTCAACTACCCTGGACCCTTGGGAGCTCCCAGAGACTGAACCACCAACCAAAGAGCAAGCATGGGCTGGTGTGAGGCCCTTGGCACATATGTAGCAGAGGACTGTCTTATCTGGCCTAAGTGAAAGAAGATGTGCCTAATCCTGCAGAGACTTAATGCATCAAGGAGAGGAAATGTGTGTGGGGAGGGGGGTGAGGTGGGAGTGGGTAGGTGCGTGAGGAGGTGGGTGGATGGGGGAGCATGCTCTCAGAGGCGAAGGGGAGGGGATAAAGAACTGTGGGAGGAAAGACCGGGAAGTGGGGCAACATTTGGAATGCAAATGAATAAAATAACTTAATTTAAAAAAATCCCTTTGGAATCTCTCTCAGTTCCTTCATCTAATCAAAATAATGGTGCCTGTTTCACTGTTGTCTGGTGCCTGGTTCTCTGTTGCCACAAGAGAACATCCACAGCATGCCAGTGGTCCAATGCTTGGGCAAGTGGGGAATGGTGGATATTTCTATTTCTCTATAAAATGTAGCACAGTTCAGAGTACATAGTGAGAAAATAAATCATGGATAAATTAATGAATATATTTTGTGTGTATGTGTGTGTGTGTGTGTGTGTGTGTGTGTATAAGATCTTCCTGAAGCCTCCAAATTCACTTGTCTCTGCCTCACCAATGCAGTGATCTCCAACACATTCAGCTGCACTTGGCTTTCTTTCTGTTTTCTTTGTGTGTGTGTGTGTGTGTGTGTGTGTGTGTGTGTGTGTGTGTGTGTGTTTCTCTTTAACATGGGTTCTGGGGAGTTGGACTTAAGTTCTCATGCTTATCCAGCAAGTGCTTTACTAACTTGAACAATATCTCTAGCCCCTATTGGATGTATTTTCAGTGTAACATACCTGAGTATCATGATATAAAATAATAGTTCTGGAATTAGAAGGTTGGATGAGAACTTAAGAAGTCATGTTATTATGTTATTATGGAGTATTTACTGGTGTGGGAATATGTTCAGAATCATATTAAAGAAACTATACCCCCTAAAAGCAGTTTCTAAAATAGAATATTTGGGTCTATATATTTGCATATATATGTACATATGTACATACATACATACATTGTTTTTTCTTTTCTTTTCATAATATTTTGATGGATTATTTGGGAATTTCACATCATGAACTTTAATCACACTCACTTTCTAGTCCTCTCAGGTGTGACACCCACTTTGGGACCTCTCTCACCCCCCCAAAAGAAAATAATCATGTCCAATTTATGTTGCCCATACACTCACTGGTGAATGATCAAACTCTTAGTGGCCAGCCCCTTAAAGAAAACTGAGTCCTTCCCCACCCACACCCCCACCAGTAACCATTAATGTGGAGAGCTACACTTCAGCATCATTATCACAATTTGTAAAGAATTACTATTTATTTTATGTATGTTAGTACACTGTTTGTCTTAGGACATTGCTCCAGTAAAGAGCATTGGATTCCATTACAGATGGTTGTTAGCCACCATGTGGTTGCTGGGAATTGAACTCAGGATCTCTGGAAGAGCAGTCAGTGCTCTTAACTGCTGAGCCATCTCTCTAGGTCACTTGCCACAATTTGTAAGAATTATCCTCAATGGCTTTCTGTCTGGGCTGTTAATTTTCGAGGAGGGGATGGGGTAAGGGTAGGTGTTGTCACAAAAGCCTCTATGTCTTTCTTTCTCAACTGTGAGTCTGCAGTCATCAACACCATGGCAAAAGCAGCTTCTTTGACCTTACATTCATCAGGACCATGGCTCATAGACTTCCCAATGGTCTCTGGCATCAGCATGTGGCACAGACTTCAACATGATCTCCATTTGGCAGGACAGACCATGAACATCAGCATGGCCTTCTGCTGCAGCATAGGTCACAAACACCATTGCAGCTCTCAGTGGCAGCCTGCCCCCCCAGACATCAACATGGCTTCAGGTGGCAGCACAGACCACGGGCATAATAAGCAGGGCCTTCGGTGGTAACTCAGGCTATGGGTAAACCTGGCACAGGTACTGTAAGCCTGGAGACATCCACATGAACTTCAGATTTTAACACAACCCTGGGCAACAGACCATGCACACCAAAGTGACCTCCAGGGGCAGTGTGGACCATAGAGGTCTTTCAGGGAGGTCCAATGCAGAAAATGAACTATTCTTCACCTTGGATATACTGTTGTTGCTCAGAACCAGAATCCAATGGCTGGGGAGAATGTTTTCAGGGGCAGAGTCTGTACAAGCTCCAGGCTGGTGCACACCATCCTGTCAACTCTACTCAGCAGTGTCGTATTCTCTTGTCCACCACAGCCATCTCTCATACCTGGCACCACTGTTGTGTCTCTAGTTCTGCCTCTCTCCACGGAGAAATTCCCATTCAGTTCCTTCATCTTTCCCATCTTTCCACCGTGTAGCCACATATTTGTTCATTCTAGTGGCTTTAGAAACTTAAGTGTGTCACATAGGTTTCTTCTTCTTTTTTTTTTTTCTTAAACAGCTTTACATGCAAATATTTATTGCAGTGAGTTACAGGTCTGGTTGAAGGTTTATGGTTTCTGAAGCATCGTAAATACTGGGCCATTGTTGAGACTCGTCTTGAGTCTTGCCCAGAATCAGGTTGATGTTGCAGCTAGGCACAGTGTCTGGAGGCAGGTTCTTCTCCCTGTTATTGGTGCCAGCAGACCCAAGGCTCATTGGCCTTTGTGCTTGCATACTGCTATCTGAGAAGCCAAGAGCAAAGGGTATAGATTCATCAGTCTCTGCTGCACATGTCTGCCACCCTGGCCATTCATCTTTCCATTTTTGTGAGCCCACCTTTTAAAATTATCTTCCCATAAGACTTGCCTTTTTTTCTTACTTATTCTAAAGCTATTTGTGGGCTCTTCAGACTCCTTTTCCACTACTGCATCACCTTTCAAAGCCTCCATTGGTCTGTGAGACTCATTGGAGCTCCCCAGCAGGTGTGGGTGGCCCTGCCATCTTTTTTCTACATATCCATTGTTTAATTGGGAAGTATGTGCACCAAAACCTAACAGTGACTATCTCTAATTAAAAGGTTTGCAGGTGTGTGTGTGTGTGTGTGTGTGTGTGTGTGTGTATGTGTGTGTGTGTGTGTGTGTGTGTGCAGATACATGTGTCCCAGTCCACACCTATAGAATCTAAGTTGGATATGCTCTGCTGTTACTCCCTGCTTTATCCCTCTGAAACAAAATATCCAATTGGACTGAAAGATCAATGGTTTTTTGGTCAGGCTGGCAGCCAGTTAATGCCAATGATCTTCACTCTACCTCCTCTTGCTCCCTTAGTGCTGGGATTACAGCTATATATGGTTAAGTCTGGCATTTTTCTATGTATTTCCTAGAATCTGAACTCAAGTTCTTATGCTAACACACCCAATGAGGCTGTCTTCTGAGTCATCTCCTCAGCCCAGATTGCAGGCTTATCTCAGTTTTCTTCTTGCTTATCTGTATTAATTTTCCCAGTAGGAACATGTACTATTTGCAAAAACAAGATACAATATATAGTGAGATTATGGTGCACTGGTTGACTTCTGTAAGTTTGATGAAAGCCTAAATATATTTGGGAAGAGGGCATCTTTATAAAATACCTCCATAAGACTGACCTGGAGGCAAATATATGGGGATACTGTTTTGGCTGATGTGGGAGGAGTAAGCTCTCTGTGGATGGCACCATTTCTGAGCAGGTGGTCCTGACTAATATAGGAAAGCAGGCTAGGTAAATCATGAAGAGCAAGCCAGTAAACAGCACTCTTTCATGGCCTCTACTCAGCTGCTGTCTCCAGACTGCCTTGAGTTCCTGCCTTGATCCCAATCAGTGATGAAGTAAGATCTGAGAGTTTTAAGATGAAATAAACCCATTCCTCCCCAAGTTGCTTTTGGTCATAATATTTTATCAAAATAATAGAAAACTTAACTAAGATATACGGATATAGCTAGAAGTTGGGAAGTAGAGGAAAAATTCATTTTAAGGCCATGGAATTATGAGGGCTTTCTTATACCTTGAATTCTTGGTGTGGTTATGGCTTTACTGTCTTTTAAAAGAAGAAGGTTTCAGTGTAAAAATATTATATTCTAAATTATTACTATGCTTTTTCGCAGATCAAATTCATTTGTGGTCACTAATGAAATAATGTGTTCTTGAAGGACAGTATTGTGAGAAGGGGCTATTCCTCAGCATCTAGAATTGTCTGGATAAGCTTAGTAGACCATACATTTACCACCCTGCTGTTTGGCTTCATTCTCAAAGTCAGTGATTCCTTTAATTCTGGTCCTTAGTGCCATGCAGACCCTTCAGAATTTCTGAATCTTCCTACCACTTTGGAAAGTGAGAAGCTCTTGCCATGGTAGTCAGGAAGAACCAAAATCTCTGCTCTTGGGCATGGCTCCATTTGCCTTTTCATTATATAAAGCTAGAAGTCCAGTCTTCAGGGTTGTGAGTATCTGGGCAGGCAGACCCTTTCTCCCTATCTGCTCTCTGAGCATTTGTCCTTTCCTAGAATATACCTCTTCCTCCAGGATATATTTTCTTGGTGACAAGATCAGGATTGGAATGTGGAACTCTAACCCACAATCCATGTGACCACTCAGATTAAGACAGTAGAGAAGGAATTGGGATGAAGGCCAATTGAAGACAGATTGACACTATTATTTTCTCTATTGTCCTTAGGAATAGCAGAACGCATGCTTACAACAGTGCCTTGGGTTTTAAATTTAGATTGCCTTCCAGTTAACAAGAACAGAATTGAATGCTTCATGTATCTGAAACCTATGTGATGGAGATATAGTAGTCAACAATGTAGATACTATGTTCATATTCTGTAGTGAGGTCTCTCTGAAATCTCATGATAACTTTCCAAATCTGAGCAAACCGAACGAGACTAGGCATGTGAGCTCTGGAGCGATGACTTGCTGAACATGTTCCACATTTCTCTACAGTGTGGCCTTTCTCTTTAATCTTGGTTCTTGGGGTTGGCGAGATGGCTCAGCAGGTAAGAGCACAGACTGTTCTTCCAAAGGTCCTGAGTTCAAATCCCAGCAACCACATGGTGGCTCACAACCACCCATGATGAGATCTGACACCCTCTTCTGGTGTGTCTGAAGTCAGCTACAGTGTACTTATGTATAATAATCTTGGTTCTTTGTTTCATTGAGAGTGTCTCTGCCTCTAGGAAATATGCATTTTCATCACCAAAATTGCTCTGAACTATTGATCACCGTCTTGTCCTTATGAAAATTCTCAATGGTCAAGCTTTCAGATTTCTAAAAGAGAAAGTACACACTGCCTAAGTTTCATGGTGAGATGAATGAAAGTATATTCTTGTTAACCACACTTAGGGGGGTACAATTTTCTAGTAATAGTAAAACTGAATGTCATTGAAAACGAGGCACTCTCTACTAAAGATGTCTTTTATGTAAAATGTAACTTGTTTTGTTAACATCTGATTTATATATGAAGTTCTGACTATATTATATCTAAAGAGTGAGTTTCCAGCAAAAACAGAACTAAGGTGTGCCCCGCATTTAGCAAAAATATTCCCTCATATTGGCTATAAAAATGATGGATATCTGGGGTAAAAATTAACCACTTATCAGTTTTCATTTGCTGTGAGTTCTAGATATGTGTTTGTGTGTGTAAAGTATTTTATTTTATTTTCAATTGTGTGTATACGTCTGAGTGTGGGTTTGTATATGTGAGTGCAGTGCCTCTGGGGGCCGGAAGAGGGCATTGGATATCCTGGAGTTGTAGTTAACAGGAGGTTGTAAGCTGCCTGACATGGGTGTTGGGAACTGAACTTGTGTGTTCTGTAACAGCAGTATGTGCTCTTAACCACCGAATCATCCCTCCAGCCTCAGAGAGTTTTGTTTTGTTTTTTTTTTAATCTGAAGAGGGAGATGTTTTGTTGAGAGAAGTTGGCCTGCAGCTCATGATGCTTTAACGAATCCCCTGGCATTTGAAATCCAAACAATTTCTATTACACTTTGGAGCTTTTGGAGTTTTTGCTGAACTGAGGTCAGCACTGGAAGGAGTGTCCCCTAGCTGCATGCCCTGAGAAGCAGAGCCTCTTGGTATATCGCCTGAATGGCTAGCGGAACCGCCTCCTGTTCCTCCCCACCGTGACTGTCACTGCTTCAGAAATGCCCCAAAATGGCACTAAATGATGTGCAAACACACCAGATGGATTGCTAATCTCTTTCTATGGCTTCTTAATGGTGCATTCACAGCCCCTTGGAGCAAGCTCAATTTCTCTCCGTGCACTCTATTTCCACGTTTGCAATTTCAGAAGAAATCATTTTGACAAACATATTTTGTGACTTGGATGAGAGGTAATTTATACAATTGCTTACCTACTACAACACCAAGCAGCAACTTCAGTCACAGGAGGATGGATATCTATTCATCAATCACAGCTGAAACACATAAAAGAGCTGAACGTTTTTATGTAGCCAGAGCTAAGAATGAAGGAACTACTTTGGGAAAATCTTGTTTCTCTGGGGTGCGATAGGGGTGGGAGTGAAGCGACTAGCATAAACCAAAGTCAGCAGTTTGGTGAGGTTTGTTGTTGTTAGTGTTGTTTTGGTTTTGTTTTTATTTTTTTTAAAACAGAGTCTCTTCGTTATATAGCTCTACCTGTCTTCGAATTCTCTATGTAGACCAGGCTGT
This sequence comes from Mus pahari, assembly GCF_900095145.1. Classification (NCBI taxonomy): domain Eukaryota; kingdom Metazoa; phylum Chordata; class Mammalia; order Rodentia; family Muridae; genus Mus; species Mus pahari. Next base: position 42,496,859 of record NC_034613.1, on the reverse strand, counting down.
CCTCAAATTCAGAGACCCACCTGCCTCGCCCTCTGGAGTACTGGGATTAAAGGTGTGCACCACCACACCCAGCCAAAGTCATTACTTTGGGTTTTAACTTTAAGTTGCTCATTGGGTCTTAGAGAACCTCATATGAGAAGGCAGGGTGTGGGTGGCTGACCCTTGCTTCTAATCTTAGGCAAAAACAGGTGCATGGCTGCAAGGTCAAAGTCAGCTTAGGATACATAGAGATTTCCAGGCATCCCATGGCTCTGAAATGAGAACTTGTCAATAAATAAATAAACAAACTTCAAATGAGCCCATCTGAGAGCCTAAAACTTGAATTGAACAAATGCCACAGAGCTAAGAGCAAGCATTGTCAGGTCATCTGGAATAGGGATGTAGCTGTGGCTCTAATATTTGGGAGGGCCTAGGCAAAGGGGTCATGATGAGACATGGTCACTTCCATAGTAGGGCGAGCTGTATCTTTCCCTATCTATATATGTTTGGTGAGGGGAGACATGTGTACTAGCAAGGGAATCCTGCATTTACTCAGATCTTTTATATTTCAGCCCCAGTACAGATTTTTCAGAATTTAAAGTTGTATGTATATACATACTCCATTCTCTCTCTCTCTCTCTCTCTCTCTCTCTCTCTCTCTCTCTCTCTCTCTCTCTCTCACACACACACACACACACACACACACACTTTGGACAGAAGAACTCTTATCTCAGGTCTGGAGAGTGTTTGTTTTAGGCCAGTGGTTCATGACTATGGCTGCCCATTAAAGTGACAGGAACCTTAAACATCTCAAATGCTCCAGATAGTTGGAATCATAGCCTCTAGGCTTAGAACTCAGAAGCCAGGAATTTTTTTAGCTTCCCCAAGTGATTCTGATGTGCTCACTGCTTTAAGCAGTTGGGCTTTAAAGATCAATTCAGAATGGAATCATCTGGTGATTATTGTTAGCATATGAAAGAGGATCATGGATTATACATGCATACCTTATCATGGATTGTTATGGCATACCTTTCCATACATGCATGTAATGTACTCTGTTCATTTGCATCCCTGCTATTACCTTTCTTAACATTCTCTCTTCTCTCCTCTTTCCCCCTTTCCCTATCCATATGAGTTGGGGAATATTGCTGAAATGAACGGTTGGGGCCTGAAGTTGGTAAAGTTAGTGCTTGCCTGGCATGTATGAAACCATGTCTGTAATCCAAGCACTTGGTACAACAGAAGCAGATAGATTAAAAATTCAAGGTCTAGGGCTAGAGAGATGGCTTAGCAGTTAAGAACACTGACTGCTCTTCCAGAGGTCCTGAGTTCAATTCCCAGCAACCACATGGAGGCTTACAGCCATCTGTAATGGGATCCCTCTTCTGGTGTGACTGAAGACAGATACAGTGTACTCATATAAATAAAATAAATAAATAAAAATTAAAGGTCTAGTTATGACTCAGAACATTGGTGATATTGAACCCGAAGAGGTCACCTCCTACAGCCAGGCAGGAACCCCAGTGGAGCCATAGGGACACTGACCCACTCATAAAACCTTTGCCTCAAAATTTATCCTGTCTACAAGAAATGCAGGGATGGGGGATGGAAGAGAGACTGAGGGAATATCGAAGGAATAACAGACTTAACTAGTAGACCTATCCCATGGGTAATTACCAATCTTTGACACTATTAATGATACTCTGTTATGCTTGCAGACAGGAGTCCAGCAAGGCTGTCCTCTGAGAGGCTCCACCCAGCAGTTGACTCAGATGGATGCAGAGACCCACAGCCAGATAATGGATGGAACTTGGGGACTCTTGGGGAAGAAAAGGAGGAAGGATTGTGGGCCCCCAAAGGGGATAGGAACTCCACAGGAATACCAACACAGTCAACTAACCTGGACCCTTGGGGTTCTCAGAGATTGAACCACCCACCAAAGAACATACATGGGCTGGACCTAGGCCTTCCTTCATATATGCAGCAGATATGCAGCTTAGTCTTCATTTGGGTCCAGAACAACTGGAGTGGCAGTTATCCTATAAGCTGTTGCCTATCCATAGGTTATGTTCTAGCTGGACTGCCTCGTCTAGCCTTAGTGGGAGAGGATGCGCCTGACTTCACAGAGACTTGAAGTCCCAGGGTAGGGGGATGCCCAGGGGAAGCCCCTATCCTCTCGTAGGAGAAGGGGATGGGGGAGAATTGTGGGAGGGGGTGACCAAAAGAGGGGCAGTGAGAGGGATGTAACGTGAATGAATAAATAAATGAAAGAAAAATATCAATAACCCCTTGAAATCATCACCATTTTCTGTCTCTAAGTATTCTCCTAGCAGAGATACTTCAGATTCTTCAGCATTGGTGGTTCACTCTGTGCTTAAAATCCCAATGTGATAACTAAAAAGATTTCATTTTATACAAGGTACCCATCTTGGCCCCAATAGCCTTTTGTCTCAGATTCAACTGCCTGCATAACATGTTCCCTGTAACCCTGACGCAGTGACCTCCCCTCAGAAATATGCAGCAGCCCTGACTATCTGCTTTGTTATGATATGACTAACTGCTTTTTTGCTTCTTCAACCTGCTTGTGCAGACACTCAAGGTTCTTTCTGACATTGCCATGACTACCTAATCTTGGCAGAGCAGAATGATCCCTAGCTTGCTTGTGCAGATACTCAAGGGCTCTGTGAGGTTTTCACCTTAAAAATCCCTTCCTTCACCTGACCCCCAATCTTCATGGCTCAAAGATGGCTGTCCTGCTAGCAGTCTCAATAAATGTAAATTATTAAAATCAGGATTGAGTCTGTGGTCCTTTCCTAGAGTCTCAAACTTCATAATACTACTATCAGGTGTCAACCCTTAGTCCTCAAAGAAGACATCAATTCCCTTATGTTGATACTGAAAAGATCTGGCTACCCCTAAAGCACCTTGTTTAAACTCTGCTTAAAAACAGTTTAGAAATTCATGATAGCTCAATCTCCTAAAAATGTAGACCAGGACCCATGACAGGAAGGGAATTCTCCTGCCTCTAGGTCACCATATCATCACTGCAGATACCTCCTTCTCCACCTCCACCCAGAGCCCTGGAAAGGTGGTTCTTTCCTCTGAAGACCTAGGACTCTGCCAGAGACTGGTTTAATTTTATACTTCTCCCTGCTCAAAAGCTAATTAAGAATGAAATGAAATCATCCACAAAACAGCTATTTCTTTTTTAAATATTGAGGTTTCTGGACAGAAGGAAAAGTAAGACTAAATAAAGATGAAGTCAGGAGCCAAATTGGCCTTTATTCTGAGTGGCAGAAGAGCTGCATACCTAAGAATGGTAATTTCCCACTAGTTGTTCATGGAAGCAGTAATATTTCCAAATGATGAGGAAGAAACTGTTTCAGGGCATCTTCAAGAGGGCAAGAAAGTGATCAAATGAGTAACAGAAATCCTCCACAACACCCAAGCAATGTGTGTCTGGAGGGGACCTTCTGTCAGGACTGGAGAATGTTTTCCTGGATCTGAGCCTCAAATGTGTTCACTCATGGAGCGCAGAGTCCAGAATGACAGTTTCTCTGTTTAGTATATCTGTCATCATTTGTGGGTTTCCTGCACTGTGACAAATCAAATTTAAAATGACCCAGAAAATTCCTACAGTGAGTAAGATATCTGACATAGTGAAATGGAGAAGACAACAAATGAAATTATTTTACAGATTTACAGTGGTCTGTGGGGGAAAAACAAGAAGAACAGGTTATTGTTTGGTGTTGAGAGACAGTGATGCTGGCTGCGTTGTAAAGGGTGGCCATAAATCCAATGTCTCAGGACTTGTTGAGCTCTGACTTGAATGTTGGAAAAAAAAGAAGACTTACAAAGTTCTTGGAAGGAACACTTTTCAAGACAGTGAATTCCAAGGGCTTGATGAAGAAATCAGCTCATGCAAAGAGCAGGAAGGAGGCTAAAGGATCTGGGATAAAACAGCATTGTCACATCTGGAAAAGCAAACATTTGCACTAGATGTCCACTCTGATTGGACCAGCATGGGCCACAGAGTAGAATGTATCAACTGAATGTACTGAGGTCACATGGTATTCATCTGGAAATAGACATGGAGAGAGTAGCTAGAATCAGGTTTAGCAGACACATCTGTTTCTTCTAATAGACTGATGGGTGGTGAGAAGGCTTTATGAAGTGGGATGCTAAGGAGTTCAGACAAAGAGTTAGACATTTTGACCTGAAGTTGTACAGGGGGCCCCTTAGACGGCACTGGAGTCAATTACTTTGGAATAAAGTCCAGCAGGGTTCCAGGAAGTAAGAAAAATAAGGAAGAGCTTGGAAATTGAAGCTAAGGGTAGACTAAGGAAACCCATCCACACAGAGAGGATCTCCATAATGCAGTCCTGCCTCTTTTGCCAGTCCTGTGCACACAGGGCACAGCCATGTCCAGTTCAGCAGGAAGAGTGCTGGGCAGGAGAGTCTTGACCATGGAGAATAAAGTTCATAGAGCATAGGGTCTATATTTTAACTGGAGCTAAGGTGGAGGCAATTTGAGAACACACAGGATACCTCAGAACACCCTGTTCCACAGCTGTCAGGCCAGGATGGCTCTGGGCATGTTTTCAGATGTTCCAGCCACTGAGCTGGGCCTTATTGGATGAGAGAAGGAAAGCAATCATCTAAGATCACCACTTGAGTTGTGTGAAAAAGAAAGGGCCTGGGCCTTTCCAGGAGTCATGTGGACACCTGAAGAAGACAAAAGTGCCCCTAACATGCATAGGGTGACCTCATCTAACCCAGTGGTCCCTATGTTGTGCAGACATTTTAACTAATGGAGTCACAAGTAGGTGTGAGCCTTTCCCCCCACACCCCACAGCTCATTTCTTCATACCTGGACTGTGGGAGTGGGAGGCTTCTAGTGTGCAGAGGGCCTGAGTCCCTTCAGAGTCAGCCTGAGAGCTGGAGGGTGGCTTGAGGAAGCCTCGCTCCAGGTAGAGGTTCAGGAAACCATGCTCCTTCCCAGAGTGGCAACAAACTGGGTTGTATACATCACACTTGTGGCCCCTCTGGGTTCGGGGAGTCTGTAGGAGCCAGGCACTGGCTTCCTTGATTGGTAGACAGTGCCACAGTCTCCTGGAGTCGAGGTGAGGGCTCCCTGTGGTCTGCAGATAGTATGAGCCACATAGAGGGACTGAAATGAATTAAGCTGCTCCCCTGAGGTAAGCCTAGAATGAGGATGTGACCCTTAGGCATGACTGAGACCCCAGCTCCATTGTGCATCCCAGGACTCTGCACACAGGTGACAATTTCTGAGATTTCCTGAATAGCTATAGATAGGGTCTGGTCTATTTCAGGAACAAGATGGGAACAGGGAGTGTATTATGGAAGCCCCAGACGAGATACACAGGCCTTGTTTGATCCAGCACTATTCATGTAGATGTTCCTGCACCTACAGGGGGGCTATCTTGTCAGGATGAGCCCTGTGGAGATCTTTCTTTCCCCAAACTCATCCATGATTTGGGGACAATTCTGTGACCCTGGCTGCCCCCCCCCCACCTTTTAACATCCAAATCCTGGTTCCTTGGAAACTAAGAACCATCTTGTGAGGTTTCTGGAAGGGAGATGACCTTGCTGTGCTTCCTGAGTGGAGGTGAGTGCTTAAGAAGGAAAGAAATGGACCTTGCAGGAGCGCTGGTCACCAAATGAGGCAGCTGGTGCCTGAGGTCAGCCCAGAAACAAGTGAGGTCCACATTACACTTCCCTGGCAGGCATTCTGGAAGGCACCATGTTCGGGCTTTCCCCGAGGGAATTCCCTGAGGGAAGGGCTGCCTATATACCAGAAGAAAGTAGGTCCTGAGAGTGGACTGTGGAAGCTCGGCTGTGGTTAGAGGGACCCCCAAGAATACATAGTTCCATCAGTGTGGAGTGTGCTTCCTCATATGTGGTCTTGCAGAAATAGGCACCTTCCCCTCCCTCCAGTCTGCGGGGGAGGGGGGGTCTATCTTAGAGGTTCCCAGAGAGGAGGGGACAAATGACTTTCTTGGTCAATATGCAAATCAGGGCTTCAGATCCCAAGCACACAAGCCTAGAGTCAACTAGTTTGTGTCTTGTTGAGCGTCCTACAGCAAAGTTAAGTGAGAATGTGGGAATAAGACCCCTCAAGCCTCTGCTTCACCATCTACAACGGAATCCATGTCCGCACAGGCATCTGGGAATTTCGGGGCCTTGGAGCCATTTTGGAAAGTACTGGAAAGGAAACAGCCAGGCCGCTCTTCCTACATCCGGGAAATTGAGGTTGTCAGAGCCATTTGTGACGTAAGCGGTCCTGCATCCGGGGACTCGAACCGGCGGTTAGGAGCAGCCATTTTGTGAGATGACCATCAGGGTGCCGGTTATGCCGCGCTTTCTGAGTCCAGGCAAGTGATTTTTAGGGTTGTCAAGCGCCCTTTTCGGGATAGAATGTTGATGGGTTTTAGGATAGGATAGTCTAGTGTTGACACTGGTTAACGTTAGAAAGGACTTAATAGCATAAGTGCCTTGCTGGGAGCCAATTTCACAGGTCCAACGGCCACGGGGTCCAGTGGACACGTTCCAGAGACAAGTCCCACAGTGTTTTAACTGTAACAAGGGCAAGAAAACAGCACCAAATGGGCCCATTTGCCAGAATCAGCCCTTTGCCTAGCTACTTACTATAGAGACAAAGAAAAAGGAGTGATTTTTAGAAGTTAGGTTATCCATAACAGTCGCTTCGCATTCGTAGTATTTGTGGCACGCAAGAGGACAGTAGAAGCCCCATTCTATCTAGGACACAACCGGATGGTATTCCCATTACTGTGTACTTTGGAGAATAGGTCTATGCCACACCCTCACCTGGGGCTCAGGCGTGGAAACATTTTGAGGTTTCAGAAAGACGAGAGACTCCAAGCCAGACACTAGACAGATAGATAGTCCGGAACAATCAAGCTACACTGTGTTCTTTTGACAGTTAAAGAAACAGACCTAGGCTGACTTGAGGTATTAACCCTTCCTCAGGCTTCTGCATCTATCGCCCAGGATGTGATGGTGTGAGAGCCAAGGCTTTAGGTTCTTGCTGCTTATTGGACGCCTCAGTGCCCACTTGCTGGGATAAGCCCCTTACCATTATTATGTTTTTCTGTTATTTTTAGTTTGCAGTTGTGTTTTGTATACGGGGTATATAGAACATTTCCAGGATCCCCGAAAAACCATTTTAAATGATGTGAACCTCTTAAAGTGTTACAACTGTATATTGAGAGATAATGGCAAGTGAGACACTTGGTCTTGTGAAGGCCGAGGGTAGTGAGGTGGGAGTAGGTGGGTGGGTGGGTGGGTGGGTGGAGGAACACCCTCATAGAAGCAGGGGGAGGACGGAAGGGATAGGGGGTTTGTGGAGGGGAAACCGGGAAAGGGATAACCTTTGAAATGTAAATAAATAAAATAACCAATTAAAAATAACCCAAAATAAATAATTTTTTTTAAAAGAGAAGTTCCAGAAGGGGAGGGCCAGTCTCTCAGAGGAAAGGTGACAGCTAGTGGGTTCTGAATTAATGCAGCCTGATATCTAGTATGGCCCAATTTAAAAAAATAGTAGCATCCTTGCCATTCAGAGCACAGGTAGGCCCCTATATACCCTTGTATCCTGGGAGGCCTTAAGGAGGCTAAACCAACTCAGTATGCCTTTGCTTCAGCCTGTGGTGTGAGAATGAGGAAAAGTATTTATCCTGGGAGTAAGGCCTCAGGTAACTAGGGGTAAGGAACTCGGACAACCAGGGAGGAGCAGTGAAACCTCTGATAAACGTCCTGCAAAAGGTTCCAGCTCTGCAGCACAGAATGTTAGTGGGGGGTCCACTGTAGACCAAAGATGTCATCTCTGACTCATGGTTTCAGGGGTAAGTTCATGTTCAGAGGTGGCTTAGGCCTGAAGAATAGAGCTGAGAGTGTGGAAGAGGTGTGTGGGGACTCTGCAAGAACATGCAGGACCTTTGCTAGTCTTGAGAAGCCCATATTCAGGTAGATCCAGAGGCAATACATTCCTGACTTCTGTCTCCTCTCTCAGAAATGTGAGCCTGTCAAGTCTGGAGTACAACCAGAGCCCAGAAGGTACCTATCCTCTGCATCAGAGGAGGTATCAGTTTTGACCAGGAATCCAGGTAAACTATCATGGTCAAAAACGAACATGTGATAGAGGACCCTGCTCCCCAAACAGAAGACTTCATAAAGCATGTATGCCCTGGTTCCAATACCTGGAGAGCCCTGGGTGTGTGTGTGTGGGGGGGTGCTGCCCATGCCCTTCGTGTGCCACTCAGGTGGACTTTAGGAATACTTACCTCAGCAAATATGAGCCCCAGGACAGGTGGCCATCTCTGCAGATCCTGAACAGGGAGTGATATACTCTGTTACAGGCTCAATTCTCCTGAGAGGATTACAGGATCTCAGAGTGCGGAATTTCACCAGAGTGGGAGTCTTCCTTTGAATACTGTTCTTGGTTCAATAGGCACCTGGGAAGTTTCAGGAGGGATCCCGGGGGTTGACTGAAAGAGACTCCATTCCAAAACAGTGGCTCCTCAAGAGACTTTCCTGAGGCGCTGTCACACCACCAGTCCAGAGCAGGTCTGTCAGTCTAAGTCCCCCGCCTGGGTTCCGGGCAGGAGGATAAAAGGGGCTTGAAGGGCCTGCTTCTGGTCTGTGAGGGAAAGTCAGGTCTGTGAGGACACATGGTGGGAGTTGAGTGTCCCTTCCTCCATACAGAGTCCTCACTAAGGAAGCCATTTGGGGTGGATTCCTTCCCCTCTCCTGTTCTTCTGCCTTTCTCACAGAATAGCCTCTAGCCTTAAGAACCTGGACAGTAAACACACGTGGAACCTGGTAGACCTAACCATTCTTCAAGGTGAGAATTGGGCTGTTGTACTGTTTTAGCACAAATGAACCACACTGAATCGAGCTACTTCTTCAAGTGACTCCTGAACAGGTATCGGGGTGGGAGGTGCCCTCACTACCTTCTGCTTCACCTCTGAGTCACAGAAACTTGCTCTGAGAATTTACCTCAGACAAGAGGAGGAATGCACAGGGGGAACCATGTCTGTTCTTCCTTGAGGCCATCAGAGGCACATGCAGGAACTTTGTCCCTTGGCCTTAGAGCAACCCCAAAGTGAAATCCTGTAACCTGGGGTTTTGTGAACTGCCCAAGGTATACAGCTTTCAGAGTCTGCTCACTCCTTTCCTTTCTCTCTCAGACCTGTGAGTTCATCCCTGTCAGCTGCACATTTTCCTGCGTCTGTTTCCAAAGAAACCCAACATGAATCCTTCCGAGAACAGCCGGAATGTCAACCAGGACAGCACTCAGTCTCAAAGGGAGACAAGAGACCTGGAGGCAGGGGAAGAACAGGCCACTGCCACAACCTCAGGAGATGTACTGGATTCATCCCAGAGAGCTTCCTTTCCTTACATCGCAGGGGTACCATCTGTTGAGGCCTCTAGCAGCCAAATAAGAGAAGACTTTGACCCAGACGCCCCTAGTCAGCATATACTCAATAGTAAAACAATTGACTTAATTCTCTTCTTGCTCCTTAAGTATAGGAGAAAGCAGCAGACATGTAAGGCAGAGATTCTGTATATGGTCATCCGAGGTTATGAGGATTACTTCCCTGCCATCTTTACTAAGGCATCTGACTGCTTGAGGCTGACGTTTGGCCTTGAAGTAATAGAAAGAAACCCCCGTGTCCACTCCTACTCTCTTGTCAACGCCCTTGGGCTCACCTATGATGGCATGCATCATGGTTTTCTAGGCGTACCTAAGATAGGCTTAGTAATCATCGTGCTGTGCATCATCTTTATAGAGGACAATTGTGCCAGCGAGCAGGAGTTGTGGCGTATATTGAATAACATGGGGCTGTATGCAGGGAGAGATCATTTCATATATGGGGATCCAGGCGTCCTCATTACAGAACATTTCGTGCAGGAAGGATATCTAGAATGCAGACAGGTGCCAGGCAGTGATCCTCCTACAAGAGAGTATCTGTGGGGCCCGAGGGCACATGCTGAAACCACCAAAATGAAAGTACTGAAGCATTTTGCCAGCATCGTTAAACAGGATCCCAGATCCTATCCCACTAGGTATGCAGATGCTTTGAAAGATGAGATAGACAGGGTCTAGGCCAGGTTCACCCAACAGATGGTACTGCGCTCTGGCTAGCACACATTCCAGCAAAATGGCCGTTCCCATCCAACATCAGGCCAGGCAGAGTCTACGTACTGTACCCTTATTTGAGAGCTGGAAAGAGGGGACTGTGAACTATTCCATTCTTCGTGTACTGACTGTGACTCGAGCTTTCTTGTTATGAAATGTTGCTACTTGTACTCCAAGGCTCATTAACTGGACAGTTTTAAGATCATAAATGTCATCAACAACGCACCTACTGCTGTTGCTTCGTTTCATTATTTTATTATTTTATGAACAAGTGAGAATGACTTATGTCTAATTTCTAATATGTTTTAAGATACCATGGCATTCTAATAGGAATGACCCAGGCAATGGGAAAGAACATGGCATAAAATTATTTTGATCGCTGTGTTAATTTTATTTTCCTGTTCTGGTTAGCTAATTAAAATGAAAGCTAATGTTAGGTGAATGCAATCTCTTTCCCAGGCCTTTACTGAGCCTCAGCTGCTCTGTGAGAGGTTCTATGTTAGCAGGTAAACTGCAGAAAAGGCTTATCCATCCTTTTTTATGAAAAGATGAAGTTCAACCACAACACCCCTCTCAGCAAGACAAGTGAGACTTCCCTTTATATCACACATAAAAGTACAGGAAAGCTGCAGAGGGGTTTCCTGGGGCAAGTAGTCTCTTGTCAGTGATATAAAATCACTGTAAAAAGCAGTAATATGTCTTCTAAATAGTTAGCTAGGACCAGGTCCTTGGAAGGTGTGAATGACTCAGGGCTGAGAGGATGGAAAAACTCCTCTGAGTTGTCATTGTTGGTGACATGGAGGACTCTGGCTGAATGTCACTCGGTGGCTGAATACTGGATAACACAGTCAGGAAGGGTGTATCACTAGCACCTAAAAAGGGATACCAAAATGTGTAGAGAGGAATCCTGTCTTGTTACTAGAACTCCAGATGAACAAAGCACATGGTTCCCCCCCCCCCCCCCGCCCCAGTATGAGGGATTCCTCACACCTAGGGTAGGATCATAGGAATGTGAGGCTTAGAACTTCGAAGGTCCCCTTCTGCCTCCCTGGTCAGGAGAGACACAACCAACATCACTGTTTGTAGCGTGTCTAGTGTTTTGCCTGCATGTGAAGTATACCACATGTGACCCTGGTGTCACATGGAGCTAGAGTTACAGCTAGTTGCTAATGCCCATGTGAGAGCTGGAAACTGAGTCTTTCTCCTCTGCAAAAGCAGCAAGTGCTTAGCCAAAGCTCTAGCCCCAGACCAATTGAAGTTTTTTTTTTTTTAAATCACTTGTATATTTGAGTGTGAGGGTAGATGTGTGTGTGCCTAGGTGTTTGTGGGGGTAGCAGAGGATATCGTTCAAGTTGCCCCTTCTACTCCATAGGTTTCTGTCTTCCCTGAGCTTACCTTAAGGAGTGCTCATATTTTTAACAAAAAAAATTGTTTACCAAGCCTCTACTATCACAAAAATATGGTATCTACAACCCTTTTCTATATTATGGGTTTCAAAACAGGCTACAAATTAACATGTTGAAAATCTATCTCTTTTTGGTAAACTTAATAAATTTCTTGTAAGCTTCAGGAAATCCACTTGGATCTACCTCTTATGGATCAAGTGGACTCAGTTCTAGGTAAGTAGTTCTGTCAATCAACCTGGTTGCCTATTCCAGAGGGCAAGATTCCTCGGTGGTTTTGGGACTCCCCTCCCCAACCACCAAGACCAGGGGCCTAAAGGTTTCAAATGTACACCTAAACAAAAGGTTTTGTCCAAACTTACTTAACTTCTGTTTTCTTCCTCTAATATGTATATATGTGTTTGGGCATTCTGCCAAGCCCAGGCGTTTACTCAGAAGCTGTATCCAGGATAACTCCAGAGAAGCTACCCACAGATGCTTCTCTACTGGGCCTGCACTTCCCTAGCTGCAGATGGTCCACAGAGCCTGGACAGCAATGAAATAGCCAGCTTGCCCAGGACTTGACCAGCATCCCGATTTTCTTAGGTTTACCTGAAGATGGAAGGTCACCCCAAAGTCAGCAGGAAGTAGTTTAAAGAACAGGATGACCTCAGTCCTGCCCCACCATCACCTCTTCCTAATTCATTTCTAATTAAATACAACTCGAGGAATATTGGCTTATGGACAATTCTTCTAGGCTTTGCTCAACAGCTTCTATGACGTTGCTCATCTACCCTCCACCCACTCCTACCTCCCCACCCTAGCATTCCTTTATACTGGGTCATCGAGTCTTCCCAGGACCAAGGGCCTCTCCATTGATGTCCGACAAGGCCATCCTCTGCTACATATGCAGCTGGAGCCTTAGGTCCCACCATGTGTACTCTTTGGTTGGTGGTTTAGTTCCTGGGAGCTCTGGGTGCAGGAGTCTGGTTGGTTGATAATTGTTGGTGCTGAAACCCCTTCAGCTCCTTCAGTTCTTTCTCTAACTCTTCCATTGGGAAGGGTGTCCTCGTTCTTAATAGCTGAATAGTATTCCATTGTGTAGATGTACCATATTTTCTTTATCCATTCTTCAGTTGAGGGGCATCTGGGTTGTTTCCAGTTTCTGGCTATTATAAATAAAACTGCTATGAACATAGTGGAGCATGTGTCCTTGTTGTATGGTGGAACATCTTTTGAGTATATGCCCAGGAGTAGTATAGCTGGGTCTTAAGGTAGAACTATTCCCAGTTTTTGAAGAAACTGCCAAATTGATTTTCAGAGCAGTTGTACAAGTTTGCAGTCCCACCAGCAATGGAGGAATGTTCACTGCTCTATATCCTTGTCAGCATTGGTCAAAGCACATTGTTAAGAAAAGGAATGGGCCAGGCATGGTGGCACACGCCTTTAATCCCAGCACTCAGGAGGCAGAGGCAGGCGGATTTCTGAGTTCGAGGCCAGCCTGGTCTACAAAGTGAGTTCCANGAGGCCAGCCTGGTCTACAAAGTGAGTTCCAGGACAGCCAGGGCTATACAGAGAAACCCTGTCTTGAAAAACCAAAACAGAGAGAGAGAGAGAGAGAGAGAGAGAGAGAGAGAGAGAGAGAGAGAGAGAGAGAGAGAATGGGACCCCAGATTTCAACAGGGGTCCAACAAGCTGGGGTATTTAATGATGTTTATTTCTGGAGTTTCACTGAGGCCAGTTAGCTATCCTGTGTCCTGCTGCATTACATATCCTCTGGTATGTCTTGGAGAACTGAGATAGTACCACCACTCAGGGTCAAGAGGGGCTGGATAAAGTTCTAATTGAAATAACAGCCTCCTGCCTTTTGCTGTGGTTCCCCTCACATGAAGTACTACACCAGGGTCTTTACATGTCTAACACATGTACCATTAGTCCTGATGGGTAGTCTATCAGACTCTCTTCCTGGGTGAAAAGCACTGAGGCTCCCAGCTTGGGGATTTCCCCATCTGTGCCTGACAGGTTATGGGGCTGTGGGGGATACCATGGATTAAATAACCCAGAGGTTTCTCACCCTCCCAGCCTCCTCCTCTTATCTAGGGATGGGAAATGTTTGCATGAACCTGAGAGGGGAGGGGGAGGAAAAAAGGGTGGGGGCAGGACCAGGTATGGGAAGAGACAGGAGTGAAGTCCAGAGGGCCAGTGGGGGTGGGGGTGGGGAACTTGGGGAACCACTAGAAAGTCCCAGATCCCAGGGATGTGGGAGGATCCCAGGACCCAGTGGGGATGGCATTAGTGGAAATACCCAATACTCGAAGAGACAAGACCACCTCCAGTAGATAGACAGGGCCCCCAGTGGAGGGGTGGGGCCACCCACCCATCTAAAAATTTTAAATCAGAATTGTTTCTGTCAAAAGGAAATGCAGGGACAAAAGTGGAGCAGAGACTGAAGGAAAGGCCATCCAGAGACCGCCCCGCCATGCGATCCATTCCATCCCTCCATAGACACCAAATCCTGACACAGTTGCTGATACCAAGATGTGTTTTCAGACAGGAGCCTGGTATGGCTGTCATCTGAGAGGCTCTGCCAACACCTGACTAATACAGATGCAGGTACTCACAGCCAACCATCAGACTGAACCCATGGACCCTAATGGAAGAATTAGGGGAATGGTTAAAGGAGCTGAAGGGGATTGCAACCCCATAGGAAGAACAATGATATCAACTAATCTGGACCCCTCAGAGCTCCCAGGGACTAAACCACCAAGCAAAGAGTACGTAGCAGAGGACTGCCTTCTCTGGCATCAATGGGATGGGAGGCACTTGGTTCTATGGAAGCTCGATGCCCCAGAGAAGGGGGATACTAGAGGAGTGAGGTAGGAGTGGGTGGGAGGGGAGCACCATCTTAAAGGCAGAGGGGAGGATGGGGTGCAGTGTTCATGGAAGGGAGACTGGAAGGGGGATAAAATTTGAAATGTAAACAAATAAAATGACTAATAAATAATAAAAAAGAAAAATGGTTAACACAAGTACCTGCTCAAAGACCAGATGGTGTTTGCTAAGGAAGGAAGGTTTGATCTGCTGCCTGCAATTTTTGTTCCTGCAATCATGTCTGATTGGGATGGAAATTTCCCTTGGTGGTCATGGGACTTAAAACCACCCTCTCTGATGGCCACACAGTCAGGGATTGGAACACTGGTATCTAAACTATAAGAAACTGTAGCTATAGGTAGAAGCTAGACTTTTCATTTCCCGTCCCCCCCCCCTTTCTTTTGAAAGGAGCTTTAGCCTAGGTCCAAGCCCCCAGGAATAAAGCTGAGTTCTCCCACTGAGTGGAGGCTGGTTCTTTGTGGGTCAGTTCTTCCATAACAAAGTAGCCACTGTAAAAGAGGTTGTGGCTTACTCTTTCTATTGCTAGTTACATTCAGTGACTTTGGAAACCAGAACAGGCAGGATGTTAGCTGAAGAGCACACAGTGGCTTCAAGATGTAACTGCATTTACACCGAACCATGTGGAAAATGGCATGTCCAAAAACTGTGACTTTCACAATCCCTTTCTTCCCTACCAATCCCTTCTGACCTAAGGGACTAAACTTTCTGTGAGTAGTCAGCAATAGTGTTCTTAAGAAAGTGTCAAATACCTTCCAATGCTCCATTGTGAGAAGTCAAGTCCTTAAATTGTTATTTGATTAAATGTGTCCTTTGACAATTTCATAAATGTATATAGTGCATTCTAGTCACATTCATTGCCCACATACACTTGTCTTATGTCCTCACACCTCTGTCACCACCACCACCACCACCACCCTTGCCCACATTTATGGCTTTTGTTTTGTTTTGTTTTGTAATTGACCAATCTTAAGACCTACTGTATGACCATGGCTTTGGAAATATCCAGTGGGACCTGGTGGGCTCACTGTTTTATACACAACTGAAAGCAACGACTGTCCCCTGAACAGGAAATGGTAATTGCCAATAGTTCGGCAGGGAGAAGTGGATTCCTGTTCTGAATAGATTTTATCTCAACTTCACAGAGGCTATAGTCATCTGAGATGAGGGAACATCAAATGAGAATATGCCTCCATAAGATCCTGCTGCAGGCAACCACTAATTTTCTTTTTTCTTTTTAATTATTTATTTATTTTATTATTATTATTATTTTCTTTATTTACATTTCAAATGCTATCCCGCAAGTTCCCTATACCCCCACCCCCACCCCAGCTCCCCTACCCACCCACTCCCACTACTTGGCCCAGGCCTTTCTTAATTAGTGGTTGATGGGGGAGGGTCCAGTCCATTGTGGGTGGTGCCACATCTGACTTGGTGATCCTGGGCTCCATAGGAAAGCAAATGGCGCAAGACATGGAGAGCAAGCCAGTAAGCAGCACTCCTCTGTGGCCTTTGCATCAGCTCTTGTCTCCAGGTTCCTGGCCTGTTTTGAGTTTCTGTCTTGACTTCCTTGGATGATGGACTCTGATGTGGAAGTATAAGCCAAACAAGTGCATTCCTCAAGCAAGATTTTTGTGGTCATAGTGTTTCATCCCTGCAGTAGCACCCTAACCAAGACAGAAATTGGTCCGAGGAGTGGGGAGGATTGTGCATTTCTAAGCTTGGTGAGCTGTTTTGAGGGAGCTTGGAAGATAAGAATGCTGAGAGCAAGGCAGAGGAAGAAGGCCTGCCTTATGAGGTGCCAGTGAGCAGAGAGACACTTAAAGACCCTTTGTATATTTTCATTAAGAATCTGTGCTACTGGTTAGCTGGAGCAAACAAATTGCTTATGATTATCAGGAGACAAGATGAAACCTTTCCTGTATGGAGATAATCAATGCTGTTTTGCTGGAACTGAGAAATTAGTAGGGGTCAAGAAGACACCAGCATCTCCCTGAGGTGAACCTTTCTGGAAAGTATATCCTCAGCATTAGCACACAGAAGCTCTGCTCCAGGGGTGGCCAAGGCTCCACCTTGTGCTGACAAGTGAGCTTGGTAGTGTAAGAGTCACCCAGGTGTCACTGGATTTGAAGGTGAATCTGGAGAGCAGTGGAGACTTGGCACTCTGTGACAGTACTGGAGTCCCTAAAGTCAGGCCAGGAGAGTCTGTTAGTGGTGAAAGTGCAGCCTAGTTACAGCAAGATACCCCACCATCTTGGAGATTCCACGAGATGACCGTCAAGAGCAGCAGCAGGGGTGGAGTAGAGCCAGGCAAGTCGTGTGTGCTGCGGTGCACAGAACCAGAGGGATGACCCAAGAAGATGGTTGTGTAGACCGCAAACATTGGAAACTGAGTTATTTACACAGGTCGAATTCGGTTTCATTTTGTTCAGATTGTGACTGTATCCTGATTCTTTCCTAGTAAAGTAAAGAAGTTGTACTGGCTAGCTAATGTGAACCTGGCACACAAAACAGAGTTATCTGAAAGGAGGGAGAATTAATTGAGAAAATGCCACCATAAGACTAGGAAGTAAGGCATTTTCTTAATTAGTGATGGATGAAGTTAGGGCCCTGGGTTTTTCTATGAGAAAGCAGGATGAGCAAGCCAAGGACATCAAGCCGCTAAGCAGCATCCCTCCACAGCCTCCTCGCATTAGCTTCTGCCTCCAGGTTCCTGCCATGTTTGATTTCCTGTCCTGACTTCCTTCAGTGATGAACAGTGCCCCAGAAGTGGAAACCGAATAAGACTTTTATTCCCCAAGTGGTTTTGGTCATGGTGTTTTGCCACAGCAATAAAAACCCTAAATAAGACAAATATTTAACTTATTCTTATTTTTTTTTTGAATTTACAGGACAGCAAAGCCAGTAAGCAGCACTAATTCGTGGCCTCTGCATCAGTGCCTGCCTCCAGGTTCCTATCTCGCTTGAGTTCCTGTCCTGTCTTCCTTCAAAGGTGAAAAGTGGAAATGTAAGCCAAATGAGCCCTTTCCTCCCCAATTAGCTCTTTTGCATGTTGTTCATAACAATAACAAAGCCAACTAAATTAAGCCCCATGATCCCCTCCCTCTCCAACTAAAGACTTGCTGCTTCCAGGTCCCGTCTCACACATGCTCAATGTAGACAAACCACCACAGCTGCTCTGAGATCTTGTTTGTGTCATATAATAAACTAAAGATAGCATTTTATATCATCATCTGGCTCTGCCATTGTACTGCTGCCTTTCCTCAGTGTCCCTGCCCTTGTCCCCAAAGGTTTAGATGAGATGGTATAAATGTCCTATTTAGGGCTGAACATTTACCCATTATTTATTCTGGGCATCTTGATCAGCTGAGTTTCTATATTCAGCTGACATTTACGGCAAAGAGAAGCTTCTAGATTAAGGATGAGAGTGGCATTTGCCTATGGGTACAAACATAAATGTTTAGACTAAAAGTTGGTACAGTCCTTATATTTTTAAAGCATGGACATTTTAAAGAAATGGATTATGGGACTTCAGTCCACTATGTCTCTTTTCCTTCTGGCTTTGAACTATGAGCAGTTATCTCTGTCAAGATATTGAAGCTTCAACAAAGGCCCCCAAACACGAGAGCAAAATAAAAATCACTGCATTGAGAAACTGCCCTTACAGGAACACTGAGGAGTTTGGGTCGTAAGGCTAAACAATATATCATTCTCAGTCCTAAGAATGTGTTTGCTCTATAAGCCCCCTCTCCCCACTGTTGGGCATCTCATCTAAGGTCAGAGTCTATCACCTCCCTGGTCTCTGGAACTTTCTAGAGGGTCCACACACCCACTCCCACCCCCCTGTTCCCTGAGGTTGCATATTTATATTCACTGCCTGGTCTGGCCTTAGTGGGAGAAGACACACCTAACTCTCCAGAGACTTGAGGCCTCAGAGAGTGGGGAGACCTGGCTCGGAGTAGGGGAACATCCTGTTGGAGACAGGGGGTCTGAGGAACTGTGGGAGGGTGGACCAGGAGGGAGCCAATGACTGAATTGTAAACAAAAGTAATTTAAAAAAAGAATGTGTTTGCATATCTCTCTCTCTCTCTCTCTCTCTCTCTCTCTCTCTCTCTCTCTCTCTCTC
>NC_034613.1:42469402-42477448 GCF_900095145.1 Mus pahari | reverse complement strand
ACACACACACACACACACACACACACACACACACACACACACATCTGATCATCAGATGCACTCTGGTACCTCTCATGTTTGAATTACTGTAGTTATTTGGGCCAAGCAAGTACAATCTTTACTCAGGATAAGTGAATGTGGTTAAATCGTGCCTCAAAATTGAGTGTGTCAGGGAACAGAAAAATGTCATCTTTGGAGAAGGGATAGAAGCCAGCGGCAATTCTATTGGGCTCCTCAGAACAAGATTTGGTGGCAAGCAGAGGTACACATGGAAATCAAAAGGACATGTGGCCCTTTACTTAAGTGTTTAGATTAAAATACACTCTGCTCGTCCTACTTGGGCATAGCACTTTTCTAGGGACATCCTGCCCACCTCATAGTGAAGCACATTCCTATGTGAACAGATACAACCAGCCAGCAGGAGCAGTGGGAAGAGACCAATGCCAGACCAAGAAAGGGGTGTGTAGTGGGACAGGTAGGTGATAAAAGCAAGGCTAGACCATGTTGCTTTGAAGGGAGAGTCCTCTAGCAGCCTATCTTAGCTGAGCAGTCTCCTGGGTAGGCTTGCTGAGCTTTGGACTAACTTCAGGCTGGCCCTTGGGAAAAACAGAGTTGAAAGAAACAGACCCCCGCTGTTCCTTCCTCTCCTTGAGGAGTGGGAGAAGAAATAGTATCTGTTTTTCAACAGATGCAGGGGGGGGGTCCCATGTGTCTGTCAGAACACAGGAGACTATTCTGACTACTCCCCTACACTCAGACAGGCTCCTTCTACAGATTGGCAGTGGGCCACCTTGTGACATCATGTGACAAACAAAGAGGATGATGACTTGTTGCCTCATTACTGAGGCTAGCTAGCATTCAGTGGCCACAACTTGTGGGATGCCTGTCCTGAAGGATGTTTAGTACCTCAGAGTCCAGAATGCAGCCAAGGGCCAAGGAAGATGGCATTATGCCTGAGCAGGCATTTACCAACAAAACAACACCAACAGGTAACCACTTCACGGGGCCTTTGAGAACATATAAAAAGAGCAACATTCCTGTAAATACCCCAGATAGAAGTCCATCTCAGGAAACACACATCCCATTTAAAAAATGCTCTTCAGATAATGATACAGATTGTCAAACAGCTGATGTTGAGATGGAAGTGGCTGAGAATGAGCCCACCAGCTACCCATGGTACATTAGATATGGCTCTATGGTGTCTCTATACAAGGTATGCAGATCTACCCTGACAGCTGCCCTCTCGGCCGTATCTATAACAGAGAACACTGTGATGGAAGAGGAGGAACAAAAGGAAGAGAAGATGGAGGAAGAGGTGGAAGTGGAGGAGGAGGAAAAAGAGGAGCAGGAGGAGGAAGAAGAGGAAAAAGAGGAGCGGGAGGAGGAGGAAGAGGAAAAAGAGGAGCGGGAGGAGGAGGAAGAGGAGGAGGGAGAGGAGGAAGAAGTGATGGAGTTCCAGGAATATGAGGAGGAAGATGAAGAGGATGAAAATCAGTATTCAGAGGATGGCTGTATAATCTGTTTTCTACTCAGGTTTATAAACTTCTTCACGAAAGCAGGGAGAACTCTTCCCTAAGAAAAACCAGCATTTTCTCTATAAAAGAACATGTTGGATTCTTGCTTCAAAAAGTAAACCCTGTGGCAGTAAATTAAGATCTTAAACTTAAGCCTAGAGTCTGTGTGTGATTCTATCTAAGCCTGGACACTGTTCCCAAGCCTAGCCTGCCACACACTTGGGTCAGCCTAGCCCTTTCATGGACAGCAGCAGCATTTTTATGCCCTCAGCATCACAGTGCAGAAGGGTGTGGCTACTGTCCTGGTGGTGTCATCTCACACCACTGAGGTGTCTCAGAGCAGGAGAGTCCATCCTCCTGGGTCCCCACCTCCAGCAGATATTGCCAGGAAGTTTCAAGGCAGCAGCTGAGGGTCCATTAGCCCTGTACAAGCACACTTCAAACTAGCTTTCTATCTGCTAAGGGATAAAGAGTACTCTACCCTGACCCCTGAGATATAGACCCCTCCTGTCAGCACTTGGGAGTGGGAAATTGCCTGACACATGAGGAAGACAGACACTAGAAACATTGCAAAAGAACCTGCAAAATGCTGCTAAAAAATGTCTACCACCTAACACTTCTTAACCCACCTCTAGGAACTGTATTTAGGAATTTTAAGAGAAATAGCTGGGTGAGACTCACTCCTCCTTGCCTGGGGGAACCTCTCCACACAGCTCTTATTCTGCAGAAGGACTGGATATTTTGGGGCTTCTCCATGGGTTCTCCTCTTCATCACAGATTTACCAGCGCATTGATGTCTGCTCAGTGCCTGGCCCCTGACTGGTCACCCGGTCTCCTGGATGCTGTTCATCCACTACATGAATTTTGACTGAAATATCAGCATGAGGAAGCATGCATGGTGTGTCTTTGGAGGTATAGGGGCAGACAGGCAACACTATATATCTCAACTATTCAGACAACAGTAGGACCAAAGTTAGCTTGAGCACAGAAATCATTTCCTAGTATTTTTTTTTATTTCCATACATGTCAAGGTACTTGGGGCTGTGTCCACAAAAGGCCAGAGGGGCAAAGCAGAAGGGAAGTCCTCATTCCCATTCCCTTCCTGAGAGCATAGCAGCCTGGATGGCTCTGGGAACACACAAGGTAGCCTGTGTTCTGCAAGGCAGAGGCAGCTCAATGCACCACAATACTGAGTTGACAGGGCTCTTATTTAGCTGCTGGCTTTGCACCATACCTGCCCCTTCCTCCAAACCCATGGCAGTCACACCCTCCCCTCCCAGGGACCAAGTTCTAAGAGCCACTCCAGTCAGTCCCTCAGTGTCCTTGCTACCTGTCGTAGGCATGCAGTGTGACACAGGCATGTCTACACAGACCCATGCCATGAACAAACTCTCTTCCTGACTTTAGCTCTAGGACCACAAACAGGAAGAGGCCTAGAATGGAGCAGCAACTACTCCATTCTGAAGAAGCCTGGCCTGTGCAACCCAGCCCAGCTACTTGGGTGGGCTTTAGAAGGACTGCTGTTTCGGGAAGGTTCAAGACACATTCTGCAGCTCACACCAAAAGAGATCCTAAGGACTCCTTCCTAAGCTGCCAGCAGTAGCTTCCTCACACTCACAGGGAGCATCTGTCACTGCTCTGTCACATCTGCACCCTGGCCAGGGAAAGGCCTGAATCTCTTTAAGGGTCATGGTCCACTACTGTGTTTTATGGTATCGCCATCTCTATGAGCAATTTTGATTGCTAATGGTCCAGTTCAAATAGGGACTCAGCAGAGAACACCAACACAACTCACAGTCGAACTCATTTTAGGGCAAACCCAATTTAAAGCTGTTGGGAGGAGGAACTAGCAAAGCTTACCTGCCTCACATCCCCTGGGTCAGTATAGAAACACATCCCAGCCCGGCTCTTCAGAGTCTAAGCCATGTTCTGCCTTACCTGGAACTCCACTGAACTTGATGATCCAATGTCTTTGCTTGCATAGGTTTAATGGGTACCTGTTTGGTGAGAGGAGCAATACAAATGGCTGACGCCAAGATAATTGGTATCTGTCTATGGAATTCTGGGAGAACTAGCAGGAAAGGATAGAGACTTGTAGAGAAAAGTAATTAAGAGGACAATGTGTGGTCAGTGATGACAGAGGTCACCATTCCCTAGGGGAATACACAGGAGAGGGTGACCCCTAGGCCTAGGCAGGGGGCTTTAGAGCTGTGTGAATTGGCACTAGCACAAAGGGACATTCTTTGTGCCTCTGCTTTTCATGCTTGTCTATGTCACTGCCACCAGTACTCTTAGCTCCCCAGAAGAGATATGAAAACAGATGTCTTGAGAAACAATAATGGTTGCCTCACCCTTGACTTGCTTCTGGAACACATGAGGCATCAGTCAGCAGGTCAGAAAATATCTTCAGTTAGTGGACTGAGATACTATTCTAAGAAGTCAGGATCTAACAGGAAAAAAAACAAAAAACAAAAAACAAAAAAACGACATCTAACCAGACTGAAGACGTCTTTTCAGATATAGGATCAGGGAAGGGTTTGGTGCATTGAATCCCGTTGCCCTTAATGTAATTTGAAAACCACACAAGGTATTATATCACAGACCACAGACCTGCCGTCCTCAAAATCTTGTGTCTTGTTGAGTTCATAAACTCCGCGTGAAGATGGCCTGGTTCATGTGAAGAACCACTGAGGCTTTTTACCTGTGTACATTCACATTTAGAAGAAAGGATACGAAAGTCTGGCAGGAGGCTTGGGCTGGCAAGGGTGGCCTCTGGCCAGTCCTGCATGAATACTGAGTCACACAGCAGAGAGAATTATGTATAGATGAGGTGGGTTTATGCAGGTTCAGGCTCACAGGCTCTGGGCCAAGGGTTTATCTTTTTTTCTCTTTCAGTGTGTCCCAGAAACGTAACTCTAGGGATCACTCAGTCTTTAGCCATGAGCAAGCAGTCTTCTACCTCCATGCTTCCCAGACAGATTTCCAGTACAAGTATGCATGATTCCCACACTCAGGTGACAGAATGTCCAGAGCCAGGGATGAGCACACATGGCCAAGTTCAGCCCCACATGGTATGACTGCTGATGTGGATTCCAGGGCCCACCCCATCCCCAGTTGACTGGAATATCCAGACATAATCTCTGATGCTTTTCCCCAAACTCTGACAGCTCTTATACAAGAGGTATAAAATGACACATAGCAACACGTGTACCTGTACCTACACATAAGTATACACCCAAGGCCCCAGTGTGTGAAACTAAAACATACTCGGCCAAGCAGGCCCAAAACCATCCCTTCTGCATCAAAGGCTGGAAAGTCGTTTATATGAGCTTGCAGTAGTCTGAATTGGACTCTAGGAAAGTATGTTGGACATAACAGTCTCTGGGGAACTCTGATCATCCAGTGCTGGGGCAAGCTCTGTATGTAGACGGGAGCCAGGAAGAAAAGAGAATTGAGCAAAAGCAGCAGCAGATTAGAAGAGTCAGGGTGAAGCCATGCAAAGGCAGTGCTGAGATGATGAGGCCTTGCTGAAAGGTCCGGAAAAGATGCAGAGGAGAGCTGTGGGCCTGATGTAATGAGTGGGGAGGTGGGGCTGTGGAAGGAGCAAGACGGGACAATGAGTGCTTGGAACAGCTGGGGTCCAACAAGAGCACTAGCCCTGGCTCTAGTGTTGAGGTAATGTGGGAGTGAGGCTCTGAGTGGCCACATAGAAGTCAGGTTAGGACATTAGCTAGTGACATTGCTGGACAGGGATATGGGAATATGAGTGGGGCTGAGAGTAAGGATGTAGAGCTGGAAGGGCTGAGGAAGGAAGAGAGCTGGTCTGTGAGTTCTGAGGTAGGAAGTAGAGACACCGCTGGGAATCCTGACCCAGGGAGGCAGCCATACAGAGTACCAAAGAGAGGTTGTAGCTGGGGTGTGAGGTAGGAGTTGAAGACAATCCATGAATACTGACCTAGTACACAAGATCTATTTAGTGGCAAGATGGGCCCTAGAAAGTATGAGGGAATTTTGCTTTGAATTCTGATATAATGGAGAGAGGAGCTGCCGGAGAAGTTGGGCCTGCCTGAGATTTCTGAGGTAGAGTTAATGTGTCTACTAGAGGAGTCAGGTAGGCCTGTGAGTTCTGAGGAAGGAGTTGGAAGGAGTTTTCAGGGGTGCCAGATGAACAAAGGCAAACCTGATAGTGGTAGCGTAGGGTGGCCCTGGGAGAAGTGCAGAGTAGAGCCGTGGATTCTGAGGTAATGTGTTCGGAGTGGGGCTGAAGAAAAAGGAACAGAATTGGAATGTTTGGGCTAAGATTGGATTGTGGATAGTCCATATGAATTGTTGTATAGGCGGGGGCAGGTCTGTAGGACACTTGGCTGGACTGGGGGTGGGGGCAGGTAGATAGACTCAAAGTGACTGTGGAATAACTGTCACATGGGAAAGAACATGGCTTATTTTTTTGTAGTTAGACTTGGGTTCGAATCTAACATTTGCCACTTAAGAATGGTGTGAGGTTAGGGAGATAGCTCGGTCGATCAAACTGCTAGCTATGCAGGCACAAGGAGCTGAACCCCACATAAAAGCAACTATGGCTATCACGTACACCTACAGCCTTAGCTCTGCCACAAACATTGGAGTCAAAGACAGGAGTGTGCTGAAGAGTGCTGTCTGCCAGGCTAGCTCCTGATTCGGTAACAGAATAATAGATAAAGACATCCGACACCACTGGCTGCTACATACAAGCATGAGCACACAGCTGCACAGGTGTGCAAATGTGTACATATAACACACACACACACACACACACACACATAAAACATGGGAGAATGAATGGTGAGACATGGATGGTATGGTCTCCACATGGCCCTCTTCTCTATTAGCCATCTCTTCTAAGAGTGAAGGAACATGAAATTGGGGAAGGCTTCAGAGAAGGCAACCTCCATCCCCACCCCTGAGAGCTCAAAGAAAGGAGTTATTCCTGCAGAACAAGAGGAAGAAAAAAGAACTCCCAAGGAATGGCAAGAAGGGGTGATTGCTATATTACTTACATTTACTGCTGGGACCAGTCACAAAGGGGCTGCTGTGAGTGACTTTGTTGGTGTTTACCAAGTTGGCTCCCAACTAGCACTTCCTTTTTAAACTGCTGGGACTGATCACAGGGCAGATATGGTTCACTTGCTGCCTTTTGGACCAGGATTTGGGAAAATTTTATCGACATCCATCCACGTGCAAACCTCCAGGTAGAATCTGGATATACTTCACATTTCATCAAGCCAGGTTCCCACTGAGCTTATTTTTCATATCCCCTTCCAAGCAGCAAGAGTAAAGAACCCCACTTATTGGAGAGGAAATGGAGCATGGAGCATGGACTGCTGAGGGGGTTGTTTGGGAAAAAGGCATTTTAGTAAGAGGTAATCTCCATGCTTAAAGCGTGGGCATGGGTGCTTGCTTGAGGGAAATGGGTCAAACACTAGTTGGGACCTTTTCAAGGTGTCCATTATTCCATTCTGCAACCATTTGGAGCTCTCAGTCAACCATCGCTCCCTTAGCTGATTTAACTACCTAGGGTCAGTTACATGGCTTCTAACTCTATCAATGTATGTGGTTGAACAGGCCAGACAATGATTTATAAGATTAGGGTCTTAGATTAGATACTTACATTTTTGAGTTCCAGTTTCCTTATTTGTGAAACTAAGGTTTTAAAAGGAGTCAAGGAGGATTGGAGAGAGGGCTCAGTGGACATGGTATTTGCTGTGCAAGTGTGAGAATGAGAAATTAGGTCTCCAGGATTCATGTAAATACTGCAAAGGCACGGCAACCTACTTGTAATCCCAGCACATGGGAGTCAGAAACAGAGGATCCTGGGGCGAAGTAGCTAGTAAGCTGGCTAACTAGACTAGGCGAATCAATACCTCTGAGTTAAGTGAGAGACGGCTCATTTCACCAGGTCAGGTAGAACCTGAACAAAGAAGATTCCTAATGTAAAGGTCAAGACAGAACAAAACCAGGAAGCTACAAGTCAATACCTCTGATAAAGGCAGAATAAAAATTGCTCTCAGTAAAATGCTTGGGAAGTGAATATAGACAGACACCAAAAAGCTAAGGGCCATAGTCTACACAACAAAAACCTGATGTCCTCTTTGGACAGGGTTGTGCAAGAAACCCACAAAGAGCATTAAGGGCCATATTGCTGTTGCCCCTGGTTGTGCCTCAGAGGTAGAAAGTCAGTCTCCTATTGCTGAAGACACCATGCCCACTGGACACAAAGCGCTGAGGCCTTTGATCTGAATTTAAGCTGAAAACCTCATCTCTGAGGACTGACTAGCTTTCAAGGAACCAGAAGGAGCCATGCAAGCTTCCAAAGCAGAGGACAACCAATAGTCCTACCGAGTTATGATGAACCACAACAATGACTAATAGGCAAGATAACCCCAAGGGTCCACTAGTTGCATACATACCTTGGCAGTAACGAACAACTTTCTCCTTTTCTTTATTACATATTTTCTTTATTTACATTTCAAATGCTATCCCGAAAGTTCCCTAT
>NC_034613.1:42437189-42469091 GCF_900095145.1 Mus pahari | reverse complement strand
CCAATAGCTGACTGTGAGCATCCACTTCTGTGTTTACCAGGCACTGGCANAGCCTCACAAGAGGCCGGTATATCAGGGTCCTTTCAGCAGAATCTTGCTGGCATGTGCAATAGTATCTGGGTTTGGTGGCTGATGATGGAATGGATCCCCAGATGGGGTAGTCTCTGGATAGTCCATCCTTTCATCTTAGCTCTAAATTTTAACACACAGCTCTCTAATTGGGTTTAAGACCTGCTCAAAAAAAGAGAAATCATATCTGGTGCTGGAAGACGAGCCAGCTACCCAGAACTAGTGAAGATCTTGGAGGAGAACCTACAGCCACCACTTTGCTAAAAGCAGCATAATTCCTAACTATTTTCTAAATAGTCACCCTCATACCCACAGTGTAGTTCTCATCCTTCATCAAGGAAACTTTTCAACAGACGGAAACCATTGTGGAAAACCACAACCAATCAAAATACAGAGTTGTGGAGCCCAGTCCAGACTGGTACATCTATAACATAACTCTTGCACCTAAGGCTCAGGAATCATTGTAGAAGAGGGGTCAAAAAGATCAAGTATGCCAAAAGAACAAGGAGTTTGCTGTGAAATTGTGTTTCCTTGAAATTTCAGAGGCAACACCCATAAACATCTCACATCCAAGAATAGAGTCAATAATACTTTATTTTTGAGATGGGACTGTAGAGCCTACTTCTTTAGGAATTCTAGCATATACTGAAGATCAGGTGAGACATCTGGCATAGTGGAATGAACAAATACTGGATTCTTGGACTTCCTGTTGGTAGATGGTCATTGTTAGACTAGCTGGACCACAGCTTGTAAGCCATTCTGATAAAGCCCATTATATATATATATATATATATATATATATATATATATATATATATATTTAGTGTATTAGTTACATTTCTCTAGAGAACCCTCATGTAGCCTAGGCTTTCTTCAAACATACTATAGTCCAAGCTGATATTGAACTTTAGATTCTCTTGTCTACATTTCTTGAGTCAGTTAAAGGCAGGCACTACCATACCCAGCATAAGGAGACGAAAGCCAGAACTTCATGTACATGTACCCTATGCAGGCACTCTACCCTCTGAGCTGCAGCCCAGCTGTTATTGGTGTAAACATTAGTTTTAGGTAACTTCAGCAGAAGCAGCACAATGTAGTGAATGATTCTATCATAGATGAGTTGCTCAAACATGGAAGACTTAGGCAGAAGCAAGATGGGAAGTAGAGAGACTCAGCTGGGCCTTGAAATCCACAGATGGATTGTGAAAGAGGAAACAAATGAGCCAATGCCAGCCTTTTCCAGATGATCACATCTGAGAAAAATAACTGCTCTGTCAGTGCTGTACCCAGATCCACCTCTGTGATCCATCATCCATGGTCTAGAATTCTCTTAACTTTGGTAACACATCCTCCTCTACATTCTGAGTATGTCTTCGGGTTTCTGTTGCTGTAAGAAAACACCATAATCAAACGCAAATTGGGGAGGAAAGGGTTTATTTCATTTTTCAACTCTCAGGTCACACTTTAGCACTGAAGGAAGCCAGGGCAAGAACTGAAGCTGGGTAGGATCCTGAAGGCAGGAAGGGTGCTGTTTACTGGCTTACCTCTCATGCATTGCTCAGCCTGCTTTCTTACAAAATCACCAGCCTAGGAGTGATACCAACCCAATGGCCTGGGCCCTCCCACATCAATCACAAATGAAGAAAAACATCCTACAGGCTTGCTTGCAGCCAGATCTTATGGAGGCATTTTCTCAGTTGCTGTTTCCTCCTTTCAGATGACTCTGGCTTGGGTCAAGTTGACACAAAAATGAGCCAGCATGGGATGTTTATGTGTTTCATGTTGTAAGTGAACTCTAGTTCACAAAATACCACTCTCCCAGATTTCCTGAGACCCTGGGCCTAAGGCACCACTTGAAATTCAGTCTGAGTGTGTTGCTAATTTATGCAAGCAATTCCAGATTTCCATGGGAAAGTGACAGCTTTTCTCACTGTGGATTGGCTCTGAAAGCAGAGGTGACTTGGACATGCTGTTCAAATTCAGGCTGAGAAATACCTGTAAAGGCATGAACGCACACCTAGACCAAATAACTGCAGCTGGCTCAATGCAATTGTGTTCCTTATGGGCTTCCAAGTTCTGTGGGTGTGGTGGCTGTGTCTGGTGAGCTCAGCTCTGGCTGTATGCCCACTCAGAATCCTGCAATCTCCTCTCTTGGACTGGGCCAGATCTTTGCTTTGAATTACAATGGCACATGGAGAACAGTCAGTTGGATTCTGACTTTTGTTCTTTACTTATGTTAACTCAAACCATCCCTTTCATTTCCTTCCCTGTTCTTTCTCTCTCCCTCGTGTGTGTGTGTGTGTGTGTGTGTGTGTGTGTGTGTGTGTGTGTGTGTTCTTTAAGAGATCCTTTTGGAAACCTAAGTTCTAAGGATGATTTCAAGAATTAGAAAGGGTGGAAAAAAAGAGGAAGCACATCTGGATTGCCAGCAAGAGTATTTTCTGTTCATTTCACTTTAACCCTTTAACCGGAGGGAGGAAACCAGGTCTAGAAACTGTAGAATGTATAAAGGCCTAGTAGGGGAGAGTTCAGGCAAACAATGGATGAATAGACAGAGAAGATCTGAGGATGCATGTGTGATGGAATATTGCTCAGCCATTAAAAGAAAGGAAAGCTTGCCACTCTTGCCATTTTTGACAGCATAGATGAATTTGGAAGACAGCATGAAAGGGAAATAAGCCAGAGGCATAAACACAAATGGTATACAATCTTGAAGCAGGAGCTAAATCATGGTAGGCAGTAAGGGAAAAGGGTCAGAGTGAAAAACCAAAGTTGCTTAATATGCCCCAGTGATGGTAGAAGTGGTAAGGATGAGAGGCAAAGATACCTGTAGTTGCCTATGCTCTAACCAAGCTAGATAGTATATACTAAACTGGAAGTAGAATGGTTTCAAACGGGAAGCTTCTACCTAGGAGACCACTCCCATCTACCCCCTAGACAGGGAGCTAATCTGAGGTAACTCAGAAAGACTGGCTCTCTATCTTGGTGGTTGAGACAGAGATAAGTCTCTGCCATGGTGAAGCTCCTTTGGGGTGAGGAGACACATTTATGCATGACCAGGAGTCATACACTCTGTTTTGGTTTGTATTTGAGACAGTCTCTCTTGCAGTCTGACTGACTTTAATGAAACTGAGTGCTTTTGCATTAACTGGTTCATTCCAAAAGTTCTTAGTGGACTACAGTGGAGATGGGTGTTTTGTGCATGGAGACACCAAGGCTCAGTGGCTTAGCTCTGTTCCTCTAGTTAGGAAACACTGGTATTGAGGGTTGATCTGATTTGTGAACTGAGTCCTGGTCCTCATCTTTCTGATTTTAATAGCTTCAAACCCCCTTTTCTGAAAAGAAAAATGCCAAGGTGAAAATCCCTACCTCCTAGGGAGGCTGCGACTAGCAAGGCCGTTGGCATCTCCAGCTGGCATGCAGACAAGGCTCAATTAATGGGAACTATTCTTTTTTTTTTTTTTTTTGACACTGACTAAATGTGTTCTTTGTCTTACATGCATGTGATTCACGCTGATCGCTCCCCCATCACTTCCTGTTATCTCCTCCCAGCCCTGTCAATGTCCACCCTGCCTTGCAAGTCCCATTCCCACATGGATGTCTATTTGCTTCATTCTGTGACACATTGAATTTAAGCAGGACCATCTGTGTGACCATGAGTTTGGAGCTATCCAGTGCAGTCTGGTGGGTTCAGCAGTGGGTACACAACTGAAGACAGTGACTGTCCCACTTGCAGACCCCTTCAGTACCATTGCCAATACTGCATCAGTGTGAGCTCATGGAGGCTGAGAGACCCGAAGCCATGTTGTGTGTCTTCAAAACCACCTGTGGGTTTCACTTAGCTGCCAGCACACACATCTGTTTGTATCTCCTCCTGCCCAAGCAATGTGAATGCTCCACTGCAAATACTGAAAGATATGCCAAGTCTATTAGCTTGGGGCAATTGGGCAGGGAGCGCTTGACAATTTAAGACACTGGTGGAAGATTCCTATTGGAATTAGTTGTGTGTTTACAGACCTGTGGGACTATTACAGCTCTACAAATCCAGCAATTGATATGAAAGTACATTCAGTAATTCAGATGGCAAAGGAGAAAAACACCTCTTGTGGTGAAGCATGTCTGCCTATAAACGTATCTCTTACTTTGATGAGCAGTTCCTAGCCCCCACAGTGCTAAGGCCTATGGCTCTCTCAATCCTGTAAAGTCTGCTATGTGGCCTGGGACACTTGGCCCCAGGTCCAGGCACTGCAGTGTGGAGCAAATACAATATGTAATACAGGAGAACCAAGTGACAAGTCACAATAACCATTTTTCCATTAGCTTTGAGATCTCCCTGGTTGAGAAACATAGGAACAGCCAGGCTCATATTGCAGAAAACAGGGGAGAATAGAAGGGAATGGTAAGGCCTTCTTTCTCTTTGTCTCTCTGTCTCTGTCTCTGTCTCTGTCTCTCTGTCTCTCTGCTGTCTCTCTCTCTCTGACTCTGTCTTTGTCTCTCTCCTTCTCTCTTTCTCTCTCTTAAATGAAGCATATATCCCGAAGCACTTCATCTACTGTTCTGCTCAAGGGTTTTCAATAGTTCCCAGGCACCTCTAGCACTGAGTCCAAATACCCCACCCTCTTTTTCATCACTGTATTCCCTACTTTAGTGATTACTTTGTTAATGTTTTCCATTCAATTCATATTTACTTTATGCTAAACACGGGCAGTGCACTGGGCTGCAACCAAACTGTGCCTGGTGTCTGTTCGGCTTGCCAATGGGCCTGTCTGCACCCCAGGCACTCTGCTGCAAATGCTTTTCCTACTCCTCTCTGTCAGTATGCACCTCTCAGCATCTCTAAAACATCCCCTAGTAACCACCCGGTAGGGAAGGGAGGCTGCTGCCATCCCGAAGGCGCTTTTTCTCAGGGCGAGGCTTAGCCAGTGCACACAGCTGTGTTGACCTCTGGGATTTCCCCAAACTCGGGGCTCTGGATAGCATAATTTGTCCTGGTTGGGTCAATTAGAGATTAACTATAAGAATAAAGTAAAACAAAAAAAAATATGAACTTTCTGCGTGGGCCCAGACCTTAGTAGTATAGCTACCAAGCCCAACTCTTAGTAGAGTTGCTCAGACACAAGTTAAGTCATAGTGAGAGTCATCTGTTTGAAGCCTGTGGAGGAGAGGGAAAGGAGCCAGGGAAGCAACAATGACCTACGTGAAAGGATTGACTTAATTATCAAACTGTGGGGATTGAAGGGCTGAAAGTGTATGTCAGTGGTGGCATGCGTTAAACCTTGAGTTTGATGTTCAACAGCAACAAAAACAAAAGAAAGCATGAGCAAGAAACACAGATGTTCTCTCCCTCCCAATCCTCACCCCAGGCAAAAGCAATCAAAGCTCCTCTGGTATTATCGTGGGTATTTATGTATCTCTAGGAAGTGGAAGGGGACTCTTGCAGCGTGAGATGATTAACTCAGACTAGAGCTATCTTCACTGTTCCATGTTGGGGACATGGGCAGGACTTAACATAATCACATTTAGACTCAAATCGAAGTGCGGACCGGAATGAGAGCAGAGCCTCATCACATTCATACAAACAGATTCCATATTGAGCAGATGCCAGGACAGACAAACCTGCCCTCAATGGATGTGGGGTCCAGGATAAATGGAGGAAGGGAATTCCAACAACCATGTGTTTAAAGCTTTACAAGAAATTAAGCAAACACTTTAATACTGTGTTCTTGAGCTGGGCACAATAGTCCTCACACAGAATCCCGGCACTGAAGAGGTTGGAAGCAGAAGGATTGTTGAGAGCACAAGACTAGCTTAGGTTACAGAATAAGACCTTATTTTTAGAACAAAACCAAGAAGGAAAAGTTATGTTGCCCACTCCTACTGTGTCTAGTGAAACAAATCTTCGAATGGCTTGGAGGCCCAGAGTCACATTCAAAACATTCTTTTGAGACAGGGTCCTGTCTATGTATCCCTGGCTGGCCAGGAAGTCACTATGTAGTTGAGGCTGTCCTTGAACTTCCTAGTACTATGGCTAAGGGTATACACCATTATGGGACCACCAAATTCAAATTTCTTGATGAATTTGATTCAGATATATGAAGGCAGAGATGGATTTACCCTGGACCTCATGGTCCCATCTGATTTCCCAACTCCCTTCCTTTCCACCCAGCTCTGTACTATTGGGGACCTCACACAATACAACACTCGCATCTCATGCACAAGGAGTTTTCTCACTGGTAATATGTCTCCTTTAGAAGTTTGGACCAGGGATGGTGGCTTTGCATAGGTGATGAAATAGGCCTGAAGCTCTGTAGTCAGAAATCTGTTCACTCTATATAGGCCAGGTGTGAACTAAATGAAGAGGGTGGCCTGTGGTTAGGTGCTTTGGTTCCTTTGGTCTAGTGACTTTCTGTTTCTGAAGGGACTGGACTCATAGTGAGGTCTTTTAAGTGAGCCTACCAGGCACTGGGGGATGGATGACAATATTTTATATTTAGAAAGTTACAGTTTACATTTTTAGCAGTGTCTTTTAAAAACCTGTGAT
Organism: Mus pahari; assembly: GCF_900095145.1. Classification (NCBI taxonomy): domain Eukaryota; kingdom Metazoa; phylum Chordata; class Mammalia; order Rodentia; family Muridae; genus Mus; species Mus pahari. The sequence goes on along the minus strand of NC_034613.1, from coordinate 42,462,481 downwards.
CATACTTCTTAATTGCTTGACCATTTTTTAGAAACTTTTATAGATCCTAGGACAATTTTCTTTGTTTTCCTCGAGGCACTCTCACAGACTGACCACAAATTCTTCATGAAGCCCAGGCCCACTTCGAACTCATAATGATTCTCCTGCTTCCGTCTCATGAATGTCAAGATTATAGTTGTGAACCACCATATTTGGTAACTGTAGTGAAATATTTTCTTTTAAATAAGGGTCTCACTATGTAACTGTGGCTGGTCTCAAACTCACTATATAGGCCAGGGTAATCTAGAAATCATAGAGATCTGTCTGTGTCCCCAGTGCTGGGATTAAAGGTGCATACCCCCAGACCCTGCCCTCTAGTGCAACTTTTGTTTTGAAATATCATGCAATGTTACTACATTCTTGCAACCGTTCTGATTTCTGCTCCCTTAGATTTGTAAACAGATTTGATTTCTTAAGGCCACTAGGTACAGCCTGGTTTTGGATCTTCATGAACCTTTTTTTCCTTGTGGGGAGATACCAAGACAACTTATGGACAGTACAAGACTGTGTTTATAAGCTTCCATTGATAAGCACTCAACCAACACACATGTAAACACAACCACACATATACCACATAGGGGCATGCTTACAAAGATTGGATCAGTAATTTTAAGGCTTTTGATGTGGGCACATCTTTAGTTCAGATAGTTTTAATTCAGAATGGATTACCCTCAGAAGGCCAATCTTAAAATCCGGCTAACAGCAAGTAATTTAGCTAGGTTGTGTCTAAGTGCTTTATGTACCTCCTTGCCCCATTCTCCCTCTTCAATTCTGTATTGTAATCATCAACATGCACAGCAGAAGTTGCATCCATTTTCCAGAAGGTGATGGGGTTCATTGCTAATAGTATGGTCCATGGGCATCTCTTGCAGTTTTGAGTTACCAGACAAGGTTTGGCTCATAGGATCCTGTCTTCTTCAAAATACTGTAGCCACCTTAGCAAAGTCCTGCTTATTCTTGGTACTTTTTGTTGTTAACTCTCAATCAACACAAAAGGTGCTGAGACCCATATATACTTCTTGTTTGACAGAAGCCAACTAAGCAGGCAAAGGGTGAGACAGTCCGCCTTTTCAACCCCGTACTCATTATTCTAAGATTCCTGCATTGTTCACCAATCCAACAGCATCTTCAAGTTTTTGTGCATTCAATTCATGTGTTTCTTAAGCATGCATGTTTAAATTACTAAAAGGCAGATTTAGAAAAGCAATTCATTGTTAAAGATCCCTCAGGATCCATCTTATTTAGCTATGAACCAGATGTCTCATTTTCTCAGTAGGAAATAGACTTTGAACTTGGAAACTTCACATTCTATTTTCTACTCATCTGAACCCAGTGAGAGGATTTCCAAATTGGTCAAGTGAGCCTCTTCTATCCCAAAGCAATAGAGCATGCTTTGTATTGTATGGGCTGTCACTGGTATTGGGTTGTGACTCTAGAAACTGGTGTTTTGCTTCAAATGCACCATACAAATTTAGTTAAGACCTCCAGGAAGTTACACATTTCAGGAGGTTTTGTTTCCCAATCAGTGGAGGAGAATCATGCCTGGCCTACCATGTCACATGAGAGAAAAGACAAATACAAGGCTTTAAGCTTGAAGAATAAATGACAATCCAAATTCAAAAGTGGTTTGCACTATATAATCAGACTTTTTCATTTTGAAGCCTAAGAATGTTGAGTCTTCTTTAATTCAGTGATATCCGACATGTTCCTAAAGATTACTGTAAAATATGAAGGTCCTCTAGAAAGACCACTCTGTCTGGCCAGTAAGAGCTCTGTTAGCATCTTAGCAGACACTCACAGGACCTCTACTCGAGCACTATGTGCCCAGGGTGTTTACTATGAAGTGAAGAGTCACTGTCTTTATTGAATCGCATTTGTCAAAGTCTTTCTGAGATGGAGCCAGAAGCAGCATCTGTCCAACTTCTGCCTGCTGTTTCCAGTTCTATCCTCTGGAGTCCCAGAGTTCAGGGGTGTGCATTCTTCCACCGAAGGGCTCTCCAGATAGTTGAAGACAGCTTTCGTCATGTCTCTCCTTCTCTAGAGGAGTTATTTTCTTTAGCATAACATTCCACATTCATCCCGCACTGCCAATCCTAGAAGCTCCTGATGCCCTGAGCATGTGCCCTGATATCCCCAGGAGGAGCTCAGGAATCTCTTCCCAACCATACCACACACAAGGTTTTGGCCAGAGAAGCTCAGGAGGTGAAGCACCCAGCTGGCTCTCCTTCAGCACTCTGTCAAGTGCCCTGGAGGGCCTGGGAGGTTTTGTTTTCATAACTTGCATTCTTTTTGAACCATATAGATTCTTGGAAAGTCTTGGAATGTCTCTGAAGAAAGAAAAACTGATCATAGCAAGCATTAAACAAAAAAATCCAAGTTGAAAACCAAATAATTTCCAAGCTATTTTGTGCAAGTAAAAGGCTAGTTTTATCCCAAAAGTTTGCCAGGCTCAAAAACATTTATTTTCTAGGTGAAGCTAAAACTCAGATAAATGTAGCTATTTTCTCCAAGTCAAACAGTGAGGATGAAGAAGCCTTCAGTTCACCAGGTCCCCCTTCTACTGTGCCAGTGATGTGGTCAACATTATGTATGACTCCTCTGCAGGGATGCCACTGTGGGAAGACCTAGTAAAGCATCCAGCTCTACTTGCCTTTAGTTGATTTTAAAAGCCATTGCTTTGTGGAGAGTTGCAAAGGCTAAACAATGTGATATTGGCCTCCCACTGGCTTTTCTGGGGATTGGTCCTCTAACTGAAGCCCTCTAGAGTGAAAGGTAACATCTCACTGCCTTGTGATTTGCCGCCATCTCCCCGTCCTTGGGGAAGGGGGTTGGCAGGGCTGGGGATGGTGGGATTACATTTTCTTTTAATCTCCCCTGTCTTCCAGGGGGAAGTAGCTTTCCATCTTATCCTTTCCCATTCTCACAGGAAAGGATGCCTTTGTATCTTAGCAATAAACTGGAAACAACCCAAGAGACACATGTCATTAAATAGTTCTAATCAGTAACTTTAGATCAGGAGAACTTAAGCGGTATTAGTTCCTTTTCTGTTGCTGTGATAAAATGTCATGAATCAAGGCAACGTAAGGAGGGAAAGGTTAATTTGGGCTTTTACTAATGATTGAAGTGTTTCTCCAGGAATATACTCCCTTCAACAAGGTCACATCTAAAGTTGCACAATAGCTTCCAAACAGGGCCACCAAGAGGGGACCAAGTGTTCAAACACCTGAGTCTATGGAGGACATTCTCATTCAAACTTTCTAATGACCCACAGGCAGCAAGCAGCAAGCAGCAGCAGTCAGAGTAGGTTTTTGCCTCTCTACAACTCATGCCTACAATTTCAAAACAACATTGCTTTTGTTGGCCAAAACCTATGTAGTTGGTTTGATGAGTTGCTGTTTTGTTTTTGAGAAAAGGTCTTATGCCATGTAATAGAGGATGGTCTTGAACTTCCCCCCCCCCCATCTCTGGAGTGCTGAGATCACATACATGTATCACGTGCTCAGTTTATGTGCTTCCGGTGTTTGATCCTAGGACTTCTTGCATATTAAGCAAGTATTCTACCAACTGTGCAGTGTTGCCAGCCCTACCCCCACCTCACTGGCTGACTGAATAAGTCGTTTTCCTTTCCTTTATGCTTGTCCTGGAGTCTTTGACCTTTTAAATGAGAAACAACACACTTGAATTCACGGCTGTCATGAAAGGTTGGGACAGGTCTCATTCTAAACCCGTCTACCCCCTCCTCCTGGGGCTCAGACGTTACTTTCCTCTGGAGAAACCTCGAGGGCTTTCTCACTTTCCTGAGTCTCAGGGCTCAATCCTGGGTGTTCCTGTATCTCTCTGCCCCCTTAATGCTCTTCTGTCATCACCTTAAACCACTCTAAAATTGGGCTAACAAGATGCCTTAGCAGGTAAGGGCATTAGCTGAAAAGCGTTATAACCTGGGTTTGATTTCCTGAAGTCACATCGTGGAAGGAGAGAACTGACTTCAACAAGTTGTCCTCCTATATACACATATGTTCTGTGGTATGTGTTCCTACCCCAGAATGAGTGAACTAATGTAAACAAATACTTTAAGTTTAAATATAATGATCTAAATTTTCATTTTTTTTCATGCTACAAAATCTATAAGCAGTCTGATAAGGCCAGGATTCTTCCTAACGCCTAGATAAAGAGAGATTCTCCTCAGGTCTCCTCAGCTTCTCAGGTTTGGAGAAGACAACCTCTGCTATGGTGGTAAATTTTAACATAAGGCTTTCTGAGACAAAAAAGAATCAATGTATATTATTTGCTGAATCCCACCACAACCAGTGTCATACAATCAATGTGATATCACCAAAACTACATGGGGGAAGATATGTCCCTAGTTCTTGTCATAAACTTGGATAAGCTCAAACACCAAACTAATTAATAAGTGGACACATGGTTTTTCCATCTTCTAAACATCCTTCCTTCCTTCCTTCCTTCCTCCCTCTCCCTCCCTCCCTCCATCCCNATGGGGGAAGATATGTCCCTAGTTCTTGTCATAAACTTGGATAAGCTCAAACACCAAACTAATTAATAAGTGGACACATGGTTTTTCCATCTTCTTACTCTAATCTCTCTCTCTCTCTCTCCCTCCCTCTCCCTCCCTCCCTCTCTCTCTCCCTCCCTCCCTCCCCACCTCTCTCTCTCTTTCTTTTTTTTTTGGAAACAAGATCTCACCATGTAGTCCTGTTTGATCTGGAACTCATGTATACCAAGCTGACCTCAAACTCACAAAGATCTGCCTGCCTCTGCCTCCCAAGTACAGGAATTAAAGGTACATACTACAATGGCTAGTTATATGAATCACAAGTCATATTTAAGGGAAAATCTTTTTCATATCTTCTCATCTGTTTTTTTCCCTCCTGCAACAACAGTGATAAAATGTCAAAATGTTGAAGGGGTGTCTGAGTTTTATGACTGGTGATTTTTTAAAAAAAAAAACATGGACAGAATTATGTATGTCTTTCTGTTATTCATCATGCAAACATCTTCATCCTATCAAAAGGACACCCAGACACACAAAGTCATAATTAAATTTAGTCATCTTTCATGTTGTAACTTTGAATATTATTAAACCATCACTTTACACTTATTTCAATGAGTTTTCAAAGCGAAACAATCTGAGTGGTAAGATTTTTTAAAAGAAGAATTTAAAGACAGGATTGATAGCTCATATCTGTAATTCTAGCCCACAGGAGGTTAAAGAAAGAGGAGCATGGGTCATGAGCTAGCCTGGTCTATGCAGTGATGTCCTGTTCTCACAAGAATGATAAAAACTACAAAAACATCAAAATTATTATCAAATCATTTGAGAACAGAAAGGTAACATATTTTTAAAATAAAAACAGTGAAGAGTTGGCAAATCATGGCCCACAATTATGTTTTTGTAAATATAATTTTATTAAAACCCAGCCATACCCATATTTTCACATGCTGTGTGCTATTGTAGTTCATCAAAAGACCCTTACTCAGAAAGACCACAGAGACCGCCACCATCACTGCAAACTGCATGAGGATTTTTATTGATCTAACATGTTGGGGACTCCCCTCTCAGCACACAGGCCAGAGGAGAGACCAAGAACAAAGAAAGAACACACTTTTTATACCTTTGTAAGGGGCAGATTTGAGCAACAGGGTTCTCATTGATGTAGCAAGTAACCCTTTCAGGGAGTGGTTGGTTCATATAGTGACTAAGTAACCCTTTGGCCTAGTGACTCACTTTGCTTGCCCCCATGGTGGGTTATGATTTGGTCAGCAAAGTAATAGTACATTTTGAACTTATGGATCAGCTATTAACGTCACAGCTATTAACGTCAGGGGAATTTTTGCAACAAGGTCAGGGTGGTTTGTGGTCTTTGTCAGAATTCAGTGTGGGGAGGTGGCAGGAGAATTGCTAATCTTGTTATGGTTATTTCTCTGAGAACAGCTAATATTGTTTTGGTAGCTGCAGGCTTAATCATTTTGACCACTAAAACTATGTTTTTACATTTGTTTAGTCAGCCAGCTTCCTTATCTGGCTCTGCACTTGGCCTGCTAGTACAGTTTGGAAAGTCCTTTTCAAAGGGGGAAGATACTGGGTGGTCTTAAATTCATTTTGGATATTACATGTGCCATGGCTTTTGTGCTCTACAGCAGAGCTGAGTAGTTGAACCTGATCATATGAACTACTAATCTTTCCATTTTTTTTACTCTCTGACCCTTAACAGATAAAGTTTGCTGATCTCTGATATAGATCATAATTGAATTGTCTACAAACCATGCGAAAAATATGGATTATATAACACAAAGTGATTTTAGGCAACTATGACAAATTTTACAGACTGTGTGTAAAATAATTCCTGAATTATGTATGTCTTTCTGTTATTCATCATGCAAACATCTTCATCCTATCAAAAGAACACACGGTCATAATTAAATTTAGTCATCTTTCATGTTGTGCTGACTTTGAATATTATTAAACCATCACTTTACACTTATTTAATGATTATGCTTTTATGAAAATTTACTTGCCAAAATAGGAGAGAATGTTTTATGTAGCAGTTTATTGCCTTCGCGTATAATTTTTATTCATTAGGCCCACGACCTCTGTTCCTCTGCATTCTGCATAGGGCTCCTTACTTCTTATGGTGGAGCTAGATGCCGTAATTGCCCACAGTAACGACAATGACTGGATACCAGAAACTATTTCAAGTAATCTTTTGAAATGTCTATTTGCAGTGATTTACGGTTAATGCATAGACTCCTCAGTGGTGAAGGAACTGAGAATATGTGACTGTTGGTGATAATCCCTAAACAGCATGTGTGTCATTACCCCCAAGGCCAAGGGAACATTTCAGAGAAGGGGCAGAAAGAATTTAAGAACTGAAGAATAGGGATGAATGCTTTGAAATGTTGTCTTCTGGTCATGGCATAGGTGTTGTACTCAGGAGCGTATAGTGGCTCTGGTTAACTGTGTAACATCTATGAAAGAATGGACACATCAAGCCTCTGTTATGAATTGTGGAGGGTCTCATAAAACCCTATCTCTCCCTGAGGAGCAGAACGTTCATAACTGTTGGGATAGATGGTTGAGGGCAGAGAGTAGAAAAATCATTTTCTTTGTGATGTTTGTCCTGCAATAAATAACTCCCAACCAAGGCTCACGCAAACAACCCCAATTAAATTCAGTAGGTCCAAAAGGAGAGAAGAGAATAGATGGGAGACTACATGGGAAGAAGAATGGGTTCAATAGGAGAACATAAAAGACTTAAATGAGCATATGCTTGTGTATGTGGATCCAATTGCTAAAGAATAAATAAAAACTAAGGAAAAGATACACACAAGCTGGAGAAAGGACTCAGTTAAAAGGTGCTTGCTGCTTTTTCAGAGGACTGCAATTCGATCCCCAATATCATTGTTTGATGACTCAAAACTGCATGTAACTGTAGCTCCAAAGGGTCTGACGACCTCTTCTGGCCTCCCCAGGCACTTGTACCTTCAAATAAATAAATAAATAATATAATAAAATATTTTTATTCATTCATTCATTTAGAGTTTCATATGATGTGTTTTGGTAATATTCAACTCCAACACTTCCCAGATACACTCCCTTTCTTGACCCACCCTTCAGTTTCAATTTGGGCCACAGAAAATATTTTTCGATGTGCACTTCGCAGGAGTATGGTCGACTGACAAGGGGCTACACACTTTTAGAGAAATTGACTCCTTTCCCAGCAATGAACCATTGGCTAGGTGTGGAATTGTGTGCTTAATTTTCCTTTCTACACTAGGATTTGAGTTTCTACATGTTTTGTGCATGCTGGGATAACCTTTCTAAGTTCATATGTATAGCTGCTCAGATGGGTACAGGAGCCACTTCCCTCTACACATCCACTGCCTCTGCCTCTCCCACAATTGTCTCTGAGCTTTGAAAGGGTGTGTGTGTGTGTGTGTGTGTGTGTGTGTTCTTGACAGCTGAGCATGTAGTGTCTTATTATCTTTATGTTGACCAGTTGTGGGTCTCTGTGTTAATCACCCTCTACTGCATATTGAAGATACTTAGATGAGGGTTGAGAGCTGCACTGAACTATAGACGTAATGATAGTTTATCAGGAATGTCCACTAAGCAGCACAATCATAGTAGATTCTTTCTCTAGGGCATGTGACCTGTCTAGTTATAATTTATTGGTCCAATAATGGTATGAGGCATGGTTCTTAACTTATAGAGTGAGACTTAAATCCAAGCAGAAAGTGGCTGGCTATTCCCGTGCCATTTATGCCACTATTGTGATAGTAAGCATGTCTTGCCAGGCCAGTCATTGCTGTAGCTCATAGAGGTAAGAGCTGGATCAGATTGATGACTACTTTTATTAATCCAGTAGGATATAGCATTTTCCAACATCATAGAAGCTAACCAGCAGAGAAGTTTCCAGCTCTGTACATACCAGCTTGATTTCATCATGTTTTATGATTCAAGCTTGTGGTGTCTTCAGCAATAGACTCTTACCATAAAATTCTGGAGGGAAATCAAGAACAATAGCAATACCCTGTAATGTTTGGGTATATACGGGATCTCACTTCCCAACACTTCCAAAAGAAATGGCCCATTACAGGCTTTGTGCTTTTTCTTAGCCTCTGGTGTCTAGTAGGGGCACTGTTGCTCTGTTGCCCTGTTATAGAAAATAATGAAAGTTTTTTTTTTAAAGACAATACTAGCTTGAAGTGGGGAAGAACTCACATGTTCCCACTGCTGACTGAGGAACTATTGACAGTTGATGGTTGCTGAGAGAGAGAGAGAGAGAGAGAGAGAGAGAGAGAGAGAGAGAGAGAGANAGAGAGAGAGACAGAGAGACAGAGAGACAGAGAGACAGAGAGACAGAGAGAGAGACAGAGAGAGACAGAGAGAGACAGAGAGAGACAAAGAGATAGAGTGAGACAGAGAGACAGAGATAGACAGACAGACAGAGAGACAGAGAGACAGAGAAAGAGACAGACACAGACAGACAGTGATTTCTTCAAGGGTACAGCCTCTGGTAAGTCAACCACATTACAGTGGATAGCTACAAACATGCGGATGAACAGCACAAATTGGACTTAATGTGTTATTAAGAAACAAAAGGCAGACAGCAATTTGGGAGGGATTTGCTCTGGGTGTAGCAATGTGGGGATACATCTGGGAGAAGTTAGGAGAGAACTGGGGGTTAAATATGATCGAAACACATTGTGTGAAATTCTCAAAGGATTAATAAAATGTTATGTTAATAAAAACAGACACACCAGTGAAAATTGACAGACATTGGTCAATTTATTTATGGGAGAAAGGGCCTATTTCTATAAACAGTCAGAACAGTAGAAATTAAAACATTTTAGCAGTCGTTTGACCTCCACCAGGTCACAGGTACAATATAAATGACAGGCACCACCATGGCACTGGCAACAGTGTGAAGCAACAGTATGTCCAGTGGAAGAAATTCATCTCCCATAACTCCACAATTCTATTTCTAGAGACATTTATGGATAACCTGGGCACAGATATCCTAACTGATAAGTCCAAAAGGGTGTATGGAAGTTGAAGCTATGCCCTTTGAAAAGCAGAGTCACCACAAATGTCCACCCACAGGCTCATGAACAAAAAGAATTTTTAGAAGCAAACCAAGGTCTGGGTCAAATGTTTCAAGGTTCCAGTCTCTTATCCAAACAATTGGAAAAATTAAGGCTTAACATACATTTGCAAAAGAAGCAAGATAATTTTGTTTGGGATTAAGTGAGTACAAGTCATAGAGGGATACACTATCAAGTTTGAGGCTACAAGAGAGAGTACTCAAAGGTTCCAAGCAACAGAGTGGGGTCTACAGGAAGGATGAACTAGTTACTGAACAGAATAGTTAAGGTAGCTCTTTAGTTTGATTGATAGATGAGGTCATATATTCATTTTTCTATTGCCCATGTCCCTTCACATAATGCATCTGATTTCAATCATATGCATGTATAACTATGTATAATCATAAGATGGTAAGGAAAGGAGGAAGAGGTTCTCCCTAAAAGACACCAAGCCAGGCCAGATTGGTGTTCAATTTATACCTGGATACACTGGAAATACACTTGAATAGAGACTGTCTACATCTGATCACCAGGGACAGAGAAACTCATACTATTGTTCAAAGTTAGGAATGTGTGTAGCCTCTTGAATGTGAGAGATCCTGGGGTTCTGAGGTAGCTAAGTGTGTTGTTTGGAGTGGAGTGTGTGCACATAGCACATGCAGACAAAGGAGCTAAGCTGCCAAGTGCACTGATGCGAAAGGATTGTGTGCCTAACCAAACCCAAAGAGGGTCCCAGTCTAAATGCTCTCTTGTGCTTCCTGCTTCAGAATCAATAGTCTGGATAGTAGTTTTGCACAACAAAGAAGACTATAGCTATGTGCTGTCAATCACATAGATGAACATCACATAATACTGAAGAAAATAAGTGCTTATTTACCAAAGATATACACAGTATGCTTTCAGTTCTAAAAATGCCCACAACAGGCAATATTAAACTCTATCCTTTGAGACTACACATAATGACAAAGCCATAAAGAAAGGAAATCATGGTCACATAAGTCCAGACAGTTGTTACCACAGCTGGAGAGAGGTCTGGAAGCTGTCTTGTGCTTGCAGTACAATATTTCTTCGCCTGAGAAGTAGTTATAAATTTATTGCCATTTGTATTTGTATTTTATACTGTAACTAATGTCTGATATACACTTCTTGATACATGAGATAGACCAATTAGACAATTTTTGAAGAATGTATAATATATTACACTTAAGTTTGTTTTATGCAAGTACATAAATGTACCTTGAAAAGATATATATATATATATATATATATATATATATATATATATGTATATATACACACATATACACACATACATACATATACACATACACATATGGGTTTGTGGTGTGTTATATGTGTGAGAATAGTGCATGGATATGTGGTATATGAGTATATGATATGTACATATGATTATGTGTGTATGTGTGGTATGTGTATTATGTGTTTTTTGTGTGTGCATGGATATGTGTCGAGTATTTGTATATTGGTCTGTTGTGTATATGTGTATTGTCTTGTGTGCCTATGTGTGTATGTGGTGTGTGCGTATATATGTGTGTAGTATATGATGTGTGTGGTATACAGTATGAGATATATGGCATATGAGGTATATGGTGTGTGTCAGTGTATGTGATATGTTTGTCTGATGATATGTGTGTGTAAATGTATGATGGGAGTATAGTGATAAGGCAGCCTCATGTAAAACAGGAAAAGATCCCTCACTAGAGTCTCAATCTCTTAATCTTTCTAGAACCTTGGCCTTTGACCTATTAGGACTTCGAAATCTTTGAGAAAATACGTTTCTGTTGTTTGAGGCACTGACCAATGGTATATTGATATGGCATATGAAGAAGGCTGAGGCAGGTTTGGGTCCTAAGAAATGGATTACTCATGCAAAAGGTAACTAGAAATGAATAAATAGCTTTGTTAACTGAGCAATGGGGAAAGTAAGAACTTTTGAAGTATATGCTACAAGTATGGACAAAATGTAAAGAAATAAGAAACATTATATTGGAAGCTGGAGGAAAGATGATTTTTGACAGATAATAAAGAAGTTGGCTGACCTATAAGCAGAACTTGCAAGGGATGACACCAGGTATTTAGTTGAGGGGACTCTTCTTTTTTCGTTTCATTTCCTTCCCTCCTTCTATACTCCCTTCTTCCATACTCCCTTCTTCCTTCCTTCCTTTCTCTCTCTCTTTCTTTCTGTCATGTTTTTTTGTTTGTTTGTTTTTTTTTATCTAGTTTTTCAAGACAAGGATTTTCTGTAAAATAGCCTTGGCTGTTCAGAAACATTCTCTGTAGATGAGTCTGGCCTTGAGGCTTTGAACTCACAGAGATCTGCCTTCCTCTGCCTCCTAAAGATGTGTGACACCACACCTGGCTATGGTGGAGATTTCTAAGTGAAGGATTAAGGAGCTAGCTTGCTCCCTCCTGTATATGAAGAGAAAATTCAAGAAGCAAATGAATTACAGCCAGCTACTCAGATATAGTGGCACAGGTCTATAATCTCAGCAAGAGGGAGGCAGGGCAGGAGAATCACTACAAGTTCAAGGCCATTCTTGTTTACATTGAATTCCAGAACAGCTAGGGTTATACCTCAAAAATTGGAAAGAGAAGAAGATGAAGAAGAAGAGGAGGACGAGGATGTGGAGGAGGAGGAGAAAGAACACTGGAAGGCAGAGAGGCAGGAAGGGAGGGAAGTTCAGAGAGGGAGAGGAAGGAAGGGGACAATGGCAAAAGGGAAGGGAAACGGGAGAGTTTGAAAAACTTCATAGTTAATCCGGACTGCTAAAAACAGTGGAGGGAGTTGCTGAATGCTTACTATAGAGAGGATAAGGAGATCTTAGTAAACAAATTGCTCAAATGATTGTGGATGGGATTCACAGTTTTCATCTGTAATTTTGTCAAAAAGTCAGGAATAGAAGTGGGTGATAGCCTCAAAGATAATGCCAGTTTGTCTTAAAGGGGATAGAGGAAGGTGAATGGACCAAAGAAAGGCTTTGGAGTGCATAGGTCTCAAGACCAAGGCACAGAGCTATCCAGCAGCAGAATACTCTAGTGATAGAAGCGAGCAATCCAGTGATAACCAGGGTTCACAGCCCTGAGACAAAACTGCTTCCTCTTCAGCTTCAAAGAGGCGTGTGTGTTTCCAGTCCCAGGGCCCAGACACTATGCAGTACATCATAGGCAAAGCAGCATACACAGAGTTGTGTAAGTAGGACCCTTGCAGGAACTGATAGGCAGGGGTTTCCCTGAATGACTCTATCATCCAACAGGGACTGAAGGAAACAAAATTGAACCGAAGATTGTAATCCTCATGCCCTAAGACCTAATGGCATCTGTCTTGCTCAATTTAGGAGTTATTTGGCACTCATCTCTCTCTTTCTCCATTCTGATTTTCCACTCTTGCTATTAGAATGCCTATTCTCTGCTTGGCACACTTGCACTTTAGAAGCACATGAACAGTCCAGTTTCACCGGTTTATGGCTGGGAAGGAATCTAGCTTGAAGATGAATCTTAACTAGTGCTTGCCCTTTGTCTGACTCAGATAGTATCTCAGGGAACTTTCAGACTTAGACTTTGGAGCTGCTGCTGGACTGAACAAAGGCTTTGGCACTGTTAGAGATAAACACACAGATTCTTGTGTTTTGTTTTGTTGTGTTTGAGGCAATGTCTGTTGTATCCTAGGCTGGCCTCAAACACTCAGTGGAATCTGGTAGATGGGTTTCTGGGATTAAAAATTTCCTTAACTGTACTTTTGACAGGTCCTCTAAGTCCTCTTTCTGATGAGGTCATTTTCCTACCTTCATCATGAATGCGTTCCTTTTTAGCAGAATCACTAGATGTCAGTTCAGGGAGAATCTCCCAGTCTTGAACTTTGATCTCCCTGGCCTGTTTTTAATGGGAAGTTTGCTACAGTGGAATACCAAGAATTCTCCCTATTTTTGATATCTTCTTCTGGTAGTTTCCCATCTACTAGCACCTCCACAATGCTCCTTAGTTATGACTACAGATCTTTAATTAGCTTGGAGAGTGAAGCCAGGTGTGGTGGCATGCATCATTAATATCTATTAATATCTATACTCAGGAGGCTGAGAGAGGAGGGTTGCTGCAAGTTTGATGTCACCTTAGGGTACATACTGACTTTCAAGTCAGCCTGGGCTACAGAGTGAGACTGTCTAAATCCACTGCCCCACAAAAGTCTGGTTGATGAACCATGCCTATAATCCAAGTACGTCTGAGGTGGAGAAAAGAAGGTTGGGACTTTAAGGACATCTTTAGCTACATATGAATTTGAGGCCAGCATAGGATATTTCTTCCTCTCTCTTTTCATGTAGCCCAGGCCAAGAAGATGATGTTTCCTCTTGATCCGCTGCCTTTCATGTTTCAAATGCTAGTGTGCACCACAATATCCAGCCTTGCTTGTGTCTTTCCCTATTATTTTATTATTATTTTCTTTTATTTATATAGGCATTTGGCCCTGCATATATGTCTATGAACTAACTACTTGTATGCCTGGTGCCAGTGGAGTCCAGAAGAAGGCATCAATCAGATTTCCTGGGACTGGAGTTATAGATGCTGGCGAGCCCTTAGGTGGGTTCTGGGGATCAATCCTGGGTTCTCTAGAGGAGCAGCCAGTGCTCTTGATGTTTTGTGACGTCTCTCCAGCCCCATGGCCATACTTCTCTTTAGCAAATGCTTTGGACTAAATTATATTCTATTCCTGTTGCAAAATGTCTGTGTTGAAGTCTTATTCCCCAATATGACTACTCTGGTTGATTCTAAGTGTAGTTCTCAGATTGGTAGGATTTGCCTTTATAAAAGATGAAGAGGATACTGCCTGGGTCCACCCACAGGATGGCAAAAAGGTGGGTATCTGTAAGGCAGAAAGTAGGTCCTCAGCAGCTATCAACCCCACTGGAAGCTTGATGTTGGATTTATCAGCTCCAGAAGTGAAAGAAAATAAATGTGTACTGTTAAAGCCACCTATTTGTGAGACTTGCTTATGCCTGCCTGAGCCAAGGAGGAAGCCATACTGTGTGTGCAAAGGCTGAAGTGCAGATGAGTGTGTAGATGTGTGCACATTGTTATAGGGTATTAAAGGGGAGAAGAGAAACAGGCTTGCCTAAGGAAGGAGGCAGTGTATAATGGGGTTATTTTATCACATAGTGAGATGGGTAAGGTTGAGGACAAAGCTAACAGTGGAGTCTCTGCTATTGCTGGGCTTTGTAATTTTCTCTTTCTAGTGTTCTTTTCTTTCATTAACAAAATATGAGGTCTTCAAAATGGAAGTAGAGATAGTGACCTCAGCCTACTGCTTGTCCCACAGTCCAACAAATGGATGCTACTGTGCACTGTCCCCTTTGACTCATTGTTACACAATCTCTCCAGGAATCATTAGTGCAGCTGCCTGAATGGACACATGAAATGTGTATTCTTCTACAGCGTCTCATGTGTCCCAAGCTGTCTTTGAAATAGCTAGGTAGTTTAGGATGACCTTCAAGCCCTGATCCCTATGCCTCCCCCTCCCAAGTGCAGGTGCATGCAATTGCAACTCTATCTTGTTCTGGGTATGGAAACCTGGGCTTTGTGCATACTAGGAAAATACTCTGTAAACTGAGCCACATCCCCAGCTCTCTCTATTATAGGAATTATCTTGAGCAACAAATAAAGAAACAGAATCTTTTAAGAGCCAAGATGCAACTTCAGGTGCCAGATATTTTTATAGAGGACCCCCGACTTGCTCTTCGTCAATCTCCTTAGGATGCTGTGAGCTCTGAAATCACAATCCAGACAAGTCTTTCCAGTAACTATTTGGTGGCTGGAAGCAGAATGACTAGCAGTGAGGCAGGGAAGCAATAGTAGAGACTGTGGAAATGTCCTGGTATAGTAAAAGAAACTGGATAGGCAGGTGTTAGCTCATTCACCCAGGAGATTGTACTAGAAGTGTGGCTAGAGACAGTAGAGGGCGCTGTTGCATTCCTCAAGCTCTGCCTCACTAATGGCATCTTTCCAACTGTGTGCGATAATGTGTCTGCAGGGGAGACGAGGAGGAAAAGTGTTCTGATTTGGATCTAAAATCTCCCTAAAAGGGCATGAGTTAAAAGGGCTTGGTTGCTAGCTCCTAGGCTGTGGGAGATTTATGCATATTGAAGGCTCCAACCCCCTCAGTAGAATAACTCATTGGTTGCTTCCTTATTTGATAAGTTATAGAAGCCTTGGAGGTAGGATCTTGTAAAAGGAGTGGTTGGGTGGGGGGCATGCTTATGTGAGGACTGTAGGTTGTTTCCTAGTCCCCTTTGTTTAACACACTCCCATTCACCATGATAATTCTGCTTCATCGTAGGCCTAATGTTATGGAGACAGCCATGGACTAAAACAGTGAGCCCAAAACAGCGATCCTTCTTCGGGCTAGTTGTTTTTCCTCAAGTCTTTTGTCACAATGGCAGAGTGGCATTCAACACCAAAAGAACACCAGAGTAATTGCTCTGAAAGGAAAATTATAAGATCCAGTGACCCACATCACAGGGAGACACTGCTTCACATCCCTGTGCATGGCTGCAGATGAGAAAACAGAAAGCAGCAGCTGGTGTGCAGGACACGGAGCCCTCATGCTTCCGTGGTTGCAATGTAAATTGCTGTAGCCATTCTGAATTACAGCTCGTGGCTCCTCAAAACATTTTAAATAGAACAGCTATTTGACGCAGCAAACTCCATTTCTGGATGTTTGCTGAAAATAATTTAGATAAGAATATGGAATAGATCATTCACGTTATTTACAATAACCCAGAGGTAGAAGGAAAATCCAGGTATCCATTGATGCTTAAAGGATAAACAATGCATGGTATAGAATATAATGCAATATTATTTAGCTTTGAAAAGGAATACACTTCTGACATGTGCCATATCATGGGTGAACCTCAAAGTTATATTAAGTAAAACAAGCCAGGCCCAGAAGGACAGATAATGTGTGATTTGATTCATTGATATACAAAGTCACAGAGACAGAAAGGAGAATAGGGGTTTTCAGGGGCTGAGGGTAAGAGACATGGACTACTATGATTTAATAGCTCTAAAGTTTCTGTTTCATGTGCACAAATACTCATACATTAGACACGTACACATAAAGAGGGGAAAAGATAATCAGAGATATATAGAGAGAAGAAAGACAAGAAAGGCAGCATATACCTACCCATGTCTCGCTTTATTCCTCTTTAAATTGTTTTTTTCATACCAAGTCTTCGGTACTTACTGTGAAGCTCAAGCTGCTGGGGTTTTGTTTGTTTGTTTGGTTGGTTGGTTTGGTTTGGTTTGGTTTGGTTTGGTTTTTGGGTTTTGGGTTTTGGTTTTTGGTTTTTGGTTTTTGGGTTTTGGGTTTTGGGTTTTGGGTTTTGGGTTTTGGGTTTTGGGTTTTGGGTTTTGGTTTTTGGTTTTTGGAGACAGGGTTTCTCTGTGTAGCCTTGGCTGTCCTGGAACTCACTTTGTAGACCAGGCCGGCCTTGAACTCAGAAATTCACCTACCTCTGCCTCCCAAGTGCTGGGATTAAAGGCATATGCCACCACGCCAGGCTCAAGCTGCTCTTAAACTCCACACACATGCAGAGGTCAGAGGAAAACTTGCAAAGTCTGTTCTCTCCTTCTATCATGTGGCTCCCAGGGACTGACCTCAGGCTTAGCAGCAAGCCCCTTTCCCTACTGAACCATCTTGCCATGCCTGAATACATTCTAAAATTGTGTTGAAAACATATGCCTTTCTTCCCCTCCCCCCATGCAAGCCTTGCCATGGGCACCTCACATTGAAGGTCTTTCAATCTCCTTAATTCTTGGGAACATATCACATGACACTTCTTGTCATCCTTGACCCCTGTTGGCCAGAGTCAGAGTCCAAAAGGAGGGGCCCCTGCCAAAGACAGAGGTCAGCCTTTTCTCTTAGCAAATGAATGAGTAGCCCCAGGAGTCCTAAAGCAAAGCCTGCCAGCCAGGCAGCCAGCAGCAGCCTGAGACACCTCCTTCAGCCTTCTCCCTTCCTAATGTGCTTTGTATTAAAATGCCCATTTTGGCTTTGACTTTGAGTCAGGCCTCAAGGGAGCAGTGAAAGATGAGCCATTAACATGTGGCCCAGGGAGATGCAGTATATGAAGAGATGACTACAACTCATTCAATTAATGTGCTTTTGGTACTTTCCCCACATGTCAGCAGTGCCTAGCAGAGTGTCTCTTGGGTCAGCTCCACCGCTACCCAGCAGTGCAGTTTCAGCAAACCACTGCCCCTCTCTAGATCTGTTCCCCCACTTCTAAAGTATCTGGAACTCTTGAAGGAACAGTTCCCATTGTTTATTGTTTGCTTATTTTTTGAGACAGAATCCTGTGTATTCCAGGTAGCAGAGGATGGCCCTGACCTTCTAATCCTCCTGCCTGTCTCCAAAGTTCTGTGCTGGGGAATCGAATTCAGGGCTCTAAGCACACCCAAACAGGTCACATCTCCAGCTCAAGCACTTCTGAACCTTACTCTATCCTATGATCATTATTCAAGTTGAGCCTAACTCTAACCAGCACACTGGATATCTATTTCTTTCAAGACAACGAGCGGAAGTAGTTTTGAAGACATTTTTGTTCTCAGCTGAAATGGTATGAAATAAATTATGCAAA
Source organism: Mus pahari (assembly GCF_900095145.1). Lineage (NCBI taxonomy): Eukaryota > Metazoa > Chordata > Mammalia > Rodentia > Muridae > Mus > Mus pahari. The sequence goes on along the minus strand of NC_034613.1, from coordinate 42,444,191 downwards.
TGATACTGATTCCACGCCTTCTAAAGGAGAGCTGTGCCCTTGAGGTGTTATAGGATAAGTCTCTCTTTGTAGAAAATGTAGGGGCAACCTTTTCTCAGGCAGACCTGGGATTTTGGGGGACAGAGCAGTAAACCAGGGGGGTGGGAAATACTGGATTGTCATTAACCAGATAATGAGCCCCATCTGCTTTTAATCAGCCCCTTCCTGTTCTCCCAGACCTCTAAACTTTTAATATTAATGGAAACAGATTTGAATTCTGGAAAGAGCTATTCTGGAAAATAATTGGATATTTACTAGGTGAGAAGTGAAATTCCACAGGCATTTCATAGGGTTTGCTAGTTGACAGGTGCCATTTTTCTTTCCAGCATGTTGCATACCTCTGTTTTTATAAACCAATACGGATAGTGGCATAAAAAATTACTGGTTTACATGGTGGCAAGGCCTGGGAATATGTTGGGGGGGGGTTGGTAGACAGGAAGAGAGAACTTCAATAGGAAACACACCCTAAATGCTTGAATTGGTAGGGCAAAATTATTTAAAGGTGAGGAATATTTGTTGAAAGAAATATAGCCATGCTCATAAATGGGGGGGGGCTTGGTTATGAAAGTCTGACTCCAAACAGGAAACTAATGGTGCCCTTGGCTTCACAAAGGACTTTGTAGTTAGAGAAAGCAGGAAGACAGGGAGACTTCACAAAAAAACAACACCATGTTCTCCAGCATTAGAGGGCAGGCATAGGAGGCTGGGAGTTGGTCCACTCAGTAGCCAAGCACCGCTGTCCCAGAGGGTTTATCCAGGGCCCTTGGGTTGCTTTCCTTTGAGAGCTTTCATCAGAACCCCACAGGCTCCTCAATTGTCTAGCCCTAGGGTGGACTCTCAATATCAGGGCAGCAGACTGAGGTTTCGTCTTCTCTTTACACCCAAGGGGGTGCACAAATGAATGAATTCAGGGAGAAATACAAGCAACACTTGTATTTCAAAGTAGGAATGACCAGCCTTTCAAGGCAGGAATTTTCAGCTGCTGTTCTTTACTCATAGTCCCAGAGAACTCATCTAGCTCTGCAAGCATCTTGGTTGCTTTCTGGCTTCACAAGGTAGCTGTTGCCATCTGGTTTCCCCTAAGTTCAGGGGGAACACATCCTCATCTTTTCATTCCTAGCCGAAGAGTGGGAAAATTCAGACTTGCAGTCCTAGATCATCATCACCATCTTCTTCTTCTTCTTCTTGTTCTTGTTCTTGTTCTTCTTGTTCTTCTTGTTCTTGTTCTTCTTGTTCTTCTNCTTCTTCTTCTTCTTCTTCTTCTTCTTCTTCTTCTTCTTCTTCTTCTTCTTCTTCTTCTTCTTCTTCTTCTTCTTTCCCCAGTGCTTCTAGTTTTACACCGAAGGATGCTCCTGAGGACCACATGAATTGGCAGGTTGACTATATTAGGGTCACATTGGTCGCATGTAAGGCTGGGCAGGCAGGTCTGGACTATTCAGAGCAAACTGGACCACTGCTGGGTCAGCAAATGAGCCTTTCACTTACTGATGAAAACAGTACACATAAATGTAAGTAAATGTAACCGGTCAGACAGAATTAACCTGCAGGACATTACACACACAAATTACCCCTCCCCTTGAGGGAAACAATAGCACTATTAAGGGAACAGCTCAGTCATAGAAAATGCTTTCTTCATATGTGGCATTTAGCTTTTCCAATTTTTTTTCTTCTGTATTAGAGCATATTCATTGTACATGCTATTGTTTCACATAAAAGTATCTTTGTGCAAATATAAATGGTAGGTGACGTGTACTCCCCCATCCTCCTAACCCTTCTCTGCCTCCCCCACCCTCATTAATTCAATCTGTTTTCCTAGACACTTTCACACCTACTCCCAGGCCATCTATATGCATGTGATTCTATGGATAAAGTCTAGGATCTTTAAGCAGTTCTTTGGAGAAACAAAGTGAGATTAAACAGGCTAGCTAGGGCAAATCCATAAACATTGACTGCATGTAAGCTGAAAACCAGGTCTTTCAGACTAACACTTCTGCAGGCAAGGAAAGTAAGCCTAAAAAGAGAGAAAAGAACTTGTGCAAATCATGTGGGTCACAAATGGAGTCAGAAAGTAGCCTCCAAACTGCCTTAGTGCTAGGAAAAGAATTTTAAATCAGTAAAACTAAGCCACATGCCTCACACAGTGAACAAAGGCAAGACCAATGCCATCCCAATATGGCTTTCTAAATCAAAGTTCTACAGATTCCCCAAAACAGAAACTCCAAACAAGAAGAGACCTCTCTGTGCTGATGGAGGCCAGATTAATCATCTTGTCTTCTTGGTTATAGCTAAAAGCTGGTTATTGGGCCAGGGATGGGGGGGTGTTAATCCTTTCTCTCCCAATTATTGATTCTACTCTACTGAATTTATATCAGGTATCACAGACATCCATTCCATAGAGCAAGCTCACAAAAGGTGTGCTCCCCGGAGTGAATTAGGTAAAAGGAGAGTGGGAAAGGAAGGAGATAGGCTTCCTTAACTCCATGGTTAAAGCTAAACTCAAACATATGAAGTACCTGAGGCTAGACCTCCTGGCATGGTCCCATCCTTGGCACACTATCCAGGGAGACATGCTGTTCAGCAGATACCTCATAAAGGCATGGCTCCCCAGCCTGTATCTTTCTTGCTGTATTTAGAGGTACCTGAACAATCACTGATCGTTTTGGAGTTTGTATAAACTGCAGTTTGAATAATGCCATTGGCCCAAAGACTAGGTATTCACTTTGTAAAAACTACAGATTAATTTGAGTTTGTTGAGGCTAAATAATATATCATATAATAAGCCACTGTAAAACAAAAGCATTGCATTAGTTAACTTTTTGTTGCACTGATAAAATACTATGCCTAAAGAAACTTAAGAAAGGATTAGCTTTAGCTAACGGTTCCAGTGGGATAGAGTCCTTTGTGTTGGAGGAAGTAAGGTTTGGCAAAAGGAACAGGAAGTTGACTGATCACATATTTCATCTGCACAGAGGAAGTGGGGCAAGGTTATAAAGCCTCAAAGTACCTGCCACTAAGCTTCACAACCTTAAGAACTGTACATTAGAGGGTGAGAACTCATGTTCTCTAACATGCTCCCATGTGCAAGTACACATGGGCACACATACATGTGCTCATACACATATAAATAAATAAATAAATAAATAAATAAATAAATTCTTTAAACTATATGAGTAATAGAATGCATAATGTGTGGCAGGCACTCTGCCATGTACAGGGGACCCAAACATGGCTTATTCCCACCAAAGCTCACAGTCCAAGTGGCCAGGTAAACACATGACTGCAGAGCAGTGTGACGATAATAATAGCTTCTGTTTCTTAAGCCCTGGCCACATGCCAGGCCCCAGACTAAGAGCTGCCATATGTTATCTCTTTTCATTCTTGGAACGTCATTAAAAGTTAGATGTGATTCTCCCATACCCCTTTTACAAGCAAGAAATGAGCTCATCCACCAATAACAGTGTAATCAGGGATGCTAGCCACAGGTTGCAGAAAGAGGACAGTTCAAGCTAGATCTAAAAGGAGTCAGTGCATGCTGTGTCCCATGGAAACCCATTTGGTAGGATACTTTTATCTGGGAGCTTTGCTCTATTTTGTAATTTGGTTGTTTTGAAACAGGTTCTCATGTGGTTGGGAATGACGTTGAAGTGCTAGTCCTTCTGCCTCCACTTCCCAAGGGCAGGGATTTCATGCGTGCACCACAATACCCAGCCCTGGCTGTAATGCCTTTCAAAGATTTCACATGCTTTTAGCCAGCAATTCCACATGGAGGACTTTATTGAGAGGGAATACCCAAGAAACAGGGGGAAAATCCTCTCTCTAAATAGGTGCTTTTTCTCTATTACTAAATAGCATCAGAAAATAACGCACTTAACAAGGGAATAGTTAACTCTACTATGGTGTCTTTGATCAGCAGACCATGCTATCAGAGAAAATTTTTAAGTGATAATTAAGAAAATGATCTAGTACCATAAAAAATACTTATGCTTTGATGTCAACGTAATAGAAACAAGATGGTGCATTGCATTTTCCTTGTTAATGTAGCTATGGAGAACTTGAGTATGTACAGCTAGGGCTGAAAGGGGTGTATAGACTTCCATTCAAGGTATTGGTTGGAGTGAGGTGGTTAGTGAGATGACCTAGCTGTTAAAGACACTTGCCATCAAGGCTGATGAATTCATTTCAGTCCCCTGAATCCCATAGGGTATCAGGAGAAAACTAACTTCCCTGCAAGTTGTTCTCTGACCACCAACACACACACACACACACACACACACACACACACACGCACACGCACACGCACACGCACACACGCACACGCACACACACACACACACACACACTGACACTTACACCTTCACATGGATGTCTACACACATAGAGACATGAAAACAATGAATAAATAAGTGTAATTCTAGAAGGTAAAGTGATGGCCAGGTGTGGTGATGAACACATTTAACCCAGCACTCAGGAGGCAGAAGCAGGTAGATTGCTTTGAGTTTGAGGCCATGGGGTGGGTGTTCAAGCCAGCAAGAGCTATAAATAGAGACTCTGCCTCAAACAAACAAACAAAGAAACAAACAGTCTGGGATCTGGTGGAAATATTTGTTTCCTAATACAGTCTTTAATATTGATAGAGACAGGAATGAGGTAGTTTCTGCTTTTGACATGTGGGTAAGGGTAAGAGGGCCCTGGAGAAGAACAACCTTTACAAACTGGCAGAGCTGATTTTCAGTGAGCTGCAGGCAGGAAGAGGTTATAAGCTTATCTCAGAAGAAGACATCAGTGAACTAGAAGAACCGACCATCCAATGAACCCTCTCTCAGCACTGAAGCTAGAACCTAGATTTAGAAAACAATGTGGGTTTAGCCCAGTGCTGGAAATTTAGCTAAGGAGTTCTCCTGCAGGTGAACGCTGGGCTGGGTCTTGAGAACACACCTTCTGTGTAATAACCTTCCTTCTTTCTAAGTTGAGCTCAGGAGTCATGCATTTGGAGAAGCCCTGACTTACCAAGATACTGGGGGACCTCCAGCCATTTTTCTTCTTACCGTTTGGCTGTATCTCCCTTTCAAGCCTCGCAGCTGGATTTGAGAACCCCTCCCACAACCTGTGTTCTTATCTTCCACCCAACCAGAGTCCCCAAGTCATTTAACCAAAGAGAAGCCCCTGTGCTAAAGGCCCTACACGTTGTTCTCAAGCCCTCTCCCTTGTAGAGAGCTGTATAAAAGAAATAAGCATTCTCTGCTATTCTACTGCCTTTACTCCTCAGGAGTGTGAGACCTGGGAGTCACTGGCTTGGAGTAACTTGGGTGGTCATTGAGTTTCTGAAGCTCTGGTTCTTCTCTGGGTTAAGGCCACCCAAGGTAAGGTTCATTTGCACTTGAAGACCCCCACAGTATTATTACAGGATAATAAAGGGAGATTTTTTTTTAAAAAAGACCTCAAGTATTTGCCTGATTTCAATGTGACTTTTACTCATTCCAAAACGTCATTTTCATTGGAAAAATCTGAGATTTTTTTTTTTACAATGGATTGACTATGGAAAATAGTATGTGGTTCTTTCTGTCTTAGCCAACTCAGAATCAAGTCTCTCAGTAATTAAAGTAAGTTGAGAATTTGTTTTCTTTGTACATGTCTCAGTGGTCTCAATTTCACTGTGATACACACCAGAAATCACATTTCTGTCAAATACTTGCCCATGTTTATGGGGCTATATCTGCACTAAGAGAACTAACAAGCCACATCCATTCCATTTTCAAAAGACCTTTCTCCTGGGACCAGATTCGGGTTTGGAGTGTATTTAAAAGATTTATGTGATGACATTAACAGAAATCCCAGCCTTGAATTTGATAATGGGTTACTGCCGATGGACCACTGTGGATGGTAGAGGGAGCAATTTTTTTCATGTCTTCATCATTTTTGTCTTTTCATGGTATTTTGTTTTGTTTTAGTGATTTATATGCTTCTGTGTTGGTTTGTGTGAATGTGTGCAAGGGCCATCAGACCACAGAAGAGGCTGTTGGGTTCCCAGGGCAATTGTGAGCCACTTAACACAGAGGCTGGGAAAGGAACTTGGGTCCTTAGAAGTCAGGTCTCCCGCAGAGCAGGTACGTTTAACCTAAGCCCCCCCCCCATTTTGTTTTTAGAAGGGTTCTCAATGAGTGATCTAGGCTGTTTCAGAACTCATGATTCTCTGGTCTCTGCTTACTGAGAATCAGGATTGTTGGCATGTGCTACCACCCCTGCCTTCTCTTCCTTCTACTCTTTGCATCCTACAGCCACAAAGATAGAAATATTAACACTGTTCCCTTGCAGTGGTACAGGTCAGTCTCCAATTGGGATTCCCTTGACCAATCATACTATCTCAAGTCTGTGATAAACAATATAGAGATCCTATTTATGTTCAGTATTACTGTTCATCCAACACATAGGGTGAACCATTATACTCAGGGTGAAATAGTGACCCAGATTCATTTGAAGAGTCCTCTAGTCCCGGTGTTCTCTTTTGCTATTTGTATGACATTAGAGAAGTTATGTCATCATTCTGTTCCTTGGAGTCTTTTCATTTGTAAAAGGAAACATCAACAGAACCCAGTTATGGGGGTTGTTTTGAGAATTGCCTGCGCTATTGCACACACTAATTTGACAGATAAATAGCTTAATAAATAGCAAGCCCAATAACTAATGCACATAAGACAAACCCTGTAACTAACATGAAGTAGAAGGTTATCATTTGTTTACTCGCAGGTTACCCGAAGACTGGGCTGTGCGTGACTTATTCCCCCTTGTTGTCCTGGTCCTTATCACAATGTCTGAGACATAGTATTTACTTAAGAAACATCAGTGGAATGAGTTTAAGAGATGCATAACTATTTTAGGAAATAGAAGTCACTAGATATGCACTCACTGATGAGTGGATATTAGTCCAGAAACTTAGAATACCCAAGATACAATTTGCAAAACACA
>NC_034613.1:42431466-42436850 GCF_900095145.1 Mus pahari | reverse complement strand
AGGGGAGCAGGGTAGGGGGAAGGTATAGGGAACTTTCAGGATAGCATTTAAAATGTAAATAAAGAAAATATCTAATAAAAAAGGGGGAAAAGAATTAAAAAAAAAAAGAAATAGCAGGAATTATGAGATCTAGTTTCTGCTCTTCAGAAGTTTAGGGACATATTCCAAATGCATAGCTCCACAAACACTGGCAACTACTTGTGGGGTAGGGGCAGATACCATTTAATGGCAGGTGTGTAGGAACAGTCATTCAACCAAGAAAAGGAAAACCCAGTTTCTCTATACTATTTTGCTTGCTACCTGATATCTATGGCATATCAGTTATTTATCCCCCCTCTTTTGTCTCTCTCTCTCCCCAGAAATATATTTATATTAAGCAGTGGCCAGAGGAAAAGAATGATTTGTTAGACAGGAATTTCTTCCAAATTGAACTATTTCATCTTTAAGTCTCAAGTAAACAGAACTTTCAATGCTCAGGACATAAACAACTCACATCACTCAGGAAATTCCCCAAACTTACAAGATTTGTAAGGTCTCTCAAAAATTATACAAGCAAGAACCACTCCTAGGGAACTGCCAGTTAAACTGCCTGCCTAGAATTTTTGCAGGGAACTTTTTAATGATGCAGCTATCTATTGAGTCTTCCACATTCCTGTAGGTAATCCTAACAAACTTACTGGTTCTTCAAAGTGGACTTTGGTCTTCTGCATTGTCCTATTGAACTTTTAGTAACTGTTCTGACCTGGTATGATGGTGCATGCCCATAATGCCAGAATTTGGGAGGCAGAGGCAGGAGGATCACTACAAGTTCAAGGGCAACCTGATATACAGAACAAGTTCCAGGCCAACTATGGCTACATAGACTTTGCCAAACAAATGAATGAACAAACAGCCCCAGATACCTTCCTCTGGGGCAATTGGATGTTTGAATCAAAGCTTGCTTTTTATTAGCTGGAGTAATGTTGGAGCAAGGCCTTACTGTCTGTGAGCCTGCCACATTTTTTTCCCCAAGAACAGAGGAAGCTTTTGTATTTCATGGGAGACTGTTTATAAAGCAATGGACACAGTGGATTTTTCTAAAAATAGCAACCAAGTAAATAAAAGATATGTTTTGCATTGCCTCTTCATTAGAAAACCAATCACTGGGGAACTAGGTAGAATTTCTGGCTAGAATAGTAACTCCCAGGGCCCTTATTAAGACTGACTTCTAAGACAATGCTTTTCATAGATATAATTAACAAATATACTTGAGGACAATTATAATTGTCTTCATTGGTCTAACTAGGGACTATTTGTAGCTTTTCTCTGTGTTATAAATTGACTCAGATTTTAAAAAATAATTAGTTCTTTTGATACAATTTGGTTAAAAAAATATCGATTTTCCTATATTTGGCTCTTCCATTTATCAGTCCACTTTAATTACTCTGGAGCCCCACGTTCTGGTTGATGTTTCCTACAACTTGAATCCACTGTCTCTAATTGACTTCCATCTCCCCAGTCCTATCAGGGCTTACAGCCTAGCAGTCAAGACCAAATCGTGGAAGTCCTTACAATTTCATATTCTGCTGTTTCATTTGGTGTGGTTTACTTTATTCCCCAAAGAATTATTTCTTTTTATTTTTGTGTATCTGTAGGTGACTCCACAAGTGTAGGAGCACATGTGTGCCTGCTGTCCATGAAGATCTGAGGAGGGTGCTATGGCATGAGAGTGGAGGTTAACCTGCAGGAGTTGGTTCTCTCCTTCTACCATGTGGGTTCCAGAGATCAAATTCAAATGGTCAGGCTTGTAGCCTGAGCACTATTACTACTAACCCATATATATTGAGTATATATTGAGCAAATATACAAAGGAAGCTCCATCCTATCACAAAGATACTTACTCAATCATGTTCATTGCAGCTTTATTTATAATATTCAGAAACTGGAAAGTAACAAAAACAAAATCAAAACTAGATGTCCCTCAACAGATGAATGAATAAAGAAAACGTGGCCTACTCCATGAATTGGAAACCATACCCAAAACTGCTTGGGTGTTCAAGAACTTGAAATTAGATAGTCCAGGGACCTGGAGTAAAACCAAATGCTACTGTTGTAAAACAAAACAGATAACAATTCGATTCTGATCTACTCATATATACTCATAGGTCAGTGTCTGGCTCAGGCATCGTCAGTCAGAGAGGCTTCGTCCTTCAGCAGATGAATACAGATATTACACGAGAGTGAGAGACCTTGGGACACATGGCTCTAAACAGGACATCTCCATCAAGTCCCTCCCCTCAAGGCTCAGGGAACCCCATCAGAAGAGGAGGCAGAAAGAGTCTTAAGAGTCAGAGAGGATGGGAGACACCAGGAAAACAAGGCCCTCTAAGTCATCAGGATCAATACTCATATGAAGTCAGAGACTGTGGCAGCATGCTCAGGGCCTGCACGGGTCTGCACCAGATGGGGTTCTAGAGCTGCAAAGAGAAGTGGACACGTGCCCACTTCCCTAAGCAAGAAGCAACCTCCAATTGATAATCACTTGCATATATATTATGACTTCCAGTTTAATGTTTTTATTTGATTGCTGGTTGTGCCAATGAGTGGGTTTCTGTGTCTATATGTTTCTTGTGCCTTTTCTTGAGCTCTTTTGCTTGGTTTTTTTCCTATTCTGATGTGTTAATTTTTGTTCTATCTTATTATATTTTATTTTATTATTATGTCTTAGAAGCTAGTTTATTTTCTAATGAGAGACAGGAAAGGAGGAGAGGAATGGGGAAGAGTAAAGGAAGGGAAACAGTAACCAGCATGTCCTCTAAGAAAAAAATCTATTTTCAATAAGAGGAAAACCTCACAGCCTCAATAGTGTCTGCATCTCCACTCATAGAAAACTAGTTATTGGCCACCCCTATTACCAAAGTGAGGGCAAACTTTGTAGACACAAACTGATAATCTTGGTCTGTAGACTCTGAAAAATATATTTATGACTTCAGCTCAGTGAACTTTGTAAGAACATGTTGTTTGTTCCATAGCTTCTCTCTACTCTAGTTAGTTATGCTGTTTACTGTGATTAAAGGGAGCAAATTGGGTTTTAGAAAAACAACAACCTGGTTGGAGGGGAGCTGGCAGAAGGACTGGAAGAGCACAGAGGGATTGCAACCCCATAGGAAGAACAACATCAGCTGCCCACAGCACCCAGTTCTCCCAGGGACAAGACCACCAACCAAGGAGTGTACAGGGAGGGATCCATGGCTCCAGATACATAGGTAGCAGAGGATGGCCTTGTCGGACATCAGTGGCAGGGGAGGCTCTAGGCCCCGGGGAGAGTTTACTTTGGCTTGTAGTCCTGGGCTATTCCGAACATCATGGGGGGAAGGGAAGGTAGCAGCAGCTGGAAACAGCTGGTCATCCCATACCTACAGTCAGGAAGCAGAGAGTGGTAAATACTGGGCTTCGATCACTTTCTCCTTTTGATTACTTCTGGCATGCTAGCCCATAGGATTAATCAGGAGTTAATCTAGTCTCCATAATCCTTACAGACTTGCCCAGAAATTTGTTTCTATGGAGATTCTATGTCCCATCAAGTTGACAAGATTAACCATCATTCTTAGTGTTATGATAGGCAAGTCCTCTACCAAATGAGCTACCTCAAAGTTAAATGGTGGAGGCTGTTGTTTATGTTTTCATTCCCTAAACAAGTTTTCTTTTCTTTTCTTTTCTTTTTTTTTTCCGAGACAGGGTTTCTCTGTGTAGCCCTGGCTGTCCTGGAATTCACTTTGTAGACCAGGCTGGCCTCGATCTCAGAAATCCGCCTGCCTCTGCCTCCCGAGTGCTGGGATTAAAGGCATGCTCCACCATGCCCCGCTTTCCCTAAACAAGTTTTGTTGGACCCATTTGCAATGGATGTGCTTGATCACATGTGAGTGGGAGGTACGTGGGCAGGAAATATGTCATGATGTATGCTTACCCCCGTGATTGGATCTGATGGGGAAATATGGTGAATTGTGGGGTGTGGCTTTGCAAAATGTACAAAACATGTCCATTTTCTGGGAACCCAGAGATGGCCCTTGGCCAGACTCCATCCACTTGGCCAGTATTTAATTAAGGCTTGCTTCAAGTTTGGCTTTAGATTGTGGTATTGGTCTCATTTTGTACCAGTGGGATTAACACATCCTTTCCTCAGTCTTTTTATGCTGCTTCTAAGCTTTCAAATCAATCATTATTCCGCTGACATGTAGCTAAGCTCTCCCAGCCTCCCGTCTTCTTTGTGTTTCTTTGGTTGTTAGACAGGGGCCCTCACTATGCAGCATTTCTAGCTTAGAACTCACTATGTAGCTGCACTGGCCTCAAACTTACATCATTCTCCTTGCCGCTGCCTTCCTTGTGGCAGGACTGGCAAGTGAACACCACCACATCCAGTTTCTGGCTTGTTCCTTTCTTCTACACCAGCAGTTTCTCAACCTGTGGGTCAAGTTCCTTCTGGCAAACCTCTATCTATCTCCAAAAAGACTTACATTACGATTCATAACAGTATCAAAATGACAGTTCTGAAGTAGGAACAAAAATAATTGTGCGACTCTACAAAGTGAGTTCCAGGACAGCCAGGGATACACAGAGAAACCCTGTCTCGAAAACAAACAAACAAACAAACAAAATGTATGGTTGGGGGTTAGCATGACATGAGGAGCTGTGCTAAAGGGTTGCATCGTTAGGGAGGTTGAGACCCCCCCAGCCATCATGTCACCTGGGCATGGTGGCACATGGCTGCAAGCCCAGCACGAGAGAGGTGAAAACACAGGGATCAATGCTTCAAGACCATCCTTGGCTACGGAGGAAATTCCAGGCCAACGTGGACCAGGTGGGAGGAGATAGAGATAAAGATGAGTAAAGGAGGTGGGAGAATAAGATGTGGGAGGAGATAGAGATAAAGATGAGTAAAGGAGGTGGGAGAATAAGATGTGGGAGGAGATAGAGATAAAGATGAGTAAAGGAGGTGGGAGAATAAGATGTGGGAGGAGATAGAGATAAAGATGAGTAAAGGAGGTGGGAGAATAAGATGTGGGAGGAGATAGGAGTGGAGACGAAAAGAGATCAGGTTACTCTCTTGTCAAAGTTTGTAACTTTGCACAAACCTTTGTGACCTGGTTCTTAATGCTTTCATCCTCTAGCACCTTTTTCTCACCCAGGGTGATGGAGACTTTCTTTTCTCCAAAGGCCTTATCTCTTTTGTCTTTAATGGCTGTCTGGAATTCCTTCCGGTCAATTCCTGCCTTTAACTGGATGACTCCTAGTCATTTTTTTCAGTTTCTAGCTTGAGTGTCACATTCTCTCCTATTCCAAAGGATCTCCAAGTTCAGGCTAGGTATACACACACACACACACACACACACACACACACACACACA
>NC_034613.1:42415342-42431431 GCF_900095145.1 Mus pahari | reverse complement strand
GAGAGAGAGAGAGAGAGAGAGAGAGAGAGACTGTGGCAGAAAGCCTATCTATTTTAATCATTCTCTGTCTCTGTCTTCCAGCCCCTGATCTAAGAAGCCCATTAGCTATTAGAAATGTTTAGCATTCAGTTAGTAGCAGGGATAAATTTAAACTTATAGTAAGTATACTTAAAAACAAACAAACAAACAAACTCGGAAGCCAGGCCCAGAGTTAGAAGCCTGTGATCCCAGCCTGAGTTATAGGAAACCCTGTCTTAGAAACAACAATAGTAAATGGATGGATCAATCAATAAACAAGGAACATAATTGGCACACCTCAATGGACTAATTCTGGTACAAACAGAAAAGGAGAAAAAAATTCTGCCTTATTTGAATGTAAGCAAGGCGTGTAAGAAGTTCCCCTCCTGGTTCAACATTTCTTCAACTGTTGTTTACTTACAGGCTATGGTTTTCTTCTTGATTTAGTGGTTACTGTTTGTTCCCCATGGTTTAAAATGTCTTCAGCCAAAGCAGCATTTGTGAAGCCCCCAAACAGATGTGCTGTAATCTGAGCTTGCCCTTAAGCTGGTATGGTTTGTCTCATCACGCTTCCTGCTGTCAGAGAGCTCAAGTTCTGCCTCTGCCTGAGGCTGATGGCTCCTAAGAAATTTCTCCTTTTCCTACTTTGTCAGCAACCCGAGGGCAGGAACTGTCTTCTTTCATTTTTGCAGCCCAAGTCCCTGGCCAAATGTTTACCATCACATAATGACCAGGGTATACTTTTTTTGGATGAATGGGTGAACTTAAATAAAGCTTCCATCTTGTCACTTGTGGCTCAGGAACAGGCCAAGACCAAACAACATTTAATGCAATATATATGACACAAATGCTAGGCTTTTGTTACCTGTCCCTACTGTATTCTTTCCCTTCTAATGTGTTCCATTGCCAAGATTTATTTAATTAGAACCTGAACTATATAGGAAGGCATCAATGTAGATACAAAAGACTTGACACAGTCAAGAAATGGACAGGGCAGTTCACAGGATGGAAAAAAAATGCCTGCAAGTTATAAACGATAAGGACCCAGCATCTGGATCATATAAAGTACACATATAATGCAGCCACAAAAGGCAACACACCCAGCTAATACATGGGCAAGACATCTGATTGGATCTCCCCGACTCATGAATGTTCTGCCGTTCCAAATCCAACTGGTTAACATGCTGGGCAGAGGGAGAGACCTGGGCATCTAAGGGGATAGAAGGCAACAGATACTCCACCTAAATGAAAGGGAAATTTTAAAAGGAGCTCGACAGGGTGTCGCAAGCCTGTAATGCCAAGCCTGAGATGGGAGAAGCAAGAGCTTGAGGCCAGTCTAGCCCATGTGAGACCAAACAAAACAAAACAAAAAAATCAAAACAAACTGTTTTAGCTGTTAAGAACACTAGTTGACTCTCCTCTCATTGATGTCCTACGAGGCTATCCTCTGCTACATATGTGGCTGGAGCCATGAGTCTCTCCATCTGTACTCTTGGGCTCCAGTGTAGGGGAGTGCCAGGGTCAGGAAACAGGACTGGGTGGATTAGTGAACAGGGGGAGGGGGGATGGGATGGGGGGGTTCGTAAGGGAAATGAGGAAAGGGGATAACGTTTGAAATGTAAATAAAAAAATATCTAATAAAATCAAAACAGAAAATTAAAAACAAAAGCAAAAGCAATAAAACAAAACAAAAACAAAAACCAAACCAAACCAAACCAAACCAAACCAAAACCAAAACCAAAACCAAACCAAACCAAACCAAACCAAACCAAAACCTAGCTAGCTGCTCTTGCGGAGGATTTGGATTCTGTCCCCAGTACCTGCATAGCGGCTCACAAACAGCAGTAACTCCAGTTCCAGGATAGTTGGTGCCCTCTTGTGGCCTTGATGGGCATTGCACAGATAAGGTGCACAGATGTAGAAGTAGGCCAAACACTCATACACACAAAAAGTAAAAACAGACAAATTTTTAAAATACAAAACAAAGCCCGGGTGGGGAGATGGCTCAGCAGTTAAGAACGCTAATTGTTCTTCCAGAGAATTTGTGTACAGTTCCCAGCACCCAGAACTCCAGTTCCAGAGGATCTACTGCCCTCTTCTGGCGCCTTTGGAAACTGCATGCATGTGATGCCCCGGACATACATGCATGCCAAACACTCATACACACAAAGTAAAAATAAAGGTTGAAAAAGAAGAAGAAAAAACCCAGCCAAACAAAAATGTACTTTTAATTTTTCCCAGTTGTAATTTATTTATTTATTTATTTATTTATTTTGGCTTTTCGAAACAGGGTTTCTCTGCATAGCCCTGGCTGTCCTGGAACTCACTCTGTAGACCAGGCTGGCCTCGTACTCAGAGATCCGCATGCCTCTGCCTCCCGAGTGCTGGGATTAAAGGCGTGTGCCACCACTGCTTGGCTATAATTTCTGTTTCTTAATAGCAGAAGTTCCATTCAGTTTAGTGTCTGTATTCCTGAAATAATCTATCTCCTTTGGCTACTTTCATTATGACATTTGGATTTTGCTTGCACATGTATTTTTGCATTCTAAATTCATTTGATAGTGTAATCTCGCTAAGTATGTTTTCACATCTACTTTTTATGCTGTGGTTTTTAAACTAGTTCTTCTCTTTTATATCACTGTAATATATTAAAATGTGGTGTTCCAGAGCTGGTGATGCAGGCCTATGATGCCAAGTTGTAGGAGTACCTGGGTAACTTAGTGAGACATGTTATAAAAAGTAAAAAGATAGCTGGAAATAGTAAGTCTTCAAATTGTATGGAATTTGTTGCACTGTATACTTCAAGTTATAGGTCTCTATTTATTTGACTTTCAATGTAATGCAATAATAGTTAAAGTAGTGCTTTGTTTTCCCAATATTGTTTTCTCTGTTTTACTGTATGTTGGGTTATTACATAGTCAAAACTGTTCTGGGTCACACACATGTTTAGTGAAAGGTCAAGAGACTTGTACTACCTGCACATTCTTCAGCATTTAAAACACAAATATCAGTTCCGTGAGGTGACTCAGCTGGTAAAGGTACCTACTGCCAGTCTGATTGCCTGCGTTCTAGCCTCGAGACTCACATGGTGAGAGAAAACTGATGCTCTTGAGTTTTCCTCTGACTCTGCATATGTATACACACATACATACTATACACATGTGTATGCACATGTGCTTACATGTGCACATACACATACATGTGTATGCACATGTGCTTACATGTGCATATACACATACATACACATGCACACACATAATACACATATACACACATAAATACACATATACATACATACACACATGTACATACATACACACATACATACATACATACACATATGTACACAAATAGATTTGGTAACTTTTACTTATATTTGGCTTAAACGCATTGTTTACTTTCAGAAGAATGTTCCTACAACCTTGTCAAATCTTGTAAAACTTTTCTCAGTGGCTTTCATTTGTGCACCATTAAATTTCTATGCAAACCCATGTGACTTTATAACAGCTCCTCTCTCCAGCATTAGTCTACCTGGTAAATAGCATCATTTATTCATGTCTTCCTTTACTTGTCCCATTGCTGCTTTATAATTTTCTTTCAATATATCTCTATCTCTCAAATTAAGTGAATCTCCACATCCTTACTATTTTGTCACGACTGTGAGACCCCTTTTCATTACATTGTCTAGCATTGTGTCACTCTTATTGGGAATTCAACAAACTTTTGTCATTTTATCTTATACGATGCTACTTTGCCAAACATATTTATTATTTTTAATGAATTTTGTGTTGATGTTTTAGACATCTCCCTTATATAATCCTGTCACTTCAGAATGTTATTTTTATTTCTTCCTTTCACTTATTTATAACTCATTTCTTTTTATTCAATCTAATTTTATTGCAAAGTTAATTAAGACTGATGGAAGCGACAGCCTTGTCATATTTATGTTTTTAATAGAGCATCCCCTGTGCTTCTGCCTCTGGATTTTAGGCTAGGCATGTATAGTGCTCCTGTTAAGGTAGAAAAATCCCTTGTGGTTGTTTTCTTTTATTTCATCCATGGAAGTTTGGAATTTTAAGAAGTGTCTCCTCAGCAAGTTTTGAAATATCAAACGTCAGCAGAAATGTTCCCAGGGAGAAGGTCCTTGATAACCTTATCTAATGAAACCCTCGCCTCCACTCCCACACCACCATATGATACTGTAGTAGTTCCTTTACAGTACTTGCTGCCACGTGTAATGATCCTCGTTAGTTATGGGGCCTGCTTGCTTCTCTCCCTCATCAAGCTGTTAGCTCCAAGATGAGTCTCCTTGTCTGTATCGCTCAAAGCTGCGTTGCTGTAGTGCTCAAAGCTCCCTGTGTCCTTAGTGTGAATTTCTTTCTTTCTTTTTTTTTCCTTTGAGAATGGGTTTCTCTGTGTAGCCTTGGCTGTCCTGGAACTCACTTTGTAGATCAGGCCGGCCTCGAACTCAGAAATTCGCCTGCCTCTGCCTCCCAAGTGCTGGGATTAAAGGCGTGCGCCACCACGCCCAGTCAGTATGAATTTCTTGGAGGCATAATTGGGTATGGCTTTTGTGCTCCCCGCCCCCGGAACATAGATAGTATCTTCTGCTTTTAGTGTGTTCCTGTGTGCACACATGCGCATGGCCATATGCCTGCACTCTTGTATGTGAAGCTGAAGGTGTGCCACAACATGCTCGTAGAGGTCAGAGGAAGGTCTCAGGAGTGAACCCTCAAGTCCTACCCTGTTAGAGTCAGACTTGCCTACTTGTTTGCAACTGAGTATGGCATGCCAGTTGGCCGGCAAGTTTCTGGGAATTGTCTTGTCTCCTTGTCTTGTCCTGGGAGCACTGGAGTTACTGATCCTTGCTGCTGTGTCCAGCTTTCTGTGAGGTCTGAGGATACCAACTCAGGTGCTTGCCTGACAAGCCCTTTATCCTCAGAGCCATCTCCCCATTCCCCGAACACAGGAAGTATCTGAGGCTAAACTGTTGCTGTGGTCATATCATTCTTAGAGTTGTAGGAAAGCTTTCTGCCAGCAGTTTGTATTGTCTACATATACTTGTTTGTTTGTTGTTTAAAATGGGGGGTCTCACTATGTAGCCCAGGCAGGCCTCAACCTTGCAGCAATCCTCCTGAATCCTGAGATTGTATAATGAGGTATACCATTATACCCAGCTTTGTCTGTAGTTTAATTCCTGTTTCACACACACACACACACACACACACACACACACACACACACACACACACACACACACACACTTATTTAATATGTGTGCAGGGGTATAGGGGAGCTTGGTCTTAGGCCTCATAGTACATATGTGCAGGTTAGAAAAAAATCCTTTCAGGGGTCATTTCTCTCTTTCCATCATGTGGGTACGAGGGTTGAAAACCAAATTTGGCAGCCAGCCACATTGCTTAGCCACATTGCCAACCCTGTATCCTTTGAGTTACAGTATGTTTTCTTACAATTTCTGTGTTTATATTTATACAAGTCTGTGTATTCTATATTGTTTACTTATATTTAAGTTAAAATAACTTTTGCCTCGAAACAAAGATATCTTTCTCTTTTGCTGTGTTTTAAAAACAGATTGATGAACGATTGTTTCTTGGAAAATATCTTCCGTGACTAGATCAAATCCTTTTTCTATGGTTTACTCTCTTAGTCAAACTTCCACGCCCCCTGTTCTCCTGTTGTCATAATTGCTATTGTATATGTGTGTGTGTAGGTTTCCATTTATTTTATTGTTTCTCACTCATCACTTTCTTTTATTGTGCAGGCAGAGGTAACAGGGAATTGAACTAAGGTAGGGTAGGCAAGCATGAGCTAGACCATGGAATGACATCTTTCGCTTTTCACTGTCACTACTAACATGTTGCTGACAATAAATAACTCAGTTAAGTCAAGAAATAATTTTCGACTCATTCCCCCTAAATGCTAGTAGCACAAAATTAAATAAGAAAGGATTGATTCACGCTCTTGTGGACTCCCATTTCTGATTGTTGACTGGACTTGTTCATATTTGCCTTCTCCTTAGCCTCATTCTCTGTCCTACTCTGTGTCTTGCAAGACTGGCATCCGTCAACACCATGCCAAGTATGTGCCTGACTTATGGCTCCGGTCAGAGTCCCATATTTTGGAAGAACAACAAGAAATGAGCACGTGGTGGTACACGATGTAGGCATGCTCCAGCTTCCGGGATTTGGATTTGGTGGTGATGTCACACTTCTACCTCTCCCCTGAGCTCTGATCAGTAAGCCCTTCTTTCCTAGCTTCAGTTCTGGCCAGGTTACTCTGCCTCATTCCTGCTCTTTGCCCCTTTAGACTCAGGCAGGGCTGCCTTGCTGCTCCTCCACCAGCAGTCTTTGTTGGTCCCCTTAACATTGGAGACCAACCATTGCAAACAGTCCTTTGATCAAGCTCTCTTCCATAAAGCCATTCTGAGTGTGCCATCTGTTTCCTGCTGGAAGAATGGCTAATACAAGGAGATAGACAAATAAATACGTAGTTAAAAAATAACACAATAAATGTTTTTTATACAGAAAGACAGAGGGTGCTACAGAAACACTGATTGGCAAATAGCCCCAAGTGTTTTGGGTTTCTCTCCTACTCATTGTTAAAATCTTTTGTCACTAATTTATTGTGCTGTGTGTTGCTTCCTCTTTTGTAAATCATTTGGCAGGGGATGTTAGAACTGCATTTTTTTTCCAAAGAAACAATATTGGCTTGTTTACCAAATGGTTTCTTTTATATTTTTCAGCTTGCTTATATTTATTTGATGGTTCTATTTCTATAGTTTAGGAGAGCTTTATTCTTTTTAAAAGGTAATTATCTGGTTTGTTGTGTTTCACTCTCTACTTGTCAATGTAACCATCTATGTATTATGCAATGCTACATTTGTATTTCATTTTTAAAATGTTCCATCAGGACTAGGATATACCTCAATCATTAAAGTGCTTCCTTGGAAAGCATCAGGCCTTGGGTTTGACACTTCCACATAAACTAGGCATAGTCATTTATACCTGGGACCGCAGCACATGGGAAAACAGAAGTATAAGGACCAAAGGACAAGAGCATCCTAACCTACATAATGAGTTGGAGGCCAGCCTGGGCTACAGAACACCCTACAACCAAATCAGTAAAATAACTTCAGCATTTTGTTCTGTATTTCTTCCTTGTAACCCATGAAAGATTTTTAAGTTGTATATAATTTTTGTTAATTAATTCCATTTTGGATTGCATACGTACATAGACAGATGTGTATGCACATGCATGCATAGTTTACAGTACTTGAAAATGCACTCTAGGCAGTGTGCAGGCTAGGCAAATACTCCATCACTGATGTACATCTCCAGCTCTGTACATGTCCACTGAGCTCCCTGCCCACTCGGGCCCTTGGGATATATGTCTAGCATTCTTTCATTATAGCTTGAAAACACACTGTGCAGACATCTCTGTATTTACATTTTTTTGTATGTTGCCGATTTTTGTGAAACTTAACAAATAAATAAAATAAAACCCTCAAAGTGTCTTGCATTGACTGAACAGGAAGTATTCTCTAGTAGTCAAGCTGTCTAGCCCCATGAGGCTCCTTTACCAAGTCATTCCAGCTTCGGCTTCTTTCACAGGCGCCACCACTTAAAGGGAACTCCTGGGAACATAACTTTCTTTCTAAACCAATACCAGAACTTATCTGACTAAACCCTCACACCTCATTTTGCTCTTTATGAGGGTTACCACAATCTAGAGAGTTGCTTATTTATTTTCCCAGGCTGAGGCACTGACTTTGCTGTATCTTTTCTATAATGCCTCCGAATGACTCTCTGGAATTCTTGTTTGGAGATGGTGGGAACCCAGAATGGGAGGAACATGGCTCAGAATCATTACACAGGAGCAAGCTATTCACCAGCCAGGAGTGTTCACATTCCACTGCAAAGTTAGTGGTAAATTAACACCACTGAAATTTTGTGGGTTTTGTTGGTGGTGTTATAGCAGCTAGTACCCGTATCCTATTTGAACTATTCAAACTCAAATATTAAGATGTCTAGTTAAATTTGATTTGACTCTTCCAGTGCTTGTGTCATTTTTACTTTTAAATGTATGTGATTCTTTATAGATTGGATCATACTTGTTTGTATTATTGGGTTTTGGTAACTTACTAATGCTTTCAGTCCCGCCTCTTCTATTATTTTGCTGGGAGCTGTAGTAGTTTATTTTATATGATTAGGAGTGTTTTCCCCTTTGCATTTGTAAAAAGTATAATAAGGCAGGTTTTACCTTTTACTTTAAATCAGCTTGTTCCTTTAAAAACTACAAGTCACTTATGGTTAATACAGTGTTGTGGTTTTAAAAAAAAATTGTTTGTTTGTTTGTTTGTTTGTTTTTTATTTACATAAGTGTTTGTATGCAACTCTGTGTGCCAAGTACATGTCTGGCATCTACCAAAGCCAGAAGAGGGCATTGTATTCCCCTGGAATTGGAGTTACAGATAGTTGTGAGCTACCATTTTAGTGCTGGGTATAGAATCAGGTCCTCTGGAAGAGCAGCCAATGCTCTTGACTGATGATCCATCTCTCCAGTCCACAATACAGTTTTTAGCAGCCACATGACTTTATTATTTTTAGGAGAGAATTCAATCTATATATAATGGATATATTGCCAGCATGACTTAGTGAAAAATTACTATATGCAGACCCTTTCATATACTAGTTCATCATTCAGCAAAAACACGACATAGCTGAGCCCACTGTATGGTCCAAACCTCAACTGTGCAAGAAGAACAAAAATCTTCTTTTTGTTTTTCTGATTCTGGTTAGGTCTCATATAGGCCATGCTGGTCTTAAACTCAGTATGGAGCAGAAAGTGACTATGAACTTCTGACTCTCCTGCCTCTACCTCTTCAATATGACTGTAAGCATTCACCATCATGCCCAACATTTATGCTTTCCCCTTTCCCACTCTATGGCCCTCTCTCCCTCCTTTCTTTCCTCTATTGTTTGATTGTTCTTATTTGTTTTTGAACAAGGTCTCAAGATGGAACCCAGCCCAGGCTCAAAGTCACAATTCTTTTGCTTCAGCCTCCTGAGTGTTGAGATTATAGGTCTGCCTTACTATGCTTGACTCTTATACCTCAGTTTTATTACCTAGTAAGTTTGTACAGAATATTACAAGATTACCAAGAGAGTAAAAGGAAATTAAAATGTGACACTTTGTTGACAATTTGCTTCAGTTTTGCTAGAACCTAAAATATATTGCTTTCAAAAAGACACCTCAATTTGATTGGCTCCATGAGGCAATAGTTCCAAATGACTTCGACAGCACATGAAAGAAAAACTTTAGAAGTATCTTTAAAATTTTTAAATATTTTGCTTGGGCCCCTCAATAATTTTCAATTGCATTCAGGAAGTAGGGAACAGAATTTGGAATGAATTTTTCTGGGTGTTTAACCCTGTACATCTTTTAGTAGGTGTGGACAGATAGAAGAAGGTGAGGTGACCACACCCTCCTCAGCATTTTCCCAAGATGCTCACTCACGAAGCTGCTCAACAAAGGATCATTTATAGAACTTGAAAACTCGTGAAAGGTATGGTACGGAGTTTAGGGCTGTTAAGGTTTTATTGAATTCCAAGATTTCACCTTTTAATTAACTTGGTAATCCCCAAATAGAACAGTGTCCTGAATGATTGAGAGATTTGGAAACAGTGACATGATGCAAGTCACACGAGAGACGTTACAATGGTGCTGGGCCCTCCTAGAATTGCCCTGAGCCTGAATGCTGCTGGTCCCAAACAATGCTTTGTTGTTCTCAGAGACTCTGAGAGAGAGCGGCTCTGGCAGAACATCTTTCGCTTCTTGGAGAAAATATAGCTTTCCAGAAGCGATGCAATTGCGGGCGTAGGCAGAAGTTTTGCTGGGGACAGAGGATGAGTATTCAGTGTCATGGCTTCCCACTTGGAGCCGTAATTGTGTGTTTCCAAGAGATGTTCAAGGAGGCCCTCTCAGAGGGAAGTGTCAACCCCTCACTGAGGTTCAAGTAGAAACATAGGAGCCCCCAAATGGCAGAGCCAGGATTGCTATTCTAGGACAACAATCACTTGGCAGGTATACTTTGAAAGACACCAGAAATAACCTCCAACACACACATTGCCCCCCACTCACCACTGATGGCAGCCGTGATTTCACCTGAGCATCCTTGTGCAAAGGGCTATCAACTTTAAGACTGTACCACCAAGGCACTGACTCTTACAAAACTGCCAGTTTCTCCCAGATGAATGGATTTCTTTTCCTTTTCCGTGCCTTTCTTGTCTGACCGCAGAAGCCTTGGCTTGCTTTGGAAGGGGAAGCTGGAAATGCAGAGAGAGTTGGTATCTGCTCTGTTCACATTTCTCCAACCATTTGGGAGCTCCTTCCCTTGGCATTGACAGCAACCTTTGCTCCTTCATTCAACAAATGCTACACTTAAGATTTCACAGGGTTGTGGAGCCTTGAATCTCAACATGAGCTCCAGAGACCTTCACGGGATTATTCTTGATGGCAAAGTTGAACTGAGCAACCCCGCCCCCAGTAAACACTGAGTCCAGGAGTGTCTGTCCCCATGATGCTGGCCTGTGACCCTCTGGTTGAGACCAGGATCTATAGCTACTCCTCATGAAACTGGAGAGCCTACTTATGCCCTCCACCCTCCCCCATCAGTGCTGCCTTTCCACCATCTGCTCTTCCTCCCTAGACTGAGATTTTTACTTAGGGCAATGAGAGGCCCACTTGGCCTCCATGACAGGGCTTGCTAAGGAGGGGAATGATCCAGCAAGTGAAGGTGCATGTTCCAACTTCAAGAGGAAGGATAGAGTCCAAAAGAATGAAACCTCCGACTTAAGCACATTGTGTTATGGAGACAAGGAAAAAGAGATGCCTACCTTATAGCTGCTGGAAGAGAGAAGAGAAATAAGGACACTGCTGGGAAAAGATTGCCACTCCCCAGTCCTAACTCCTGAGATAATGAAGGCAGGTGGCCCATGTGTTCCCTGTAGTTCATAAGACTAAAGACTTCTCAACTGGCCTCTAACTCAAGCAGGGAGGGTCCAAGGCCAAAGCATGAAGCAGGCCAAGTTGAATTTTCTCCTCCTCACCTCTACCTTTGGTACCCATTGTCAGACCCCATCTCTTCTTTCCTGTCCCTTCTTTTTAATATCCCATGTTAGATCTCTCCTCTACTGTGTGAGAGACCTAGGCTTTCTTCAAACTTTAAGAGAGGAATGAAGTCACTAGAGAGAGAGCTCAGTCAATAAAATGGTTGCCAGGCAAATGTGAGTACCTGAATTCGACTCCTAGAACACACATACAAGCATGCTGCCGGAGGAGAGGGAGCCAGCTCACGTGGCTACACTCAAAAGGCAAGGTGGATAGCATCCCAGGACTAATGTTGTGGTTTAGCTCTGGCTACACATATACGTTACACATACACATACACAAACATGCATGCATTCAAGACAGACAGACACATGAACACACACACACACACACACACACACAAAACTTAGTGGGTGCTTCAAGTGGCATCATATCCAGAAGAATTACCTGATTACTTGAGAGAATGGTACAGGCAACAGAGAGATCCTCAGCGCCAGGTCCAGTTCTCCAATGGAGGATTCTGGGATGGGAGAAATAGGTTTCTGTGTTTCAGAGTATCTCTGGAAGGGAGAAGGCTAGTGTTGGAAACCTCAAAGAATATCCCAAGAATTGCTATCACTAGAAAAAGAAAACTCAAAATCCTTTTCTGGTCTACAACGATGTGCCCTGGGCTTTCTGCCACCCAGCCACCCCCCCATAATGCAATGCTCCAGCCTTTTGGCAAGAACAGCCACCCTTTCTTTCTGTCTATTCCCTTCAAGCGTGTACACAACGATACTTCAGGCTGTGTTTGAATGAAGTCCAAACAGTCTGTCCTGCCTTAGATCAGAATTCAGACAAGCAGAAAAACTCTTAAAGCCTCACCTGTTTGTGGTTACTTTCCACCAATCACAGCTCAGCACTATAAATACAATTACAGAGAATTAGAGTATCTAAATAAAGGGGGTTGGGGAGAATCTCCTAATCCCACTTTCCCAGGCCCCCAGACCCAACAGTGCTGAGCAAAGGATATAGCTTTTAATGGAGTCCATGAGGCTCCTAAACAAATGTCAAGTTTAACATTAATATGTTTAGAAAACTCACTCAAGATTATTCTTTTTATGTCTATTTCCAAACAAGCAGCTAGCGAGCCTCCCAGGATCACATTCAATCTGTCAGCTCTCACCATGCAAACTGTCCCTCACAGACCTCAGGCAGGCACAAACATCCTTCTATTGGTTGGTAAGAGAGAGGGTTTTAAGCAAAGAGCTTAATGTATTCAAAGGCCAATTAACATCAGGAGTTCGCTTGAAGAAACATGTGGCTTGAAGATGATCATTTCATCCTCTACCAGGGACTCCCCCGCCACTCCTGCTCCAGTCCCAAGCCAGAATTCTCTGGTCCAGTTTTTAGGCAGTGGTGTGATTCAATTACCTTCCTGTTTGGTGAAGAGAATAAGCCATTGTTTACAGCTGTCTTTCAGGAGTGCCCAGAAGAAGCAAAAATTAATTGTATTTTCCAGCAATGGGATTAAATTGGGCTTCTGAGATGTCCTGTAGCTGGAACAGAACAGAAAAGTGAGGAAGTATTTTGTCCCAACATGTGTTTAAATTGGAAATGCTAACATGTGCCAGCCAAACAAAGGAAGGCATGTTTCAAATATACTCTTAAAGCCTGCTGGGGGTACGAAGTCTTGCTTGGATGTAGGCAATCTTGTCAGAGTTGTGTCCCCTGAGCTGACTAGGGCTGAGAAACCTGCTCCACATGAATGACTTGCCCAGTTTTTGTCCTGGGGGACTAGCTTTGGAGTGAGTGTCTCTGATTTTTGTGGATACAGAAGGCTTTAAAACCGAAGTCTCTGCCCAGACCTGGACTGTGCAGAAACATCAGTTTGAGGCAGGGAGAGGGCTCAGGGGACAGAAATGGAAAGAGTGAGGTGTGAGACACACATGGGGGTGGGAGGGAAACTCTCAAACCAACGTTATTTCTCTCCAAATCCATAACAAGAAACTGTTTGCACATTGTCGTTCTGTCCATAATTTCTTAATTAGAAATGTGAACCTAAATCCCTTTGCTGCGGGTAGAGAGCTACGGAACCCCCCTACATCAGGATAGTGAGAACACTTTTGCTTCCATCTTAGCATTTGTCTTGCATTTGGGCAAAACAGGAATGGAATTCCTCTTAGCCTGACTTGTCTGTGTGTAGGGAGGTGGAGATAAAGGAGCTAGGGCTTATTGGTACTCAAAAAACTTAGTGTCTAGTCAGTCATAGCCTGCCTATTCCTTCTGATTATGTGACCTTAGGTCAGTCACCTCACATCTTAATTTTTTGTTGGAACATTTGCCACATAAGATCAGGCTAAAAAAGTGATACTATCAAAGCAGGCTGTGAAAGAACAACAAAACATATAGACAAATCCAAGCTTTTGAAATCAATAAAATATGAGTTACAAGGATAAGGTGAATTCAGTCACTAATAGGCTTTATAGGTTGTTGTTATCGTTTTAAAGAGTTATTTTGTGTGTGAGTGTATGTTTATGTATTTATCTGTGAGTGTATGTCACATGTGTGTGGGTGACCATGAATGTCAGAAGGGGTCAGATACGCTGGAACTAGAGTTACAGGCAATTGTAAACAGCCTGATATGGGTGCTGGGAAGCAAACTTCAGTCTCCTAGAAGCAGGAAGTACTCCTAACTGCTGAGCCATCTCACCAGTCCCTCTGGTTGCTATTTATCACTAGATCTAAAATCAGAGTGGGAGAGAAGAGCTTCAAAAGAAAGGTACAGATCTTCCTTTTCAAGTAAAAGGCCTTTAAGTAGAAAGGCCAGTTGTAAGTGGCCTGATGTATCATGTAATGGGGGTCGGAAGTAAATTCTCATTCTGCCAGACAAAAGAGGTTTCTTCAATTAACAATTTGCAAGGTGACAAAGCCTCTGTATTTTGAGAGTGTGGGCTTAATTAATACGTCACCTGTATTATTTGACTATGACTTGGACTGTGAGCTAAGAGGCAGAGAGGTGCTGGCCAGAGGGATGGTGATGATTCCTATGTGACCACAGTCGCACAGCCTTGGACCCTGATGGCAGGGTGAATGGGTATTGTCTGTACACCTCAGCTGATGCTTACGATCACTGTAAATATAATCTCCCTCATTTGAGACAAAAGTGGTGGCAAAATTCTCAAAGAGTGATGGTTATCATTAAATAAGTAAGCTATGAATAACTTTCTTAATAGTTCTTCTCAATCTTGCTATTTCTCTGGCTAATATCAACCACCTGTGGTGTGTTGTTAGAAGTATCTGCTCCATCTACATTGTCAAGCAGTTTCTGATGGATTCTCAGTCCCACTTGCTCCTCATCCTCTCCTTACCCTCTTCTCCCTACACTTTCCTCTTCCTCATTGTTCTTCGATCTCTGTATTTTCTCCCTTTCCCCTTTGTTCCACCCTGTACTTTCCTATCCCTCATACTTGAGCTGTCACACACACACCCTTTGGACCTGTCTTGATAGGTTTACTAGTTTCCTCTGAGAACATGACTTTGAAGTGAATATCAGTAATGGAAGCCCACACAAGGTGTTTTGCATATTTAAAGCTCCCAGCTCTAAGAGGGAGCTGCTAACCATTAGCAGTATCCCCATTGTATGGATGAAAATATGAAATAAAAATGTTGTGGAATGTTTTCAGCTGAGTACAACATAGGCATTACCATCTTAATCAAAGCAATTGTAGTTAACTAAACAAGACCCTCAAGAGCAGGACTGTGGACATTCCCTCATTGAAGAAAAAGGTGTGTGTGTGTGGTGGTGGTGGTGGGGGGTTGGTCATTAAACTTGCACATGATGTTTCTGTACTTTCCTCCTTAGCTGCATGAACTTCTGCCCTAGCTTCACATGGTCTCTGGTGGTGCTAACTTAGCTAAGGGTGGAAAGTTGCTGAAGGGGGAAGAGTCCATCTTGAGGCTAGGAAGGGGTCTTCACTCACACTGGGGTGGGACTATAGTGAAGCACCAATTTGGTGGCAGCTCACACTCCTGTAATTATCCCCTTGGCTCATGAACCTGAATGTGTGCAGAATTGTTCCTTTGATCTCTCCATACCCTATCTGGGGCAAATAGATACTTCTTTATAAAAAGTGAGCACACATTAACTAACTCACTCGAGGTTAAACAGCCAGAAGCAAGTAGAAGTGGGATTCGAATTCAGAGAGTTTGGCTAGAAGAGCCGAGTTCGTGGGTCTTAGGAGATATCGGACGTTACCTCTTGAGACTCCCAAATATCCATAAATGATCGAAAGAGAAAACAATGTACGCAGGATAATTGAGTAGAGTTTGAGATCCGTGGTTTCAGAAGTCACATTGCACTGAATTGAGCCTTTGATCTTGATACCATAATATTGGGAAGGAGAGGTCAAGGCAGAGAGATACAGTGTGCAGTGGGTTGTAGGTAATGGTCCCAATGAGAATGAAGATACTATATTGCATGTCAAAGCCTCCTCAGGCTCCTGTGAGCTTACCTGCGCACTTCCATTTCCCAGGCCATCTTTGCTGTCACATTCTAGACAGACCATTTCCACGGCTGCCGAGACTGTTCTTGCGGAGGTAACTGAACCTTCTCTTCCAATCAGATCAAACAGCTATTTTAGTAGGTCTCTGAACTACACATTAAGCTTCCTATTTTTGTAAACAGGATGTCTCATAAGCACTTTGTAAAACAGCAATTGTGCAGACAGTGTAGATAAAACACGGTGGTATTAGCTACTTTTCTTGTTCTTGTGACAACACACCCTACAAGAAGCAACCTCATATAGGAAGGATTTGTTGTGGTTTGTGTGTTTGTTAGTTCATTGGTGTTCTGCAGTTCTAGGAGATACAGTCTATTATGTGTGTGTGTGGGGGGGGGGCAGACAGGGCCCTAGAAACATGCTATGCTTATACTCGGGAAGCAGAGAGCTCACAGGAAGT